>NW_026889774.1:5252500-5852500 GCF_033153115.1 Saccostrea echinata | reverse complement strand
AATTCCACGACCCCGTCTAAAAAAATTTAGTATAATTTGAAAAGATTGAACTGAATAAGCGGTCCCTGAGTGCATAGAATTCATTTTTTAGCTCACCTGAGCTGAAAGCTCAAGTGAGCTTTTCTGATCACATTTTGTCTGTAGTCCGTCTGTCTGTAAACTTTTCACATTTTCAACTTCTTCTCCAAAACCACTGGACCAATTTCAACCAAACTTGTCACAAAGCATCCTTGGGAAAAGGGGGCTCAAGTTTATTCTAATGAAAGGCCACGCCCTCTTCCAAGGGTAGATAATTAAGAATTGGTGAAAATTTGATGTCATTTAAAAAAGATCTTCTCAAGAACCATTGATACCGTTCACAGTAGCTCAGTCGGTAGAGCGCTCGCTTCGTGATCGGTAGGTCGTGAGTTCGAATCTCGGCCGCGACTGACCTAAGTCGATAAAAAATGGGTAGCAACTGTTCCTTCGCCATGCGCTCGGCACTTTGAAGTGAAAGTTGCGGGTCCTTCGGATGAGACCTTAAAAACCGAGGCCCCGTGTCACGGCAGGCGTTGGCACGATAAAGATCCCTCACTGCTCAATGGCCCTGAGTGCCGAGTAAAGGTCAAAATTTGAAGCCCTTCACCGGTATATGGTGACGTCTCTATATGAGTGGAAAATTCTCGAATGGGACGTAAAACAACATACAATCAATCAATCAATCAAGAACCATTGGGCCAGAAAGTTGAATCTTAATAAGTGAAACCTTCATTACATAGTGTAGATTCATGTTTGTTCAAACCATGACCCCCGGGGGTAGGGTGGGACCACAATGGGGAATCAAAGTTTTAGATGGAATATATAGAAAAAAATCTTTAAAAATCTTCTTCTCCTCAAGAACAAGAAAGCCACGATTAGTCATATTGATATGGAATCATCCTCAGGTAGTGTAGATTCAAGTTTGTTAATTCATGACCCCCGGGGGTAGGGTGGTGCCACAATGGGGGATCAAAGTTTTAAAAAGGAATATATAGGAAAATTCTTTAAAAATCTTCTTCTCAAGAACAACAAAGCCACAATTAGTCATACTGATATGGAATCATCCTCAGGTAGATTCTGTAGATTCAAGTTTGTTTAAATCATGACCTCAGGGGGTAGGGTAGGGCCACAAGGGGGGGTCAAAGTTTTACATAGGAATATATAGAAAAGTTTAAAAAATCTCTTCGAGAACAGGAAAGCCATGATTAGTCATATTGATATGGAAGCATCCCCAATTACTGTAGATGCAAGTTTGTTCAAGGCATCCTCCAGTAGTACGGTGGGGACATAATGGGGGTTCAAAGTTTACAATAGAACATATATAGGAAATATCTTTAAAAATCTTCTTTTCAAGAACAACAAAGCCATGCATATGATTACTCATTATATTGATATGGAATCATCCTCAGGTAGTGTAGATTCAAGTTTGTTCAAATCATGACCCCCTCCCCCCAAGGTAGTGTGGCAGACATCTTTAAAATTCCGTTTTCAAGAACAGCCATGATTAGTTATATGAATATAGAAGCATCCTCAGAAATTTTAGATTCAATTTCATTCAAAACATGGCACCTGGGGTGGGTATGCCTATAGAACAGGCGATCAGAGACTTACATATGAATATATAGAAGAAATCTGCTGACGAAGAACAGCAGGGCCAGGTTAGCGTTGTGGCCCATGGGCCTCTTGTTTCTTTATCTTTTTTTTTTTAAATATAATAATAATAATAATAAATAAAACAATTATTGAGCGCTCCATTTAATAAAAAAACCTAAGGCGCTTAACAATAAAATTATACTAAAATTAATGATTGTACAAGATAGTAATTAAAGCTTTTAAAAAGAATAAGAAAAAGAAAGATGCATAATAATGCAGAAACATGCCAAAAAAAAATAAATTTAATAAAAATAGTAAAATCAAATATTTACATTACAAAAAAAATATTGATCAAATATTAATAACATTAAAGAACATAAAAGATACAAACGAGATAGCCTCATGAATTGATTAGATAAAATAGTATTTGAGATATTTTACATTTATGTTGGTACAAGTCCTATTGAAGTTTCCAATCTTAGTGATCGAGCTGGCTTATAAACTTTTAAGTTCTTGAAGGTATAAAGGAGCACATCCAAACAGGGTGCAGTAGGTACATGTAAGCACCAATATCTTAAATTGTGGTCGATACAGAACCGCAAGCCATGGAGTGCAGCTCTGCCAGGACCGGGGAAATAATTTTTTTTTAAAATCTATAACTTAACCTATGTATTCATATTTGTTCTTAAAATCTATTTTGTCAGACTAATTTTCACGATATGATCGTGTAAGAAAACTATGAAGAAAAATCTGATTTTCACACCTACACATTTTGAAAAAAAGTCTACGTTTCAACAGAAAGTTTTGCTACCTTTCCGAAAAATAATACATATGTCATGTTGTAAATTTTGAATATTCCAAGTAGTAGTAATATTGTAAATTTTGTATTAACTGCAACGCGTTAAATTCAAAATTTAAAACACTTCCGCCATTTACCTGTGATCCCTGAAACCACCAGCAACAGAATGCAAGAGTAACGAAGACAAACCTGGTTTTCTGTGTAAATTAATGATATTCAAAATATTCAAAAGTCGAAGTTGTCATGAATTTGATTTGAAGAACTGTTGGGCGCAGGTTTGGTGCCTGAACAGACATCAAATTATACCCGCGCGATGAGCGAAAGCGGCTGTGATAATCATATTGAACATTTATGATGTGCTACAGAAAGGTGTTGTTTTGTGGAATCGTTATACAATGTGGGTTTTTTTTTCTTTAATTTTGCGGAAAAGTAATATCACTTTGCGGAAAACTGGTGCACCGCTCTGTCCCTACAAGTTTACATGCACACTACATTCCAGTTACAAACATTATATTCTTATCTGGTCGCTAAAAATAATCACATATACATTATAGATACCGGCTTTTGAAATGTTACTACTCTTTGGTGTTAGATATTTATGTAAAACTAAAAGTTTAAAGTAATCTTAATTAGGAACAAACAACGTAGACATTCCTGTAATTATTTATATTTCTCCTAATGATGGACTATTTAAAAGCATATGGGATTTGACAGTATTGACGGAGCACTTTTTAAACAAGGCGAAATCTATAATTAAAACTAGAATTCTTTGTTCGAGAGTTGCTAACCTTGAAAATTAAGGAAACGTGTACTTAGAATTAGAAGTTGCTGGTGCTTACAAACCTACACACGCAATGTCAATTTCTAAATTCTTTCCTTTATATAGACTTCGCAAAAAACTTTAGAAATAATCTCTAAGTTGTAAGCGCTTTTGTAAATATGCAGGAAAAGTATAGAAACAGTTTTTGTATACAAAAAGCATAGGGTAAGATATGCGTTGAGAACAGGAAAGTTATTGGAAATATTCAGTATCTTCACTCATACAATGATACAAAGGCAGCTTCTTCTCTTAATGACAGAAGGAGGGGAAAATCTTTGTGATATTTATTGTTCTTGATCCCCAATTTTCGCTAATTAACGCTCAGAATCCAAGGTTTGTCAGGTGAACACGTCTAGTGCAATCATTATCATCAAAGCCATTCATCCCTCAAAGTGTTTTCAAAACAAACTGATCTTCCTCTAAAAAGCCACCTGCTATGCCTCGTCTACATTGGTTATGTATGTAAGGTGCATTTAGCGTTTATCTGCAATCCTAAAATGGCACTATCGCGATTTTTTTTAATAATACATGTACTCTTGGTAAATGTATTCAAGGAAAAACGGCATTTTTGTATCTCATCGGAGCAAACCACATTATTACATGTCATTTACCTGCACAAAGTTCGAACTGTTACATATAATTATTTTACGAAATTCAAAGAGTTATTTCCCCTTCGCGTTCTCTATTTCTAGCAGTGAGGGTAAATTATTTACATAAATTTAACTCATTTTTAGATACATGTACATCTCAGACATATATATTTGATTTTAATAAAATTTGGGTTCAATAAGATTTCTATCATTATTGCTCTCCTTTTTAATTTTCAATATAACTGTAAAAATTATAGCTACATAAATCTTCTCATCAATATTTAAAAAGGTTACTTTTTCCAATACAACACACATCTGAAGTATGAGGATGGTGCACTGAGGTAAACCTTACAGTGTCTCAAGCGCATAGTCCGACTCTCGAAAAGTGCGAAGTATAACCCCAGCTCTTAAAGACTATAGGAGTCGTGACATTAAAAATGTGTAAAAGAGATTTTAATACAGATTCTTCCAACTATTCTTTTTTCGGAAGAAGCCATATTTTTAATCGTTGATTTAATAATTGAAAAAAGAGGAATACAACACAAGCTTTTGATCTTCATAACATGGATCAAACAAATGCATACATGTACATAAAATGGGGAAAAAATCTCATAAAGTAAGAAATATGACATTGTGTTAAAAAGCATACTCGAATCTTCACTATAATATGTTACTGAAGGGTTTATTACGAAGCAATAGGGATTCTTTTTCGTACTTTAAAGGTTGCACAAAGCAAAACCATACGATATCGCAACTGCATATTGGATATTGTGTTATTTTGTATAGAAACCATGTACCAATATCCACAGCGGTATTAAATCATCGGCAACTGACGAAAAATAATTCTGATTCAATCACAAGAGCAAAGAGCGTAACGTCTTCATATAATTACAAATCATCGCAAAGCCCTTTATTAAAGTCACAATAGACCGAGAACTATAGTCAAAACGGATAAATGTATGCTTGTTCATTGCAAGGGCCAGAGAGGGGTGCTAGCTATGATGAACAAGAGGCCTGATGATATGGCAAGAAAGAAGAAAACACAAGCTGGTCATAATTTTAGCCTGTATAGTTTAATCTCAAGGAAAATGAGTGTGATGTGTTTTGCTATATTTCTTTTTTTAAAAAAAGGATGAAATTACAACGGAAATTTATAATGAATAACTTCTTAGTCTCAATTTATTAAATCTATGAATACTTTCCATTCAAACAATCTCTGAAAATGAATAAAGAGACTAGATGTACATGTACATATATTTGACAAGAAGGACACTAAATCCTCCGCAAACCAGTGTAACTCCAGAAATAAAATTTATGCAATAAATTAAAGGAGAAAGATTTAGTTAACACCACTTCCCTATCCAAGAAAAGTTAAATTTATTGTTCCAGTAGAAACCTTCCTAATTACAGTTTTTTTTCCTTTGACTGGACACGAAAATGGAATCATTTCTGGAGCAAAAATATCTCAATCAGGTTTTTAACAATCTAATATATAGGCTTTCACTAAACATTGTTGACAGAGTGTACACTTAGCATTGTTAACAGAGTGTACACTAGCATTGTTAACAGAGTGTACACTTAGCATTGTTAACAGAGTGTACATGAAGGACATACCTACATGTATATTTCTCAACAAAAACACGCCTCTAAGTAACGAGTAATGAATAAAAGGAAATTACTTGCAATAAGCACTTTTGTCAGCTACAGTAAAGCATGGAAAAGGTGAGACTTCTTTTTACAGATATATGAAATAGTTTACTTCAAAATGACTTTCAAGTACCTGTGACCCCTGCAACTACATGATGCACGTACGACAGCACTAATGCTTCAGAATCTGTGCATTGTGCACTTAAAATATATTGTGGTCATGATGATAAACAATATGAGATACGTACAACTTGTATATGTATATCACGATGACGTCAAAAGGCATCTTAACTATATGGGAAAACTTACAAAGATGCTCCTTCAGAGGTTTCAGGTACTATCGTTTCATGTGCAGAAGGTGTGGAGGAATGTGAAGTAAGATGAATCGTATGCTCCAAACGTTCACCAATTTCCGAACCTCTCCGAAGGGTGCTTCTCCTCCTACCGGAAGTGATAGCAGTGGTCGTTGCAACGTCACTGAAGAAACGGACCATAGAAGGCATGGCGGTCAGTGTTGATGTTCATTCCTCATAAATTTTTAGTTCACACATGAAGTAATTATTGACATTTCACTAGTCCAGTATTTTAAGTTACTTTTGTAATTCTTCACTCCTTACGGGAGAAATTCCTTAATATACTTTTTGCATAAGTTATAGTTAAAAACGTTCACTTGCATGCACAGAACAAATTCGGGTGATATCTCTCCGAATGATTGGGACTCACGATACTGAAATCTGGATATTTTTATTGACGAAAATCCGGATGAACCCTTACGATATCACTGCAGAAAATAGCAAACTATCGGTCAGAGAGCCTCACGAAGTTTGATCGATGCTTGTTATATCTTAAACAGATACATAAACACTTCATTATTTGAAGCCTCTGCTTCTTGTTGATGCTACCCTGGAAATATTTATCAGATTCAATACTTTTTTTTCAAACGGGATAATCATAAATCCCTGGACAGCCACAACGATAGCAAACAAATGCCTCTGCCATTAAACTCCCAGAATAACTCTTTAATATGGCGATCAATTTCATCTTGGGGCGTAGCAAGGACTCTTTCACTGGAGTTCAAACTTTTTGGACAAAATATCTCTGTTTTTCATAGGAGATAAACCCAGCTCATGACCTCTTCATTGACTTCATTCGGAGTGTCGTCATGCTTTTCATCCAAAAACACTCTCTTTCAATTCACATACAGAAAATTCCTTATCAAAATGTTCTTTTAAAAAGTGAATTAAATCGTTCTTTTATCTCAGAACCGGCAGTTGTTTAGAACTTCCTTGTCATTGCACTTGCACTAGTGATGAAAACCAAAGACGCGAAATCAAGGAGTATTTGCAGGAAAGTGAGTTTGTTTACGCAATGATCTCAAATGCATTCGATTACTCTCGAAGATGCAAAGAATTAGACTAGCATGAAAGCAGATGGGGTGGAAATATCTTCTTGAGAATAAATTTGATGAGAATCTGACGACACACTTAAATGCTATGCTTTAGGTCAATTAATCATTTAGGAGGTGAAGGAATTTATTCTTTATCTCTGGTAGCCAGACATCACACTAAGCCATTTAGGTTGTGAAAATATCTTCTTCGTTCGTAGTGGGAACTCCTTGCTGTTCGATTTCTGCATTTTAAAAAGCTTTATTCCTTATTATATAGTTTTTTTTAATATTAAAGGATGGCATCCAAACAGAGAATTGTTGAAATTACAATGCGTGGCACTTAGTTTCTGTCAAATAAAGGGGTTTAATGGCACAAATGTCTATTTATCACAACCATTGGCCCAGTCAAGTTTCCAGAAATATGGAGAGACGCCTCAACAGTTGTATGACGTTGACAGACAATCAATGGATGAAGATATTAAGTGCGCATTGATGACCAAACCTTCTGCGACCAAGCATCATGCACAAATATGGCTCCAACATTAATCATTTGTTGCAAATTCATAATAAATTGAATAATTGTTAAAGTTATTTGTATCCACTGCTTGAATGTTATTCTATAAGGACAGTAAATGAACGGTAACATCAACATCCAGAGTAAGCACAAGATGGAAGACAAAAATTTACAAAGTTACTACATGTATTTTTTTTAATTACATGTGATATGATTTCTTTTTAAGATTACTTTGAATAAAAAATTTTGGTTCTGAACTTCATGTCTTCATGAACTTAAACTGATAAAGTGTACAGTCATGTTGAGTTGCAGTTAGATGGTACTGCTTAAAGTTTAAACGAGGAAAAATAAGTCTTAGACAGTATGTCAATTGCTGTGTTTGATTGAAATAAATGAATCGTTGGAATGTAAAACCATTCAAATATGTTTCAGGGCGCCTTTGCATCTTACCATCTTCTCAATAAAATAACCACTGCATAATATACAAAACTACCATCTTACCATGAAGAAAAACCAAAGCATATAATGCAATGAAATATGGAGATAAGGAACAGTATTCAATCTCAAAGTCCATTGAGACAATACAAATTGGGAGCAGAGCAAACATGGACCTCCAAAAACATCAGAGATGGGATCAGGTGCCATGGAGGAGTGAGCATCCCCTGCCGACCGGTCACACCCGCCGTGTACTCCTTGTCATGATCGGGAAAACGGAAAAATCCGTTGACAATTCAGTGTGTAAATAGAGCCTCTAATGGCCTAACAGTTAGAATGAAAAAACGTTAGTCAGCATTTGACTTCATGATAGGTTGTATTTGCTGACTAGGTCATTGTTTCGACCATAAAACGTACGAAATGATGACTTCAAACGAGACTGTTGATATCCTTTTATCATCAACTTGTTTGACAATAGCTTGCCTCGTTTTAGAAATTGTTCATACGAAGAGCATGCTCTTGCGAATCGAATCAGCTGGGAGACAAAAACCCCATATACAGGTGATAAGGGTATACTAGTATTGCTACATAAGAAGGTTGACGATTGAAAATTAAAGTCATCACATTTATCATAAAGCTTTATTGTTAGGTTACCATTAAAGTCTTTTTCCAGTAAAATATCCAAATATAACAGACTCTATGGTATCTTTTATTTCAAGCTCACTGGGATATATCGAGTCGACATATGAATGGAAGTACATGCAACTATTGTTAATTAATAATATGTCGTTGATACATGTACCTAAAGCCCATAAAGTAATACAGTTGTACTCATTCAGTACATGAACATCATACTGGAAACTCCTAACTACAAACATTCAGGAAAAACCTAATGCTTTGGGATTTGTCAAGAGAATGCTCTGCAGGTGTATTTAGTGTATTTTAGCATGGAGCATATCCATCATGTTTCTATTCTCTGTACTTCAAAGGTTGAAGGACTACGTAGGGTCCTTTTATCAATTTATCAGTCCACTGCACATCGTATAAGTCTCGTAATCACTTGTCGTTTTTAAGTCTGAACAAGAAAGTTCATTACATGGCATTATGTTTATCTATATCTCATTCAAAATCTATCGATGGCCGAGAATTTTAATTTTATGATATACCGTAGATAAGATCGGTACAGGTGTATACACCAGGAATATGACATTTTTACCGACAGTTAAAAAAATTCACGTGTTGTAACCAAACAACGAAATGACCTTCTTGATGGGAAAAATAGTTGCATGCAACGATAAACTTAGTGAAGTTTACCAAATTCTTCATATGTAACACAGCACAACATCCACAAAGTAGCTTTGTTTTCTATAGATAAGTATACTATATATTGGCAAAATCAATGGGGGAGCCCCCCCCCTCCCCCCACCGGTTCCTACGGCCATGGATGTGGGTATAAGAATGCCCCAAGTGAACGCGTTACAAAAGTCTGAACTATCGATCCATTTGTTATGTTCTAAAAAAAAAAATGATTTTGCTAAGGGAAGATAATTTCCTAAATCTGTTCTGTTTCTGTTTTGTTCAGTTTCTTGGATGTGTTTCGTGTTATTTTTGCTAAAACGTTTGATCTGTACAACCTTGAACGGCGACAAAGCTAATAATACGCTTCACAAAGACAACCCAGATTGATATATTTACTAGTACATTTGCCGATAAGATGTTATCACGAAGTACGAAGCATTTTTTGGCCATTATATTTCAATATTTATGTATCTTTCCTTTTTTCCAGACGTATAAGTGATAATGTTTTTGTCATTCGCCACAGGTTTCTTGAAATGATCAGTTCTTGATCGAAGTTAAATGGACATTCCATGAAGTTTATTCACCTGAAATGCTGCACGTCGACAGCCTTTGGTAGAAATGTTTATTGCCTTTTCCTTCATACCGTAGGATCAGAGATTCGTGGAGAAGTTTTTTGATTATATTTATAACAGTACTGAAAATTTACGATACATTTTCGAATTAAAATCTATTTACTAGACTGCAGTGAAAATATGAATGATAAAACTTGTCGTACAACGGATATATAGAAGTCAGGTTGACAAACGCAAATTTTGTTCGTTACAAAAGTTGAAATCTGTGATTTCCTTTCCTCATCAACAGAAACTCATACCGTGCTGTCCGTCTTAAATAAGTTTGTTTGGAGATGCCCCTGCTTCTCAAATTTAATGCCTTGGTTCCTGTCATGTATCTGTATGCTGAATGAATAATATATCCCTAGACGGGTTTATTCTAATTTTAGAAACATTAATGTCATTTCATGCAATATTCTTCCATCACTAGTACAAAGTTTATGATTTATGATCCAACGTGTTTTTTTCTGCTCATATTAATAGAAAAGCATCAAGGCATAAAAACAATTGCTGAGGAGAAATCAGCTTTTCTGTTTTGTTTTCTGACGGCGTGATCAGGTTCTGAAATCGCAGAAATTCCTCCATCCTGTTGCGAGGGTTTCTATTTCACCTGCTCCCAGATAATCCTAATAAATATCGATTTCAGAAAACAGACTGACTAGATATCTCTTTGAAAAGCTAAATCTTGTGTCTGCTGTTGAGAATGTAATCAACAAAGTTTATTTCGCTATGAAAGACAGTAGGCCGTTTACATCAAGTTTCAAAAGATACATTACTTAAATTGTTCCTTCAATGACTATCCGTTATGCAAACGCCCCAAAAATTTCAATATCAGTCATTTTTTGATGTGATGTCTCTCTAAGAATGGCTTAAATATCAAAGGTTTGTGGATTTTATACATTGGGGGAACAAATACGTCCGTTTCCAGTTGGGAAATAAAAGTTTGGCTTTTGATTAACCCGAGGATAATTTTCTTCGATTGCTTTCTACTCTACTCTACATTGGTTCATTGACATATATAAGTACATGTGTAATTACGTATAATTACGAATATTTTTTTTTTAATATTCATGGAATTTTGTCTTTAACTTTCATACATGTGCTTAACCTACATGTTTAATATTATACTATTCTGTGTTATATTATTCTATGTTTCATAATCCTTATGAAAGCTATCTAATAATAAATTGTTTCGGAAAGTAAAATGTCATCATTTTTAAATTGGTTTATTTTTTGCGTCTTAAGAAATGCAATACAGAGCGCAAATTCGAATCCACTGTCCTAGTACTTATTTGAACATTAGCATTAGAGAATCATACATACTTAAATTATTTTCTGATTTTAAAAATGTTACGGAAGAGAAGATCTTTGTAAAATGAAAAATGCAAGGAACATTGGCGCATGTCAAATAACAAGTCAAATTAAAACAGTGTTAAATGCTATCTGAATGTTTGCTTATTACAGAATCAATTTTGATATGATCTTTATATCATTAAAACAAGAAAAATTCCAGTGCATAATTTGTCTTAAATCCAGGAATTGTATAAAATAAAGTCAAAACAACAGAGTGTTTTCTTTATGTACTGTGAACAAGTGCAAAAAACCAATAAACTAGAAAATCGGCTTAAAACTAATGGATGCCCACAACACTTGCTGCTAAGAGGCATGCAGACATAAGAATTTGATTCGCATTCTTCATTAATTATGGAAGGTAAAGGTTGACTTATTTGAAAAAAAGATAATCTGAACATAACTCACAAATAACTATATGATATGGTACTGCCAGCCACGGAACATTTCAAATCACAGGTACTGCCACGGAACATTTCAAATCACAGCTACAAAGGACTGGGAGGGGGAAGGGAGACTTTTTTTGGCGGATTTATTAAAATTCACACACAATTTTTTTTTTTTAAATTGTGTTAAGGGAGTAAGTTTTGCTCCCCCCTCCCCCAACTAATCTTGATTGGCACTTTCAAAATCATTTTACTGGTGAAGATTCCCAAACAATATTAGATCAAAAGAAGACTTTCATGATATACATGTATAATCATAAGCATTATTTAGTTAAGGGCTTGAGAGAATGTTCAGGTTAGGGACCTAGAATTACTTAGTGTTTCATATTTGACCTTAGAAGAACATACATATTTTCTGATCATAAGCCAGTGTACCTAACATGTTATTTTTGATCAATACTTCATAGAAATGGATACAGATAAAAAGATCTTATCTCATAAGGAAGTACACACGGACTAAAGAACGGAAGAGAAAATCGACCATCTTATTTTCCCCGAGCGTTCTTATATTTCGGAAAGTAAAAAATAGTTTTAGCATATTGAAAACATTGTCATAATGCTGAAATACATTACATGTATAATTCTAGTTCTGTTTGACATCTTAATTTGAGAATTGATTTTTAGAATCAGAATCAGGCAAATGTAGCTTTTATTTCAGTTAAATTTGCATATCATTTCCTTACGTATTTTACTGAACATTTGATTAAAATAAATTCAAGACAGGGGCAAAGAGCATTATTTCATCGAGATATATATATATATATATATATATATATATATATATATATATATATATATATATATATATATATATATATATATATATATGTGTGTGTGTAAGAAATGCCTAAATATGAAAAAAGTATCCCCAAAGGACAAAAGTCTTGTTGCAAAGCCCCTGTAACACTTTGGCCAAATCGTTGACAAAAAAACCAAGTCCTCGGTCAGCCAGATGCAGAATATGCTCTCAGTAAACAGCTGTCGCATTAATCATTTCCAGTTTTTTTTTGGTCAAATAATTGTGACATAATTCGATTATTTTCCATGTATTATGTGGCTAAACGTACAAATCCTCTTTTCTATCGTTTAATAGTAAATCTGTTTAGGTCTTTTTGATGCTACATGCGTCATCTTGTATTCTCTTGGGTTTCCAGCAAAGGCTTGTAAATTAAATTAGGCTCCGCTCATTCCGTATTTCATTTGAAACTGGTTATACTACGAAGATTATGAAATATTATTAAAAATTAAGAACCTTTTGAAGAATGTATTTGAATTCTTTGAGGATTTTTTTTTTATTTTGCAGATATTTGATTAAATTTAAGTCTTAGAAGCTTTTGCAAAAAGGTTTAAAGGAAAACAGGAAATTCTTAAATCGTGTTCTGCTTTGTTCATTATAATTATGTATCAGAAGGCATGGTTACATCCCATTCTCAAAAGTCTATTTAAATACTACAAAATATCAGCAAAGCCAACAGGGACGTTTGAAAACAGACAAGATCAGATGCAATGGAGGAGTAAGCATCCCCTTTTGACCGGTCACACTTGTATAATCACAATTTATTCGGTTAAAACAGGTACCTCGATAATATATGAAGTACCAAAATTATTCTGCTATAATTGTTGAATCATGAAACAATAACATACAAAACTGAGATAAAGCTTGGAGGATGTAAAACAGTTGTTAAAAAATAAGTCGGTCAATATATGCGATTTATTGAATACATTCGTGCTGGGAACAAAATCAGGTTAAACGATTTATGAACTCATGACCACAGTTATCTGATTAAATCCATATATTGTATTCCCTTAAAAACAACTTGCTGCTTCAAAATTATCATTTTTGACACTTATTCAAAATTTATTGTAGGCAATATGGGTTTAGTGTCGAGTTAAATCGTTTGAATCATTCATCAAAAAAAGTTTTTGAATGATATAGGGGGTTAATATTTGATAATTCGTCATGGAAAAATTAAGAAATATGTTCAATAATACTGTAAATACTAATCATTTATTTGGATCTCTTCACCATTTTACAATAGTATATAAAGATTACAAGAACATATAGGTGATATAATACATACATGTAGCAATAAATACTTGCGGATTTGGTTAAAATAATGCATACGGAAATAGAAAAGATTAGATGTCTTGAAAAAAAACATGGTGCATGGTTTCCCATTTTTTCCTACTTCGTCTATTCAATAAAAGGGTAGCAGATATGAAAAAAATTCTTCCACGCAGTCCCCCCCCCCCTTCCCCAGCTCCTGTGTGTCTGGAGATTCATTTTTAATCTCAATGTTAATTGTCCTTATTGTCATGTTCATATATTTTATAAACCTTTTTTGTCTCAGTTTTAATTAGTTTTTTTTTAATACAGGTAGATTTCTCCTTATATATTTTTCAACTGTTGCAATATATGGACCCATCTTGAGAGAAATACCTAAAGATAGAATTAAGCAAATAGACGCAAATAAATATAATTATATATTGTACATCTTGGTACAGTCCAACAAAGCAAAAGGATGGTAATTAACCACATCACACACAATGAAGCTTTTTCTTGAGAAGAATTTTTTCCTGGTATCGTAGTGGTTAAGATTAATCATTATTTTATCGATTTGGAAAGTTTATATTTGCTTCAAGGGCAGCATTTTCCCTAAAGTCAACTGCCTGATTCGGATTTCTGTTTAGACAATCTGTCAAAACGGGTTCATTTTGTCTGTGATTACGACGAGCAAGGCATCCTTGGTCCTCATCTAAAACCGTGCTCCGATCGTAAGAGTTTTTAATAGCCGTTTTATATCCATATTTGTTGTAATAACAGACGCACATTATGTACATTGGATAATGCGATTACAAATAACTTAAGTGAGGCTAAAAAGGATGCAACATCGAACAATTTGGCGTAAAATCCAGGCAATCAAAGCTACATCAATGGCATCCACATGCGTAATCGTCTTAAAACTTCAGTTTAATGTTCCGTACTCAAACAAGTTGCTATAAAATTGCTGTCGCAGTTTTCTTGCATGTTAAGGCGAATGACGATAAACTTAGAGGCTTAAACCATGACAACATTAAAACAAATTGTCAACGTATTCTTGAAATGAGATAATTTCAAAGTTATTGCTAAAGAATATTACGTTGATCCGCTAATGAAGCATTTTTACATGAATTTAAAGACGCAAATGATATTTGTTTTTGTAAAAATAAAAAAAAAAACTTTCTATAAAGTGTCTTCGATATCAAAGTAATAAATACCTGCATCAATGAAAGTTATGTTTGCAATCATTCATCATCCTTGTGTCATATTGCAAATTTTGAATTCAACGGGCGGGGTGACAGTAAGTACCAAATTTTACACTATAGTTGTCATAAATTTAAATTTTGTATTTACTGCCACCCAGTAGATTCAGAATTTAATTACCATATGACTTTTGTAAATATTTTTACATACATCTACACTGATAAAGAGGATTCGCCAGATTGTGAAATTAATAAAGAGAGAGAGGGAGAGGTGCTCATCTGTTTTCTTTATGACAGAACCAATATGTTATGAAGTGCTTGTACACTCGTAAGTGAATTTTTCACAAATCATTCAAAATATTTGCATTTCTTTAGCTTATTTTCAGATTTGTTAGATAGAATTAACGTAATGAGAGCATTTTTGGTGGACAACACTATCTGGTTATTAAAGTCTCTTTAGAAAGTAAATCTATATCCACATTAACCTAGTACTAAGTTGTATATGTAATATTTCAAAATCAATTTTCTTTTTTTTTTTAAATAATATTTTTTATTTAAAAAGAGGGTTTTAAAAGTGCAAGGCAAGAAAATGAAATGAATCACATCTTCTCATTGTACTTGAACATGCATAAATTCTTGAAAGAATTGATCCCACAAATCATCCTGGAGTGCAAAACACAAATATCTCAAATGCCTTCGTAATGCATCTAAATGCATCCATAAGATTTATTGGAGTTTCAATTAGCTATTTGCTAAACTCAAACAACTGATGCTTACCAACCCTGTTACGGCCGGGGCATGCAGGAGTTATCGCTCTTGGATCAAGATCGATTTATGATTTCAACGTATTTTTCATCATCAGTCATAAATATAAACACTCTCTTAGTAAAAAGGGCAAATGTAAAATAAATAAATAAATAAATAATATCTAAAAAGGAGGAAAATTTCATATTAATCATGACGAAAAAACCAATTTTTTTTCTCAGCATTTATGAACATGATGACGATTAATGTTTTCATCAAGTCAGCATCAGATATACCGGCATCGCAACCTTAACTACTGATCTCAATTAACAAGACAGCTTGGACCAAGAGTTTCCGAGAAATCAGTAAGACCCTGCTCATAATAAAATATGCTTATAATAAAACATGCCATAAACAATTACAGTTGCTGAAAAATATTTAAGAGTAGTGATTAAGACCCAAAAAGTCTTTTTAGGGTAGATGAAAAATGATCTCACTAATAAAAAGTCATAAGATCTTCAATACATTATATCAGTGATCGCTTTTGAAGCGGTTGGTCCCTTACATAACGATTGTTTATGATGACAGACTCTTATCCTTGAAACTGCATTCCTAAAGCCTTGGAAGACATCAGATCTGCCAATCTATCAACACAATTTAAAGTTTCAAAATGTTATCATAAACAGACGACATATGTAAAACGCATTAAAGGTAAATTACAGTTTGCTCTGTCATAAAAACTGCCAAACGACAAACAGGCGTGAATAAAAACCACCTCTAAACAGCTTTTAAACAAAGTGAAACATATGTAGGGGGATTATGAAACATTAACGTTCGTGCAAACTTACAATATAGATGCCTCTGCCAAAGATGTCAAGATTATCTAGTTCAGAAGTATTAAGCAATCTTGTTACAAATGAAAGGCATTTGATTTATTTTGATTTGTCAACAAAATTGGATAAATTCCCAAGCATAATGGAAAACGTAATACTTTTTATAATAGATAACTTTATTCTGAAATGCTTTGGACAAAAACAAAGATGTGTTCAAACGGATTTTAGAACGCACATGTAATTGTTGTTAAAAGATTGTTACCAACATTGTTTCATTACTTTGAAGACATGTGCTTAAATCTACAATTCAAATCACGATAACTAGTTTTTGTAAGTCTTTTTAGTAATTTTGGTGAAATTTTACCCAGCTGAGCAGGCATTGCAGGTGGCATTAAAGATATAAAACATGAATAAGCTGGAGTCAAATAATAGAATAAGTTTCTTTTTGGCCAATTAAATTCAGTTTTAATGAAGCATACTAAGAGAATTGGCTGCATTTAATTTTTAGATGCTGGCGTTTTTACAAAATCAAGTTAAAAGAGATATTTTCTTTTTTGTTCATGTTGTCTGATTACAATTCAGACTTACACATTTTCTCTTCTACCCTGAATGGTAATTCTAAAGCATTTGACAGATAATTTTTCACTAAACCACTATTCAGTTCTTAGAATGCAATAACAGGAAAACAAGCCAAGAGGAACAACCACGACGGTAAATGAAAAAAAAAATGTATTCACATTAATGATTACATAATTTAATCATCTTTCATTTTTATTAATCTTCTTTCCAGCTAAATATCTGAATTCCGGATTTTAGCTTTCCTCAGGCAAACACGACATTGATTTACGCGACTTAACAAATGTGAAGGTAAATGAAGGAAGACAGATCGGAAGTACAAATTTTTAAAATTGATTGAAAATAGCTTCTTTAGTTTCCGTTGTCAGCTAGGTTATGTTCTGTGGGGCCGTTACATGAATACGATTTAATAGGAACAATTAATGTCACAATCTGTCGACGGTTCCTACGTGTCTCGGCCTATTATGAAAATTCACCAGCATGCCCCCGTGTAATGTTTAGATTACCGTACAAAAATCAATTTTCAGATCATCTTCTTCTTTTTCTTAGACAACTGACTTCCGGTCACATTTTCCGATAACCTTCATCGGATATGCATGCCTAAAGCTTAAGTCTACTATATGAATAATGTATTTATAATATTTATTACTTCGAGACGAAAATTGCATAATAAGGGTTTCGATACAACAAAGTCAATGAAGGTATTTTTTAATAGAAAAATGTAAATTCATTAAATGAAATAACAGCCGTAAAACAAACAAGGCTGCAACAAATCTCAGACTAAGAAGATGACCAAATTTGGACAAGACATCAATTATATAATCAGTAAACCTTTTGAATCACTCAAAATGATTCATAATTCGCAATGAATCATAAGAAGATTCAATAAAAAAAAATGAAAAACATGGGTGCACATAAGGTACATATGGTTCGATTTTGAAACCCACGTGTTTCATAGGAAAGTTGCCTAGGTCCTTCAGTTGGGTTGGTCAAACTAAAAACCAGGTACAGATTCCTTAATAATTCAAGAATATATCCGTGTAATAATCGAAAAATCGATGTCTTTAACAAAGAAATCCCGTGGTTCTAAGTACTGGTCAAAAAGCACACAAAGTCATGAAGCTTTTATACAAATTCAACATCCATCCTGACTATAAATTTTATTGTACGTATGCGTGTCATGAATTTTCAAGTAACGTCAGGGAATTGTGCAAAATTGCCTGCTCATAAATTTAATAGACTTCTGATACGAACTAATTAATGGGCAGTAATAAGGTGAATACCAATAATTTGCCAAAGTTTAGGAGAGACGTAGAGATAAAGGCTTAGACATAAATATTCTACAAAAGTATACATAATCATGAGAATTATGAGTGAATGCTTCATTGAAAATGAGAATATTATGACGCACAGGGAGATCGTATTGAATGAATTATGGGGAACTTGAGTGTTCCTTTGGTAATCAACCTTACCACATGCAATTGATGTAAAAATCATTCGTTCGAATTTTTTCGGTAATTGAGAAACATATGATTTAGATTGAATGACAATTCGAAATTAAAAAAAAGTTAAACTACTTCTATTTAATGTTTGATAAAGATCAAGGTTGAAGCCTGCTATTTTTAACTTCTATATTATTCTTTCAAAAATTGTTTATAGAACCACATGCCACCTTTTCGAAATAGCTCAAGCAGCAACTTCTCAGCATTAACAATTAATGGATGTCGAAATATTACGGTAACCGATAAGATTATCCGAAGACGGTAGTCCATATGTCATGGTATATCGCTTCTTCCAAAAAAATATTTTTTAAAAAGTCTCCGCGATTTTTCTCCACATGGAAAAATACGCTGGTAAAGCAATGTTAAAGCTTTATCAATGAATTATTCCTTGTATTATCTTTTTTATTACATTTTTCTTTTTGTTTCCCTAGATTGTGGATGCACCATTTTTGCGGGGCAGGTATGTGATTATTATCGGAATTGACGTTTTTGTGTTAATGCAAAATTACTAAAGATAAAAAAAATATTTTCGAATATTTTTTGGATACATGTTGTTTTAAAGAATAATATTACGTCATATTTTTATCAGAATTTGATAACAGTATTTTATTTATACTGTTCAGCTATTTTTTTTAAATAAAAAATAATGCTCAGAATTTAATCTTTATCTGTATAAGTACATGTATTGCTTTTGATAATACAGAACTTTTTTTTATAAGTACATGTATCTATTCTAGTTTTTTTTTAATTTGTAGAGCAAAAACAGATGTAACATTGTAACTTTTATTTAAACATCGTCTTTTATGTGATGGATTTCAATTTTGTTTATTTAAAAATTTTAAAATATAAGCCATGGTAAGGACCATGAGAATTTATGTCATTTGAAGTTTTCCATTAAAATTTTTATATCTTGGTCTACATGTCATTAATAGAGTTTTTTTTTTACTCATTTTGATTATAAAGTTATTGTCTTTTGAGAGAAAATTATTGAAAAAAACTTCAATATTCCATACTTCTCCAAATTGTCTCAAATGAAAACTATTGAATTATTAAAGTACTCGTTGTCCTGATAATCTTTTGAATGAATTTTTTTTCCAATTTTAGAAATCCACGTTCATGTATCACACTCTAGAAAACAAAGTGAAACCTCACCTTTTGACCCTGGTCTGAATCAAACGTCACCCACACCAGAAACATACTAAATCCTTCAGGTATAGTCCATAATTATAATATAAAAATCAAAAATCTATATTCCAAGGATATTAGTATTGTTTTTTCTGTACTCGCTGTAAAAAAGGCCAACACGTGTTGAACTAGTTATCCTTGCAAAAAATGCACGCGCGTTGCTTTTGCGGCGACAGCTGCTTTGGAAAATCACCTTTACAACTATACTGCTCACAAACATCCGAGTGGAAGATACATTCAAGCGTTTCATTCAAGTATAACCATAGTTCCTTTTACTTTTAGGCATTTGAAGACACTTAAAATAACTAGAAGGCAAAACCTTATACCCGTTCCCACTTTTTCATTCAATCCCACAAAATTCCATGAGGTTCAAAAGCAAGACGTCAATTGTAATTTTTATCCGGAAGCGGTCGCGTTATTTTGACCCGGAATAATATCTGTTTGCACTAATCAGAGTTACACTCTACACTCATTCATTATTCAGATCATAACTGGTAACGATTTGCGAGACAAAGTACTCTTTCACTACTCAACAACCAGAGGTAAAAATCGAGACATTAGCTACAAACAGTGTTTTTGTTCACATGAAGGGGGGAAAAAGAGATAGGGAAACAGCCTCTACAACTTCTGTTAAAGTAATACCGTAACGAGATAAATCTATTCCTGGAGGGCTTAGAGAGGATGCACCACAAAACTGCACATTCAAAGAATCACGTCTTTAATAGTCTGTTTGTAATCAGAGGTGCGTCTAAGATCTTAATGTTTGTAATGTTTCAATATCTCAATTTCCCTTCGCTAAATCCGTTATCTTATGCTTAGACATGGAATTGGCTTTAAAATTTGAAGATCTGCTTTTAATTCATCAACTTTATATTAAAATCGACAATACGAAAAGTTTGCTTCCTGTTTTTTCATGAAACGTAGCATATTTTAGAGGGTTCATTATGTAAAATCAAATTTAATTTAAATTTATGGATCATATCCTTCTGGTTCATGTTTTATTGAATCTGAAACGTTTAATATAGGCCAATAAATGTAAAATATTAAGTACATAATATATTAAGACTGATAAAAAATATATTTGTTAAAACTTTATTGAACAATATGTAATGTTTAATGTAAAGGGGGATAATTATATTTGATATATTTTTAATCATAAACTCAAAAAATTGAAAAATAAAATATATCAAAAAAGGAAAAGAATTTAATAAAAGGTAATGTTTTCTAAACTCACATTTTGTCCCGAAGGTTGAGTACACTGCACAGTCAGATACGGACAAATTGAACGCACCTTGAATCAGCGTACAACCGAAGTAGCAAAAAAGTCAAAAACACTCTTAAGATGATGAAGCCGGCACGTGGAATGCTTTCAATTTATAACACCTGTGCACAATTTTTACCACTATACATAATAAAAAAATATTCATATTTCCTCCATGTAGATGGTATGCAAATGTTACAGTGATTGGATTTCTGTCGGATCATTGGCCACATTCACTCACTTCGTTTCTTTCATAAAGTTGATCAAGTACCTTTGGGCTTTTAATAAAAAGAGGGAGTCAATATTTGTCCGGCTGTATATATTTACTCACAATGAACAAGGAATCGCAAAAATAGAAGAGATTGCTCCCAGAAATCTGTGATTTAGCTGATATATAACATTTTATGTTCCATGCTTCGATAAATAATACTATATGTCTTTACTATTTGAAAAAGGCAAAGTGAATGCTTTTTGAAGTTTAAGTTCCATAATGCTTCATCATGGTGATTTATACTCGTTTGTTCGTGTAACATTATGCAACAGCATCTATTTGAAATAATATCCTAATGGTTTAAAATGACGCAATTAGTACATAAGTGAACACTTATTTCGACTTTTCAAAACATCTTCCGTTGTACATACGGATAAGCATACACGACATAGCAATTATATATAATAGGCAATTGAAATTTTTAAGAAAGTACTTAGTTAATACAATGAAATTTGTTTTGTCAAAGTTGTAAACAAAGACCATTCTAGGATATTTTAAATCTTTGAAAATGTTTGTTCGAATTTTTAAAGAAAGCTCCGAAACGATTTTCCCCTCTCACAATCCCCATACGCATACGAAGAAAGAAAAATCAAAAATCCAGTAAACACCTCATGATAAGAGGCAATCAAGATGAAACCCCTTATCAAGATTTCTCCGCGATTATTGAATTTACATTACAAAATTTGAAAAGATATAATACCAGTTTTAAAATGTACTTCATCTAAAACACCCACATCTTTTGTCACATGATTCGAACCATTGTGTCTGGTGAGTATTCTGTCAGATTTAATTTCATGTCACATGTGTGGCCTTAAAAGGACCAGTCGATAAACTATCGATTCTGACACCACCTGTACATGTTAATGTGTAATCTATACAATTAATGACACGGCAGAGATTGACAAAACATGCTAAGATATAAATGCATGTTTGAAGTTTGTAAGATGAACGAAAATGAAGCTTACCGGGTATTTCAATTTTTAGAGTTTGCATTGGATTTGTATGAATGATAGGGAATTCATAACCGTTCCAACGTTGATGGAAAGGTAGTCTTAATTTTAGTAAAGTATCAGATGTGTTCTGTAAGCTATGAGCATTGTTGTTTCAAATTCAAAGATGTCTTCTTCAGGGATTTCATGTTTATTTAGGAGTAACATCTCTATTTTCTTTTGGGTAGTATGGATAACACGAATATTAGATTTAAACCTTTTTGAAAAATTCTTGAGACATTAGTATCTTATGGTTAAGAGTTGATGGCGTATCCCTTTGGTGTGAAGTTTTACAAAGTACACCCATAAACAACTGGATCCTTGACTGTCGAACCTTGTTACCCTCCTTTCCTAAATGGCACATTCAAAATTTTACTTTTAACTGAATTCCGCGGCTTGAATTTCAAGAGGCTTTCCATGTATCTGATCCCCAACCTTAAGGATAGAGGATGATACAAAGTGGTTATTTGTGTATACTCACAAACCTTTATACATACAGAAGATTCTGCAATGTTTCAACTCAAGGGAGTCTGTATCCTCTTTGATTAGATACATCAGATATTTCTTTTTTAATAATTTCACTTAAACGCAATTTTCAAATTTCACGTACGCGTGTCAAACAGTAGATAATGCACAAAACTTCCGCCCCACAACTTTTGCATCGCTGATGACGTCAATGAACAAATGCACGGATCATCTGTATTAAAAATGAGGCATATCTTTATAAAATACATTAATGTCAAAATGATTAAGATTAAAGATAAAGAGAAATGATACAACTGGACTCTCTGTCATCTTACAAATTTGACTTATCACTTCGTTATTTTTAGACAACTGGTATCTTGAAGATACAGTCAAACCATCCTTTTTCATATTAAGTAGAGGTTCGTTCGTGAAGGATGAGCTACAGAAATTGAAATGCATTGACACATTGATGTTTTAAACATCTAGGAGAAATTAAAGCAGATATGACATTAAGATTGCATGAAAGCAAGCGTGTTCTGTCTTAAGAGTTCCTACATACTTGGAAAACTGTACTGTAAAATTAATTACCAAACTCAAGAATTTTCACTGATATCATAGTTTGGACTTGTTGATGGGCAAGGAATGACGTAATCATCATTGGAGAAGGAGTTCGAAGATGCGAAGACACAAATTGCCGCAATGTATATTACTCATATAAAAATAATCATGAATATATTGCTTGAGTATTCAATAGTTGGTTATTTGACGGTCAATTGTTCACTCGAGATGTCAATTGACAGTTGATTAACCAATACCTACCAAAATGGACAACTAACCGTCAACTTTTAATCTAACTGTCTATTAATAATTACGTGTAATTGATCCCTTTTTTTACCAAAGAGGTAAACTAAACGTCCATTGAGGCTTACTAGACTTTTTTATTAAATGTTTTGTAGATAATTATTTGCATATTTACTTCTTAACAAAATGCTTAGGTAACCATAACTGAACCATAAAACATTCTGATAACGAGCAGTACACATACATTCTATAATTATATTAAAGAAGTTAACATTAATCAGTGTTACATCAAATCCAAAAGGACATATGTTAAAGGAAACTCTTAAAATTAAAATATATAGTAAATTATAAACACGAGTACTGTATTTACATCCAACACTCAAATTGTTGCTGTACAGTGTACGTCAAGATCTATACATGGCATTGTATATTACTGACACATGCAGCTCATTTTCCATATATGGCTAGCCTTAATATAGTATTAATATTTATTTTGTGCATTCTAGAGTTTATTTATAACATTAAAAATTGTGTTGCAAGTAGTTTGATGTTTCATAACAAATTGACTGGACTATAATAATTACTTTATACATATATATTCATACATGCATGTAGTTACTGTTTCTTTTTTTTTTCATCGACACTCTTAAAAAATTCAACATTCATTTCAAATCACCTTTTGATTTTGAAGTTTTTTTCACCAAAATGAAATGTACAGTTACATATTGTCTATTTCAAAGTGGAAAACTTATAGTTAACTGTTCATTTATTTATTAAACATTTTAATCTGTTTTAAAAGTTAACGATATCATTTTTGGTGGATAAAAAAATCATTCTAACTTATTTGAAACACCCATATGAAAGGAAGTGATTTTTTCAGGGAATAACATCTTCTTAACTGATAATTTCATGGCTGAACATTGCAAAATTTTTATGACAAACCAGAACTTTATTTATTCCTTTTTTATCAAATTTCTATAAAGGCAATGCAAATTTGTATGCATTGAAACTCGTCAGCTCTTTGTCTTGCAATCAGATATTCTAGAAGTTTGTTCCAAAGCTATCCTTTCTTTGATTGCTTGATTGATCACACTAATTTATAATAAATGCTTACCTTTAAGTAATTATTACAGGGGAAATCTAAAGATATCCAAATCACAAATACTTCACTTTTGTTAAATTTCCAGCTTCATTCTTCTAAAGAATATAAAAACATCAAGAAATATTCCGCTTCTGTTTAAATTTGGAACCGTTTGAAATTGTTCACAGACGATTGGACAAGAAAGTAGTAAACCTTGAGGGTGCATATGGAATCGTTTCTCTGGCATAAATGACTATTTATATTGCATAAAAGAATAAGTTGAAAGTTCGTTCATGCATTACGTAAGCTAATCCAAAAACCACATGAATTTAGATAATACCAAAAAATTATTCCATCCCTCAATAGACATCCCAAACAGCATGGAAAGATGACCTTTGGGGAGTCAAATTTTTTGGCTAGCCTATTATTATTGTGTTTTGTGTGATATGAATATTGCAGTACGTTTATTTTCAGACTTTGATGCTGTACAGCAATTGTATTCACGCCCCTATAGTGTTAGTGGTGACGAAAACAATTTCTTTCTAGACACGTGTATTATCTTCCTCTTGTTGCTAGCGAAGCCTTCTGGTCTTAAAGATATTCCAACAAAGGGTAACCATTATATCGCTAAATAATGTGCAAAAACTGATCTAATCAAAATAGAGTTGGAGGATTAACCTAGCAGACATTTGGAGTGCATTACACTGACCTTATAGTAGTAACTGATGTCCTGTTCTTCTTGTGTAAATTGCTAAAAATTTAGCCAATTGCTTCTTGCATAATTCTTACATAATACAACTAATAATGATATACGACATTGCAGATGCTTGAATTTTTACACTAATTTTGAAAATCATGAATGTCATTTGAAATTCATATGTATGATAATCTTGAAAAATCAGCTTCAAGCCATTCTAATCAAGAGCATTCTACTTAATTCTTGAGAGTGTGTGGGCAACATAAAGTAAGGCAAAATAAGAAGTCGTTTTGTAATCATCATTTTATTTATTGCCTGAACATCCGACATAACTTTCAAAAATCAGAATCTAAATCTGGGAGGCGAAAATCATATGTACGTGTATCAGTATGGGAGTCGTCCTTTCCTCTATCTTGCTATGAACATCAGCCTAAAATCTAAATACATATATACAAATTTTCAAACGATTCAAAGTCAGTATTTAATAGACACAGTGCAAAACGATTTGTATGGGAAAGGAAGGTTAAAAACTGGCATCAAACCCATTTTCCTTGACAATTTTAATTTATTTAAAACTTTAAGTAAATAACTTTAAACTATTTCAACTTTTGTGAGGATAAGTTCATCATTTTCAACCCCCCCCCCCCCATAAAACCACTCTTCCGTACGGCGAGATGAAATCCTTTCAACAAAAGATGAATAAGGATCTTGACTTGTACTCATCTATGGCACCTTGTAAATGCACAGAAACGAAGATCACATATAGATTCTGTCAAATACGTGTTCTCAAGATTTCTCTTAGGGAAAGATAAAGAGTAAAAAGTTTTGAAACATTTTAATGTCTGTCAAAACAATGGATATAATCTAGGCATTGATTAAAGATAATGATGTTGGCATCCCGACAGGCACATGCATTCGGTGCTCGCCCGCGTACATATATCTGTGCATATCAAATGCAAGGTTCCATGCATCCTTTTTGATATGAGAAAGAGTTTTGTCTGATTTGTATCTTATTTGCAGGTTCGCCCACAGATGCATACATATAATTTTATTTATTTTAGGCTTATGAAGAAGGGTTCTAATTGTCAAGAAAGGTGGTGTGTGTATTATCAAACTCTATTCATTTCTTTCATCAGAAAGGGTAAAAAAAAATCCACTTCTTTTTTCAATTTTCAGCAACAAATATTTCCTTTTAACTTTTCTTTAATTTTGCTATTTTAAAGAAAACAAACCTGGCAGGTGCACACGCTTTTTTCAAAAACAGCATCTTTCGTGAACTTTTAAAAATATTTTTTGCCCTTTCTTTCAAAAATATTAATCAGAAAAATATTACAAAAACATCTTAACCTCTATCTGTATTACTACATTTGTTTTATCAAATAGGCCTTTGAGATAATCTTCAGGGTCCATTATATATGCTACATTTAACTGTCTTTCACAGTATTGCTATTTGGCGCAATATAAATCATGTCATACAAGTGCAACAATAAAGAATCTTATCTTTTGATGGAGGATTCTTTTGTGGTCAGACGAAATATACGAAGTAATTCTTACGAAACTTATTCACGTGTGTCATAAAGTTTATCAAAATTGAATCGAAAAATTTAACATATAAACTAATGTCATCGTCCGATACATTGTATTAGCCTTTCTTTTGATTGAATTAATTTTTACCTTTAGTTTCGTTAAAAAAAAGTAAACTACCGGGTTTTTAAGAAAGTACATATATTGCTTTCTGTGCCAAAAAAGTATTAAAAAGTATTGCAGGACTTTTTAAGGGATCAGTTTATCTCATTTTCAAGTGAAATTTTATAATGTCAGGGTTTGAAACTTCCAAATTTGCCAGAAATTTAAACACATCAACAGACAGACGGACAACTACATGTATGACCTAACATAATCTTAGAATTTACAAATTTATCGATTACCTAATTTTATATTTACATTTCAAATGTGTTGGAATTTTCAAGATGCTAGGTCAGATTTATGTCTGGTAGACATCTTGTCGGTTATCAGACGACAGAGCACGTGCTCTACCGGATGTGTCTGCGATCGATGTTCAAACACCATGTCAGTTCCGGTTTGTTAGTAGTGAAAACCGAACGTTTCGTTTTGATTAAGAGAGTTTTCAAAGATAAGATTATGGGGCTGTAGAAAGAGTTGCTCTGATGTTTTCCTCAATGATATCCGTTTTGTTTAAAATATAACTGGCATATTTCATCAAAGAAATCAAACGTTTAGTTAGAGAACAATTATTTGATATCTTATGAAAACAGTTTAACTTTTCCTTAGATATGACACATAGTGTTGTTGAAGGAAGTTAATACTTACGACTGATGTAGGGTAAATAAAACTATCAATTAAAAAGTAGGAACTCAATTAGCAATAATTGTCCAAATTATTCGTAGCTAACAGATCAATTAAGAAAAAAAAATATGATTTTTTGACATATCCCAGAACTTATTTTGTTTCCTACAGATATTTCAATAAAATTCAATACATTCAATACAAATTCAGAACGAATAAGTAATGATTCAGTATTTAATCATGTCTGGATCTGCTTCAGTTTACGGCGATTTTAATATTAACTTCTTCTTAAATAGAAATATGCAAGATTTTAGACTTTATTTAGACGGATAAATTCTTACGATTCTAGAAATATATATAAAATGGAAGTGCACGATTGCGATTAAGGTGTAGATTTTTCTGTTAGAATAGTATCATGATGTTTTCAATATTTGTGCAAGGTATTAACCAGGTACACCTTTATAAAAAGTGAGTAGTTAAGCACTAATTAGTATATTAAGTAGTATATCACTGAAATTCACCTTAATTAATACTTAAATAAAACATGTTATAGTAATTACCTAGTAAGCTCATTGAGGATTATTATTCTATTTCACGTTATAACGAATATAGTTGAATATATAAAAGACCCTTTTATCATTTAGAACTGATAAAACTTAATTTGCTTGAATAAAATGTTACAATGACCGAATTCTGGAAGCATTCTGTATCATGCATTCTTGAGATAATTCCCAAGGGTGAGAAAGTACCACTATCAATAATATCATTACACCATTAGGAAAAGGTGGTTCAAAGACACCATGAAATTGTTAAACGATTGCAAGATATAATCATGACGTTTTTATTTATGAGAGACATTTTCTCATTCTAACTTGATTTCAATTAAAGATACTATTAAAATATTCTGGAACACAAGCATACAATAATTATAAAATTATTGCTGCCAGTTCATAGATAAACAAGCTGTGTTTGTGAAACACTGATGCCCCTGTATGGCACCTAATGGCGATGGTTAAAGTTTCTCAAATGCAAGTCAATCGCCAGGTCAAGAGATCAAAATGTTGGTACCCAAAGAAAGGTCTTGTCACGAGGAATATGCCTGTGAAATATGAAAGCCCTAGCACAACCATTGAAAAAGTTATGGCGAAGGTTAAAGTTGTTTAAAAGTAAGTAAAACGTCAAGGTCAAGGTCAAATGGTGCCCAAGGGAAGGTCTTGTCACAAGTGATAACCAAACGTTCAAATGTTATTCCCAAGGTTAAATAAGGAATGAATTTAATAGCTATCCAGTTTATACGGTATAAAGTGGGTTGGGGCAGTTTACGCTTTATAAACCGCGAAGCGGTTTATAAAAAAGCGTAATCTGCCCCAACCCACTTTATAACGTATTAATTGGGTAAGCTATTAATTTCATTCCTTATAATTTAATTTTCATTCATTTAGTGTAAGAAAAAAATGATTGCCCTAAGAAAATGACTTCAAATTGTACAAAACCTAAATGTTACGTCAGGTGGATCGATACGTTTTTACGCAAGTCATTGTGACGTAGGCAACCCAATTTATACGATAGAAAGTAAAATCTGTATCCAATCAAATAGTGTTTTATAACCAAAATTAAATTATAGTTTCTTAAAAGTAAGTCAAACTCCAGGGTCAGATCAAAGGGTCAAGGACGTTGGTATCCAAGGAAGGTCTTGTTACAAGGAATATATACACATGTGAAGAATGAAAACCTTAGGGCTAACTGTTCGAATGTTATGGCCAAGGTTAAAGTTTTTTTTTAAATTAAAGTAGGTTAAACTCCAAGGTCTAGGTCAAAGGGTAAAAGTTGTTGGTATCCAAAGGAAGGTCTTGTCACAAGGAAAGCACATGTGAAGTATGAGAGCCCAAGCTTTTCAAAAGTTATGGCCAAGGTTAAATTCTGATAAAATTATGCAAAAGTCCCTCAAACTCCAAGGTCAAGGTCAAAAGGTCAAAAATGATGTTGGTATCCAAGGAAGGTCTTGTCACAAGGAAACACATGTGAAGTATGAAAACCCTAGCACTAATTTAACTGTTCAAATGTTATGGCCAAGGTTAAAGTTTTTTTAAAATTAAAGTAGGTCAAACTCCAAGGTCAAGAAGTTTTGGTATCCGAAGCAAGGTCTTATCACAGGAAATTCACATGTGAAGTATGAAAGTCCTAGTACCAACAGTTCAAAACTTATGGACAAGGTTAAAGTTTTTTCAAAAGGTGATCAGACTCCAAAGACAAGGTCAAAGTTGTTGGTATTCAAAGGAAGGTCTTGTCACAAGTAAATCACATGTGAAGTTTGAAAGCACAAGCACCAACTGTTCAAAAGTTATGGCCACGGTTAAAGTCTGACAAAATTTTGCAAAAGTGGGACAAACTCCAAGATGAAGGTCAAAAGGTCAAATATGATGGTACCCAAAGAAATGGCTTTTCGCAAGGAATATACATGTGAAATATGAAAGTCATAGCTCCAACCAATCAAAAGTTATGGACAAAGTTAAAGTTTTTGCGGACAGCTAGACGGACAGACGGACGGACAGGACAAAAACTCTATGCCCCCGAATCTTCGATTACGGGGGCATAAAAAAACCTTTATCACAATATACAAATACATGTGTATGCCTAGGCTAGTCTTTTTAAAACGCATGTTATAGCAGAATACTAATTATTGTAAACAGGGAAATTTTTATCCTGATTAATTTTCAACCCTTTTCGCTTTCGTCGCAAGTGGGCGTTTAAATCGGGGCGAATTCAAAGAAAAAATATTGTCTTTTAATTATAACTGTGTTTGATGCGAATTTAAAGCAGGATATAAATTGTTTTCAATTGTGAAAGACTAAAATAACACAACATACCATAACAAAATTACCCTGTATATAGTATTCTACATGCTATAGTTAGTTACATTGTATTTGTAAAGCAAGGACGCATTTGAAACGAGCACATGTAAAGCAACAATTAAGGACACAATTCTTAATCCAAAGAAAAATTTTCTATCAGAAAGTAAATGAGGAGAATCAACTTTATTTTATTCCAGGTTTCCATATTTTATACAGCATGATCCCAAGCAAGGTCCCAAGATCAGAAGCATGCTTAGAATCTATTTGGTAGGTTTGATTGTATTCATTAAGGGTGATTTTCTCAGATTGCCTGTGCTGTTTTCCTTGCAATATGTTGCATTCAGTAAGATAATTATAAAAGTGCAAGCATGAATAACGATACATAATTAAATTTTGGTGTTATATGAAAGAGGATGGTGGATTATGCTAGTTACTTTACTATCATTTATGTCTGGTGTAGAAAAAACATAATTTAAACCTGCTTTTTATTTTTGCGTGCATTATTATTATATTAATAAGCTTAAATAATTAAATTATAGCATGAATTTTATAATTAAATATACATTACCCTTCTTATATATTTGATGCTGAGATTACATAAACTAGAAAATATTCATGAAAAGATCAAGTGCTTTTGAAACAAACGTGTGAACTGTTCTTCAATAATTGTATCCAAGCTGCAAATTTTATATTAACTAGCAGAGGAACTACTTAATTGACATCTTTTGTCAAAATTTTCAAATCATGAAACTGTTACAAAGTTTTAAATAATTTATGTAGAAAAAAAACAACCAAAAACAAAAACATTAGATCAGTTATGTTTACTGTCATGTTCTAAATTTTGAATTTACCGGGTGGGTGTAAATACAAAATTTAGAACATGTTCTAAATTTTGTATTTACTCCCACCCGGTAAATTCAAAATTTAGAACATGACATTACAATGGCGCAATTTCGGTGTGGCGATCCCACTGCGTATCGAGACTGGTCGCTATCGAGGAGAACCAATTTCAGACAGAATAATATGTAGCCTTTGTGTTTTGCACGAAGTAGAGGATGAACTTCATTTTCTATTAAAATGTAATCTGTATAAAAACTGTAGACATGATTTTAAAAGAAATGTTGGAGTTTCAAATTTACATAATAATGGTTTAAATGATCTTTTTAAATATCTATTAACTCATTTCCCACGTCAAACTGCGAGTTTCTTATATTTTGCATATAATATAAGACAAAGAAAAATCACACGTACATGTATGTAATGAATATTTATATTGCTAAAAGTGACTTATCGAGGTCCGATGGGCCGGGTGTTATATGTTTATCTATCTAATGAACGTAAAATTATGTTATACATAAGTCACTTTATAAAATATTTACTAACTTATTTACTTTTTCTATAAGGAAAATGGCATGTTTGGAATCCAAGTTTCAATTAATCCACTTTTATTTGTAAAGAGAATATATGAATTAAAATTATCAAACTTGTGTCACCCTTCATTTTTTTTTTTTTTTTTTTTTTGGGTGACAAAATGAATTCAGAGTATGCTAATGAAACATGATCCAAAAGGCTTGGAAATTTCAACCTTTACAGCATGAAACAATTCCTTCTGATCTATCCTCTATTATGTTATTTAACAAAAAGTTGCTAATTTATAAGAATAAAGATGTTTAATTTTAAACTGGGTTAAGTTTTGTTGTAACTATTTTGTGCTCTAGTCACTTACCATACATTCCAACTATTTTATGCGTACTTGACAACAGACAACATTATTTTGAGTATCATTGACGTTGATTTCTTTTGCTGTTCAATGACAGGGGTTCTGAAAATTGCAACCATTTATTTCATTCAAACGCACAGAATTTACAAGGTTTTTTTTTTTTCATTATAACTTAGAGTCATACCATGTGACTGCAACATTGCTTCTCATTGGTAAATTAAGTCCCTGACAGGACTTGGATTTAAAATTTCTTTTTAAAGAAATTTAAAGAGAACACATCTTACGTAAATGTTCTTGAAATCCTATTTTTAAGGACAAGAAGATAACAGGTTAGAATTATTACAATTAAGAAATTCTTATACATATCCTATATACGGTATATTCAGGATTGAAGGATGTTGGAAAAGAAACCCAGGAGTTCCTTGTTACAGCTCTATTGGACAATACAAAATTCTTTCAGAGATTTTCTCTAAACATTTTAGAAAATAACATTATAATTGATGACAGAATCGAGGACAAGCTCCTTGAAAAAATCAATGACAGAAAAGTAAGAACCACAATTTTTATAAATTATTTCAAGGAAATGATTTTTTTTTCACATTGTTCAGCTTCAACTTATATTGAAGTGTTAACTCTCTGTTTGCTAGTCTGCATCTACTCCTAGTTTATTGGAATGAGGATCAATAAATGAAAATAAAAAGATTGTTGCATCTATGTCTTAAGTTTTTGAATGTTCACGAGAAAAAACAAACACAAAATGCACCAGCATATATTCACATACACTGTACATGTATAATCAATTCCGTATACTGATTGAGAAACAAAAACAGATTTTAGTCGTTATGCATATGAAATAAATTGTTTAAGCAAAAGTAAGCAATAGAAAGCATATGTATAAAGACTACAAAATTAATTCATGACAAATGTATGCACAATGTAACATGCAATGTTGCCCCTATAAGAATAGATAAATTAGTAATATATGCAAATATCCAAATGTTTCAATGAAAAATAAAATTGAATCGTAAATTACAAAAAGGATATTGTAAATAAAAATGAATTTCAAATGAATTTTTCACTCATCGATCATTGGTAAATTTTTATAAATACAAAATCTTTATTTTTAAGATTTTCGAAATCTATAAATACAATTCTTATCAGAATGTTCAATTCAAAAAGTTTACATAGGCATCATGTCAAATGCTGCTTAAAAATATATTTAGAGACAAATAAAAAATGCATTGAGTGCACAGTTCAAAAACCAATTCTACTGATAAATCGTTTACATATATTCGTATATCTGATCTGAGAGAGCATCATAAAATATCTTATTGCAAAAAGTGATGATAGGCGTTAACACAGTTTTTTTCTGATAACTTTTCTCTTATTTTGAAACATTTTCAAATGTTTTATGATGGAGAAAAAAAGATGAGTGACGACACCGAATGGTTAACCATAACCATTTCACCTTGTATATAATTCCATTATGACCCGCCAGTAATGGTAAAAAAAAATAAGGTCACACTGTATATGGCAAGCCAAAATATAATAGATTATATTTGACAAGTCAAAAGATGATCCTTCAGAAATCGTCAATTGCAGTCTTCTCTCCAAAGTAGAATCCATTAATAGACAAAGCATTTTGGAATTTACATCACAATAAAAAATTTCGTTGATAAATGTTTGAAAATAAGATGTCAATGATATTTAGTTTGATTTATGGAGTTTTATGTTCCTTGCAATTTTGAACATCACTGAAAAAATAAATTACATTAAATAATAAAGTAACTTAGTGCAAATTACAGTCTTTAAATGTATGTACCAATCTGCAATCATACATGTATCTCCCGGCTTGGATAAGGTATTTTGTGTTCTTTTAGAGTTTGGTGTCGTGTACAGGTCAGCATTTCTTACTTGTCAGATAATGACACCTGTTATGTGCGAAACATGTACGAAGTAACAATTCGTGATGTCATGTTGGTAGAATGGCAACATTTCAAGAAGAGCACGTAGCCGAACAAATTGGACACACCTGTTGTATGACTTGACCAATCAAGATGATTAGAATTACACCATAATAAATATAAACGCATTTGGCAGCGATAATGTCAAAATGTTTTATAAAAAACTCATAAAATGGCTCAAAGAACATAATTCCATTGAGTAAAATTTTAAGAAATTTTACTTTTAGTCTGCTTTGATTATGAACGAAAACTCAATTTATTTTTTACAGCTCTCTCTCTCTCTCTCTCTCTCCAATGACATAAAATCCAGACCAAAGTGAATATTCATATTAAGTTAACGTCAAAACATTGAACAATTACAATTGTTTTCCCACCTGTCCACCTTTAACTTTCCAGGAGCTAATGCAGTGGATGTTTATCTCATACTTAGTGATGGATCACTCGGAATCGCTACCCTATCAGATAAAACACCCAGCGGGAACTACTTACTTGTCGGATTAATTTAGCGGGACTTTATAATGAGGATTTTTGGCTTTTGCTAAAACCCCTATGATAAAATCAAGGCATTCCGGGCAATGCAGTTTATCTTTTTTGGAAACTGTCTGCAAGAACTCTGGTTTCATTTTCTTTATTTTAGATATTGTTTTGAATAGCTATTAAATATCAAACTTATCAGCAATTGAAATCATATTTGGTTTCCCCTGATTTCGTTTTTACTAGCTTATGCTAAAAATATTACCTAATCTTTATTTGAAGTTGATTATTGTTTTTTGTGAGAGACGTATGAACAGTGTAGGATATTATCAGAAGACTGAATCTTGAAATTGAATGTAATGGGCGATTTACCTACAGCTTTTTCAATTTATGTTGTTTCTTTTATCAAAATAGTCTTGCAGAAAAGATTATCAGGCTTATAATTTGCTTTGTATTAATTAAAAATTATGCATTCTGTTATAAAAAAAAAGTTAATTAGTCATTGTTTCCAAAAACCTAAACTTTGGTTTTCCTTTGTAAAAGTGCAAAAAATTATGACACCTTTCAAAATGATGTTGACATGCCAGAATATCCAGATTCTTCGTATAACCATCACACTTATAAAAACTAAACCATGTCTTATCGCTGGGGTAAAAATGGCTATGATTCTTTATATTACCTATAAAGCAGAAGCTATCAGAGAAGCTGTATTCAACAGCAGTGTGTTTTCTACTCATTTACTGTTTGCTTGTCAGCAAAAGCGTAACGTGAATGCCTTGTCTTGGAACACCCGTTTATTCTAACACTAATTAGTAGCTTTTCTGGCCTCATTACCTAATCAGCGTCAACAGCTGATTAGTCTCCTGTTTTCCTCTATATTGCCTGTAACACTCGTATATAGACAGTCTGGTATCAAAAAGAGCATCTGTTAAATATTGATAGGTTTCTATATTATACATGTAGTTACCAAGTTCTTTAACAATTTCTGAGCCTCCAATATTTAGTAACAGTGAAGGACTTCTGTTATTAATTCAATATTTGGCTTTAAAACTTAAATTGTCATAATTGTTTACATGTAGAATACTTGTTTTATCTTAACAAGATGAAGACGAAACATAAACAAATTAAGTGAATGTTTTCCATCGGTGAATTTTTCATACAATGTAATAGAATATTTATTTTTCAATATTTTATTTATTGGGCAAAACTCAATGAATAGATACATACACTGTGAAGAATGATCCCTAAAAAATTTTCTGGATAAACATGTACAAGTTAATTTAAAATAATATAATTGTAGAACTAAGTCATGTTTAATAAAAGACACTCTTAATAAGTAACTACCCGGATATCATTCATCTATTTTACAGGTTTGCTCAAATATTAAAATTTTTGCTTGATTACCCCTAAACTGGATAACTTTTTCAAAGCTCAAAATTGCAAGAAAGAGAGTGATTAACAAACAGCTTATGTTTATATATTGGGGTTAGGTTGTAAATTTTTTGACACTTTTTTTATATCATTTATTTTGGATGCCAAATAACATATGATGTATCTTTGTTCCCAAATTGAATCCATCCTAGGTGAATTGTGGAGAGCAGTCCTAGGTTGCATAGCAGCAATACTTAACACGTCACAACAATAAACATAGAGAAATGCAGAAAGGGTTAATGAGCAATACATAATAAGAAATGAACATAAAACTAACACCATGAAACAACACATAGAAGAACCTCATTACATCTCTATTTAGGAAATTCTTTCTACAAAATATGTATAGTAAAATGCATCGAGTTCCCCATAACAAACGGCCCGGACTATTGAATAAATACTAGTGCCCCCGAATAAAGTTTTCTTAGTCGTAAGTTCTTTTGTAAAACGGGCCCCTGGACACCTCCACTCCACCATCCCCCCAAAAAATCATTATAGGACAAATGTTTAAGGACACAATTTAGGAAATATTTATTTAAATATACAATAATCCCTACCTCACAAAGATGTTTCTTTTATAAAATATAAACAGGTCCTTTAATTATTTTTATTGATACATGTAACTTTAATAATTTAAAAATTTTACTCATTTGCATGTACAAAGATGTTGAAAAATTGCTCTGGTAATATCATTTAGCATCTTCTTAGTATCCACAGAGAACATCCTAATCCAACATGGATATATAACTGTCGATATCCTGCACATTAAAGCTCGCCAAATCTCCGTGTATAAAACTGCAATAAGCTTATGGCTTCGGATTCCTCGTTAACATACAGTGCAAGATCATTAACCGTTTAACTGACCATTTAATTTAGAATCCTTAGTTTCTCTTCTCCGATCATCTTGTAGACAATTAGTGCTAAATACGTCCCGAAACAAAGCTCATTATCCAGACTGAAGATATTTGATGAATAACACATGATTTCCATTATTCGTACATTGGAAGCAATTGGAGAAGCCATCAAGAATGTGTGGACATTAAGAGGCATTTAGATAGGGCTCCTTAACGTTCTAATGAACTAAAAAATCAAAGTTATTAAAGAGGCGTGTTTGATACATTTTCTTCCTGGTCATTTTGAGTTTATCATACTAAGCATGCCAATAATGAATAATAATATGAAGTTTATCCTCTATCATTTTTGGACAAAATACCAATTGCCTCTGTTCTGCAAATTGCAAAATTTTTGTAAGTCACAAAATTCAGAGAGAAAAATTGACAGAGACCTTGGGGTCAACCATTTAAATTTGTTAAATTTTGTCACATTTCTAAGAATATGCGAACAAATTATCAAGGAAAAAACACCAATATCGATCAATTAGGTATCATCTAACCATTTAGTATTTATTAACACTCCATCAAATTATATAAAATGTAGTTAACATATTACAACAGCTCTGCTACAGAAATAAACACCTGGTCACAATAATTGTGTCTTTCATATTTCAATACCCACTGAGTTATGCAGCTGAGTTTTAAAATCAAATATCGCAAACTAATTATGCAAGGGGCAAATTGATTATGTGGGTGCGTTTTAACAATGGATACATGTATGTAGGATTAAAAAAATCCATGTAAAAATTCATCAAGAATTTTCGAAATTTGACAATATTTCCATTGTAAATACTTCACAAATACTTAATTTTTATTGTGTTAAAATAATTTTTTTTGTCTTCAAAAGTTATGAAAAAATCTTGTTCTTACTTTCATTTATAAAAGTGTACCATCCTATTATTTATAAAAATGCAGTCAAACATCATACATACACATCAATATCAAAATTCAATCATGATTTTAATAATTAAGAAATAGGAATTTTCAGTGTCTTTTTGCTTTATTAATGCAGTCAAAGAATCAGACACATGGGCATTTATTTGAATAAATAAATATTCAAAACTTAATTATCATTTAAATATTAAGGAAATGTTGTTTACTTACATTTTTGCGATTTTTCTGAGATGACAACTTCACCAAGAGAAGATGGAATATGCAGGGCGACCGTCTTGAAGAGTCTAGTCGTCTTTTATGTAAAACAAAGTTTCTGGTAGAATAATAACCAAGCATGTGCTAATTGACGGTATTATAGACGGAGGCTGTTGCCTAAGAAACATTCTTTGAAGTATATTATAAGAAAATTTATTAATGCCTATCGCATATATTGATGGGTGAGTGGTTCTACAGAGCAGGTACAATAACATGTGAACTTTATTGGAATTTACATGTTCTACTTTAAGGAATACTGCGTAGGAGGAAAATTTTAATGTCAAGAAGAATTAAAGCATGTTACTTTTAAGACCTTAGTGTGGTTTGTTAAATTTCCTATTGTCCATCATTTCAATCTTAATTGTTGCTTTATAAGGTTAGGTCTGGCAATAAGAAGCAAAATATTTTATAAAAATATAAAGCTTACTCTTTAAGTAATTTTGACATTTAAAGATTACACTTTCTTATGTGGCATTTGGAAAATAATTGTATTTTGTTTGCACATAATTTCTAATGTACATATCTGTTAAAATTAAAATTCAAAACATTAAGGGAGTCATGCATCTTTCTTTCTTTATTTTTTTTCATTGTCAATATACAAAGCGAAGATATATAGTCTTTTTGAGAAGCAAAATGCTTGAAAGACATAATTTTTGATTTGAAAATTCTTTTCAAAAACACGAAATTGATAAATTAACAGATTATTACGATAACATTAAAATGAAGAAACAAAGACACAAAAACAGTTTTTGACTTTAATGGGGAACTTCGTTCTCTCAACGTCTTACGATCAAAATATCATTTCCATTAGAAACACTGACGCAATTGTTTTGATAACCACATAAATAATATTGCTCTTAGGAATTCCTTCAGGTATTTTTTGCAGAAGTACAAATGTAAAACAAATTTAAAATTATATGTAGTGCTAGACAATTATATCTTTTCATTTCAATTAAAGTAGCCCTGCATTCTAGATATGTTTTTATTTTAAATTTTAATTGGCGCCATGTAATATACATTTGAAGTTTTCTCCTGAAATCATCTATTCTTTGAAAGCTTACTATTGTATGAGTACGTTTCGCTAATGGGTTTTCCTGATGAAATTCAATATCATAATTGATTCGAAAATCTCTTTAGAGTGCAGATATTGCAACCTGTTTTCTGAGTTGTTGTGCGGTTAAACTAACTTGCATTTCAATCGTTTTGATTTTAAGAAGAGAAATTAGAATTTCATCTAAAAAAATAATAATACACATGTATTTAAGGAGGGATTCTTATCTGGTTTCTGACTAGATGAAATAATTATATTTGGTTATATGTCTTATATAATTAGATGATCTGTAGTTATGGATATTGCCAATCATAGGCTTTTTAAACCCCCGCGTTTTACTGAAGATGATTGATTGATTATTGTTGTTTTACGCCGAGTCGGCAATATTTCAGCCATATTTCGGCTTTTACTGAAGAAAATGCAGCTAAAACAATCCGTTTTTTCCTTAAACTTCAATATGCCAACAAAGGAATTGACGTGGTTAATATAAGTAATATTCTTAATCACAAAAGGGTCCAGTCTTGTATTCCACCATATTTCAAGTTAAAGACTACACCTTGTATTTCCTACAAATATACATCGACTATTGCTTCCAAACTTTTTAATTACAAGAAAACTTTACAGGGCCTGGATATCGAATATCTGAAACATAATCCTCCATCGTGTTCATGTTCTTTTTCGCCCTATAACTATAGTCCTGCTGGAGACGTTATTACTGGTGACGTAAATATAGTTAATAATGAGGACCTTAGATCACTAATTTTAAAAGGTCCTAAATTTAGGGAACCCAGATCCTTCAACTGGCGTAAGAATTTCATAAATATTATGGATTCTGTAGAGGACTACGCCAGGCGATGGGCCAGACATGAAAAAGAAGACCTTGACACTTTGTCAGAATGGATTAAATGTATCAGATGTATGTTAAAATCGCGCATTAAAAGATTGAGAGGCAATATGAAAACCATCTATCCTTCTGTATTCAATAATCCAGAAGTGAAAAAAGAATTAGATAGATTACATGATCAGTACGTACTGGTCCCTGCTGACAAAGCAGGCAACAACATTGTCTTTGTTTGTAAGGTTCATTATATTAAATGTATTTTAGAGGAACTTGGATTTAATTCTACAAGTGGTAATCCAACTTATACTCATAGTTCCCTTTCTAAGGAAGAAATTCTTCAAAATCATATGTCAGTTTTGAATATTTTTAATATTCCAAACAACCAAAATGAATTCGAATTACCATATTTATATTGGATTCCGAAACTTCATAAAAATCCTTACAAACAAAGATACATAGCGGGTTCCAGTAAATGTTCAACCAAGCCTCTATCTTTACTCCTCACTAAGATATTAACAGTGGTGAAGGAGAAACTTCAAGAGTACTGTGCAACAATATATTCGAGAAGTGGTGTAAATCAGATGTGGATACTTAAAAATTCCAAGGAACTTTTGGAAAATTTGAAATCACAAGATTTTACCAAAATCAACAGCTTAAAAACTTACGACTTTTCAACTTTATACACAACCATTCCGCACGATAAATTAAAGTCCAGGATTTTTGATATCATTGACAGCTGCTTTTTCAATAAAAATGGAACTCGTAAATATAATTACCTTGTCATTGGTCATTTGCAAAATTATTTTGTTAAAAAACATTCTGATTGTACACACAAGTACTCTGAAGTTGACATTAAAAAGATGCTTGAGTTTCTGATTGACAATATCTATGTGGTTTTTGGAGACCAGGTCTTCCAACAATCTATTGGAATTCCTATGGGTACCAATTGCGCCCCGTTATTAGCAGACCTTTTTTGTATTCATATGAAGCAGAATTTGTCCAAAATCTTGTACGTGAAAAGAAGAAAACACTTGCTGTGGCGTTCAACTCGACATTTAGATATATCGACGACGTATTGTCAATTAACAATGGTTATTTTCATTCTTATGTCGATACGATATATCCTGGTGAACTTGAGATAAAAGATACCACAGAGTCTGACACATCTGTTTCATATTTGGATATTTTACTTAAAAAAGGCGTTAATGGTAATCTAACAACCAAGCTTTATGATAAACGTGATGACTTTAACTTTTCAATCGTCAACTTCCCTTACTTATGCAGCAATATACCTTCATCACCTGCATACGGGGTATATATCTCTCAGTTGATTCGATACGCAAGAGCATGCTCTACGTATGTACAATTTCTAAAACGAGGTAAATTATTGACAAATAAGTTGATGAAACAAGAATATCAGCTGTCTCGTTTAAAGTCATCATTTCGTAAGTTCTATGGTCGATACAATGACCTTGTCAGCAAATACAATTTATCATTGAGTCAAATGCTGACTGACGTTTTTCATACTGATTGTTAGGCCATTATTTACACACTGAATTGTCGACGGATTTCTCCGTTATTTCCCGATCATGACAATGAGCACACGGCGGGTGTGACCGGTCGGCAGGGGATGCTCACTCCTCCATGGCACCTGATCCCATCTCTGATGTTTGGAGGTCCGTGTTTGCTCTGCTCCTATTTTGTATTGTATAATGGACTTTTGAACTTGAATACTGTTCGTTATCTCCATATATTTCATGTAAGAGATTTCAAAGATCATATTTTTATTTCCTCATCATAATTGTACAATTTTAAATAGAAATGGTAAACTGAGTTTAAAATCTAGTAGGGCCTATATTTTTGGCGGAACGGCGGCGTATGAAAATATCTCCTTTTTTGCTTCTCAAAATTACTATAGAACAATGAATTTAGTTAAAATTTTTAAACAAACAAAGACTAAAAGAAAATTTCAAATGTCAGTAAAATTAAAAATAATGGACTGAAGTTTTAAAATATATCAAATTAACATGATTTTCCAAACAAACTACAATTTTGTTAACTTTTAAAAGCTTCCGATCTAAGTACAGATTTGAGCAAAAAATCCGTAAAAAGTGTGTTTTCTCTCTTCTCTTAAGAAACCTATTCTTCAACTTAATCAGCAAAATATAATAGACACTCATTTTTTTATTATGTGGAAACGAATCTTTGTCTACCGATGCAAATATTCAAATTTTCCGTAGTGTCCAGAAATTTATTCGAGAATCAGATAGATTCTAATTCAAAACAATATGTATATGCAAAATTAAATTTTTAAATGTTTTAGCAAACATGAAAGCTTCTTGTTCAATAAACATTGTAATCAGTGTATATGTAACATTAGAGCTCTGGTAGATTATTCAAAGTATGTGTCTTTATGATTTTAATATATATTACATGTACAACATATTCTTTTGTAAATTATCTCAATTTATTTATTATGACAATCATATTGTATTCATTGTTTGTATAACAAGGAGAGGATTTATTAAGTTGAAAGAGCTTGTATCCAATCTTTTTGTATGTATTATTACATTAAAATATGTTCAAATCAAAAACCTAGTAAATACAAAATTTACGTATACAATATGATAGTAAATTCAAAATTTACATCATGATACTATCCCTTTCTTAATGCTGATAAAACATGCAATCAAAAGCAATATTTATCGTTTTTAATGAATCTGATAATCTCATTAATAAGTTTAATTAAGTGCCCCCAGGAGCTCCACAGTGTATTAATTATATCTGATGTTTTTCTAGCGTGATGATTCAGGAAAATTTAGGATTTGTTTATTATTTGAGCTGCTGTTTAACTTTTGTTCAAGATTTAACTCATTTTTTCGTTAAGATTTGTTTTTCTCTTTGGTTTCCCTCAAAAGATATAACACATTGTGTTACATTCAGTGATATAAACTTCAGCTTCATACTATGTCTGCATAAAGCTTCATGTACAAATACCAATGTCGTAGAGCGTAAAACCCATAAAATTCTTTTCTAAAGATTCACTTCCTTAGAATTAGCATAAATGTACAATGCTAAATAGAAATAACTTTGTCCCAAAATAAATGTACCACTTTGCATACTAGTCACTCTATATAGTATTTCTCTTCGAATACTGCACTAAACATCGTTGATGTTTTTCACTTTGCTTTTCTAAGTGGTAGCAAATGTTCTAGGAAGAGGATCTCTCGAGGTGAGCGCAGACTCACGTATCCCTTGAATGATATATGGGAACTTTACTGTTTCAGAAAATAGCAAGTGCCCCCATGTCTCGACAAACAAAGCACAAATATATTACTGACACACGTATAGGACAAGCCAGGATGGCTTATGTTTACTCCAATTAACAAAAAAACGAAATGAGAATGAAATCAAAAACATGTCTGCCACCTGTGTAGAGATCTATTTGCTTATTTTCATTGTTTCGTCTCTAGAAAGCGATTGATAATAGACTACATATAGAGTTTAAATGAATTTTAAAACAAACCTTACATTTAAGCATACCAGCTATTTTATCTTACGTAATCAACTAATTTTAAGAGTGTTTGTTCTTGACAATGAGTAATTTGTATTGAGGATTTTTTCGCATACGTAATTTTGTTTTCTGCTTTTTTATGACATTATTCTTTTCGAGATAAAGTACAAATGCCTCTGAATGGTTTTTAATCCAAGCATTTTGCGGTTTATTGAAATTTTCTTTAGTTCTTGTGAATCTCTCAATATAGTAAATTGATATATCTATACATGTATTTAAATCTTTTTCACACTTGAACTTGGACTAAAATTTATAAATAGAGACATGATTTGTGGTTGGGTATGATTATTTATCCAATGAATTGTGTGTGTGTGTGTTTATCCCCGAGCCTTGGCGAGGGGATAAAAACACAACAACGAGTTGGATAAAAGTCATATCATGACATGAATATTTCACTTGATCAGATCCACGCAAAGACCATTGTGACGTCACAACCGTGGATATTAAATGATATCCTATGAGCTACATGTATATCCACTGTATAAAGTATAAAAGACTAAACAGCATAACATGTGATAAATTAAGAAACCTCCTTTTTCTTAAAAGAAAGATATAGATTTCTAAAAACTTGAAACAATTCCCTTCCTTTATTATACATGTACAAATATATTTGGTTGTCATGTAAAACATTCGTTGTGTAATGACCATTTCACAATCTTCTAGAACAGTATGTCGAGTATACTTAGTATCAATGTGCTATTGCAGAGACCAACGTTATGAGCAAGATAAATACTAATATTTACATTTCCAAATGTTGTTCCTTAAGATTCTTCAGAAATTAGAAGACTTTTCATTTTCTCATGACTACCATGGATGAGCAAGAATATCTCCATTGTGACGCCATAATACCGCACTTGACGTCAAAACTATAGTTTTGTTCAAGTGATCGTTGAATGACATATTTGTGGCAAATCATCAAATAATGTAAATATAAGATATGAATTTCATTTTTTGAGCACAACGCTTCACGCCTGTATATTTATCATGAAGCGCTAAAACGCTTCATGAAATATGCAGGCGTGAAGCGTCGTAGTTCATGTCCTCATGAATTCTCAAAAATTAAATTCATTTCTTAAATATTGGTTAATTTACAAAACATATATCAACAATATCATTTGACATGGGACCTTAAAACCACATATTAATCGTTCACTGAAGTCCATAATAGTTATATTATATAATCACTCAAAATGAATAATCTGACTGTGTCCTACTCAACTGAACAGACTTGGATGTCATCACGTCATACTGGTAAAAACTTGCTTTTTTATATTATGACATCACTTTATGCGTGACTTTGGTGCAGCCGAACGGTGAGTCGTGCGATAGCATATTACACGAACGCGCTTTCGCGTCAATATCACAAAAGGATGGATATCACGTGACGTCCTTTCAGCCAATGAATTGCTAAAATAATCTTCTTAGATAATATTATCATTTGTTACATTTTCAACAGCGAAATACTGTAATTTATTTACTGAATGAAAGTGATATTCTGACACAGTGTGAAAAGATATCAAAATGGTATTATCACAGTGTGAGAATATCAGAAGTGCGGCAAAACTTACGATTTTCCTTCACTTCACGAAGAGTGTTTTTAAAAAAATCCCTGGCCTTTTATAAGATAAGAACCAAGACTATTACACAGACGTCAGTGCAGTTTGTGTCACTTAATGTCTCAAAATAAAAACAATTAATTTATTCAATCACATTAGCACCGATTATTGCATTGTATGTTCAGACAATTAGGAGGGATTTTTTCATCACCCAAATCAACGCGTAACGAACTACCAAGCTGGGCATTCCAACCTCACAAAAAATAATGCTCGACATATTGGCTGTCATGCATAATCACTCATTGTTCACTGGGCCGTTATAAAGTAATGCCATTTCTTGAGTCAATATCAATCATACTTACATTATATACAATAAAGATATGTGTTCTAACAAGAGGTATACGTAGTAAATTTAAGAGGGTGTACGTGGTTCAAGGCAAAGGTGTGAAAAAAATCTCTCGAGGGATTGCTTCAAACATCTGAATTTCCAAATGAAATAAACAACGTGTATTATGTACATACATCAAGTATTTTATTTTGACGTTTGTTTGATGTTTGTTAAGCGTTACTTAAGTTGCATCTTTAGTCTGTCTATATATTAATGGTATTTTTAATATTTGCTGGCTAGAAATTGATTTCCAACTACCCATTTAATACAAATATTTTACATTCTAGCCTGTAGTTTGCCAAAATTTTTCTGACTATCAAACTTAACACACCCTTAAGAAATCAAGTCTAGAATTTTCTGTTGATAGAGGTGTTTAAACACATTTTTTCAATGCCTTGAAAGTCTTAAAGCGACAGTTAGGACCAAAAAAAAAAGTTTTACGATGAATTTAAATTAAGACGGATCTCGATGAACCTGATTTTCACGAACCATAATTTGCAACAACTGGAATAATAGCCAGTAAAACACCCACATGTACCTACACCATTGAGCTTTTAAATGCAAAGAAAATTAATAAACAGCAAAATCAATGACCACAAATTCATTACATTCAAATGAATTTAAGCATGTACGTATGATATATGATGTTTATTCAAAACATTGTCATATTTACATAAAAAACAAGTTTAAAAGCAATAATGTTCAATTAACACTTAACTTGTTTGTTTCATAAAACAAGCTAGAAAATGTTGTGACTCACAACAAATATTGCTGTCAGGAATTTGTAGTTGTTGTCGATGACCCGCTGTTGCTGCATGGCGAGCCATTCTTTCTATATAATTGAGAGGTTCGGGACATGTACTGTATCCCTGTATTTGTATCTTCAATGAATACAGGAAGCTTTGATGTCAGTTTTTTCTTTCATGCTTAACATATTTGTAAGTCCAGTAGATTTATGCATCGTTTTATTGGTATATCATTGATTCATGTTCATCCTGACGATTTACTATGTAACATGTTGGAGCAATTATCAGTTAATACATATTCCCGGCTTCACGTCATTGGAGTAAGAAATAAGACTTTTGATTCAAAGTGATATATTTTGGTTAAAAGAAATGTACATTATAAAAGATTTTTACTTGTCATTAGGCTTTAACATCTAAGGAGGATATGCTACCATTCTTAATAACTTTGTTTTATAATTCAAAGCAATCTTTAGGGTAATTTTTAGGAAATCTCTATAATAACGAAGACACTATAGGTCATTCATCTATCACCCATTTAGAAATAAATTTGTCATGTTAAATTCGGATTTACGTTGAAAACGCCGGAGGCGACCTTCTCAGTACCAATATTTTTCGTAATATTTGAAAAAGATCTTTCACACTGACATATACAAAAATAGTTGAACGTAATGTCAATTAAAATAACAGTATTTTAAGCACATATCCTTCACATATACATGTTTAAACTGTAATGCACATGAATCATACCCCCCCCCCCCCCCAAGAAAAAAATCATATATAGTATTTCATATATATAAATATAAAGAAAACAACAAAAACAAAAGAGTTTGAAATTAACCATATCACACACCACGTGACCGCCTTACAATAAACCTCAAATGACTTCCTGGAAGCTTATCAGTGCTAATAACGCCAAAGGTATGAAGAATATGCATGTAAATTTGATAAGAGAAGATAATTCTGTTTTATGCATGTGTCGATTATTGTTTACAATCGTCGTTATCGTGTACAGATAAACAGCAGCTAGTGCTATAAATCATGTATATATCATACATTATCTGGTTGATATTTCCTTATTGTGTGCTATTTAATCATTGATATCGATAGTATTGGCACATCTGTTTTGAAAGATGTTCGTAAACACAAAACAATGGTAAAAATAGGCAAACAATCTGAGATTTTCTGCCATTAAAATTAAAAAACCAGATATGACGCATACTAGTATTAAAGTTGGAGCATCGAGCTCCAGTCGATGTTGATGTAAAGTATGAAAATCAAGTTCCCCGTCTGAAAGTGACAATGAGTGAGGTTCATAAGTCACTCATTGAAGATTTTAGATTTTAATACTTTACCTTTTTATTCCCAGATGTGTAACACACAAGCTAAATTCTCCAAGTCAGCCCTAATCATAAAATTTATATCTACCTGGATCGGAGGGCGAATGACTCTGTATGGAAATAGATCTTTAATGACCATCGTCTAGTTGACTTCCTTTGCGCATACTAATGATCAACTATGAACACTTTACTCAAATTATGAAATACAAGTTTATTGCTGAAATTTTCTGTTTGTTCCAAGCCCTCTTCCCCTCGAGTTACACTGTTCTTTCATATTTTCTAATCAAATGCAAATATGTTGGTAAGATCTCTCTCCTGAAATGCAGCGAGATTGCTTTTGAAGGTCATTTGGACAACATTGACCTAAGTACATATATATATATATTTCTGCCTTATTTTTTGTTATCGAATAAAAAGCTTTGATACAACTATGTATATTCACATTGAAGAGTTTTATTTGAAAAAAAATGTCAGAAATGATAGAAGTTGAAAACTTGTTAAAATATTGTTTGTGAAGAGAGGATTTGTGCTTTGTGTGTACAATAGTAATATGTAGTTTGGGGGAAAAGGTCAAGCATTGTCAGAAATAATTTTGTATGATCCAAAACAAGGGAACTATTATGTTTGGCCAAAAGTGCGCTTTAAAAGCTCTTTGTCAGGAACTCGGGTGGTTGTGAGCCTTATGATCCCGATACAGCAGCAGTGTATATTCAGACAGGGATTCACAAAACCAACGGTCGTGGTGATTGTAATTGACAACAGAATTTTCTTTCATACAAAACCTTCTAAAATGTATGAAGATACTTTTTACCTAATACATGAAGATAGTCACAAAAGGACAGTCTCTTTCTGCAGTGGTAGCAAACGATAAGAACAATGTACATGTACATGTATGTTGTTCTCTTTTTCATAAAACTTTTAAATAATTATATTAAGAAATTATTAACAACGTCAATAAGTACAACAGAACTAAAATTTTATTGGAAAATTTATATAATTTGAAGATAAAACTTTATTCCACTGTCTTTGTACAATCTTACACGTGATAGGTTTTGAGAATTTAAGAATTATAACAAAATTTAGAGATTTGTTCAACCACCATACACCATGTGTTAATCAAGTTTTCCGGGTCACTGATACCAGACGCTATACTGAAGACTTCTTTTATTAATTAGAGCATAATAATGTTAGTGCTAATTAGCAAAATGTTTTTTTTCTTGCATCACACCAAACTCTGTTTATTGTCTTTGTCACTGGCAGTATATTTCTTGTTGATTTTTTGTGTAACATGTGTTAATCAAAAACAACTGACTGTCTTATCCTGGCAGAATAGTTCTTACGGTGACTGGAATATATTGTCGACATATAGTCGTCACGGGGAGGAAAAATAGATGAATATTTTTCCCTAAAACACGCGAGTTTCAGGAATGGAATGATGTATGAAATTACAAAATTAATATCTGATATTTTAACGTTTTAAAATTAATTTTCAAAGCAATTTTAAGTCTTCAAAATGAAATGCATAATTTCAAATTTGAATTTGAAGAACCTTGATTTTTAGATATCAACTTTTTTTTTTTTACTTTTTGCGAATTATATCCAATTTGCATGTTATATAATGTATGTACCCCATAGAATATTATATTCTCTGATAATTATGTTTTTCTGTGCTTATCACTTTTAATTTCAAATTGTGTCTCATATGTGTATATAAATTTGATATAGTTCACATGTAGGAAAAGGAGCCTGCGTATTAAGTTTTTTTAACTACTGTATTTTCCGATCCCAATTGTGAAACTTCAAGACAATAAAATACATGTATGTTCAAACCAAACCAACAATTTCTGGAAAATTAAAGAGTATTAGATATCTTATCATTATATCCCACATCCTAAACATTCAGAGTTTAAAATCAAGGTGTTATTGAAGTTAGAACTGTCACAAATATACATGTATTATTTGAACAAAACCTACCTGTTAAAAGAAAACATAGTCTATCAGGGTGGCTTAAAAATGAAAGATTTATATTTCCTTGATAATCTTTATCTTATCAAACATGGTGAAAAAATGTTTTGTTCTCTAAATTTGTTACACGTTTCACCATAGAGGTGACATGGTACTTTCTGTGTTTTTTGAGTCTAAGAACAATGATAAAATCTAAAGCACTAGCGAGACCTACTGACAATGTGTAATCTGTCTGCAATATCTTTTACAGGGAAGATGCAACACAGGGCGTGACGAACAGCAGACAAAGCTGGCTTTGATATCTGTGCAGAATCCCACGCCTGTGTCTAATGGTAAATTATGAACACAGTACATCGCAGGTATTATACAGTAAGCGTAAAGGAGTGCGAGAAATATACATGTATGTTAGCTTTTTTTAAAATTTTCAAATAGTCATATTCTTTGAAACGCAATAATGATTACATTTACATGTATTATCACTTTATTGTATAACGTGATTTTGGAAGATATTTACCCAAAAGCTAGAGATTATACCAAAATAGTTTTGTTTATTTATTTATTCTTATTTTCTTCGTTTTTGGTGGGGTTTTTTTTTCCTGTTGTTTGGGTGGTTTTTGTTTTTTGTTTATTTGTTGTTGTTTTTTTTTTTTACTTGTTTTCTTTTCGTTGTTTTTTTTTCTTTAATGATTAATGTAATTTTTTAATATGTTAAAATTCAATCTTTTTATAAAAATTTTCATCACTCTAAATCTTATGACGTGACCAAAGCAAAAGTAAGTAAAAGAAGAAAAACAACTCAAACCATCTTAGCCAATAAAGATTCCCAGGGAGTTAAAGGAGCGTAATTTAAGTGTGATGTCTGTTTTGTCACCCCTAACCCTCTGATTAATAAAAAAAACCCCGGTTAATTGCTAGTTGATTTACACTGAAAGATACCAGACACACACACTTCGGCATAAAATGCACCATATAATGCTTATTTTTAATACTTCTCGATAATTTTGAAAGATTGTGGTGTACATCGCCACTAATCATCCTTGGGGTTTAATTACTTAATAAATAAAATTATCACTTATAATAAAGATGTGACATGACCAGACGAACTTCCTTACATGTATGATGAAGATTTTCATAGTGTTCATGGCGGGAAATGAAATAAGGTTCCAAAGCCTCAGCAATCCCTTAGGTATTTGCTAACTGTCTCACCCCGAGTTAATCTTTTATCAAACATGCATTTAATTTGTAAACTAACATGTTGGAATGCAGCTTTAGGAAAATCTGGATACATCAGCTATTACGCGTACAGTATATGATAGAAATGCGTCATCACAGACAAGTTAACGCACAGGAGAGGTGCAATTATGTCAAAAGTTAATCATTTTATGATTACAGTTCCTCCATCAATATGTAACCCAATCCTCGTTTGCAACAAAAGTCTATGGAAAAATAAATGGCGGTCATATATCTTTCTATAACTTATAGATTGCAGCATTTAATCCGGGCGTTCATGAAAAGATGAGAAAAATGGAAATCTCCCCCGCGAACATTCAAGATGTATATACGTCTTCTGGAGTGATGTATGAATGCTACCGCCAATACATCATACTGGATCTTCCTTCAATAGAAACACTAAATACTGAACTCTTGGCCTCTCAATTCACTTTAAAACGTATTTATCGCAAGTCAGAAATTTACATGCACCAGAAAGACGTGCAGTATACAAAATAAATCAGGGAATCCGGGCAGAAGCATGGAGTACTATAAATCATAGATGTTGTTAAAGTGTCTGACATCTTCGAAAAAAGAGAGGTAAACTGTCGCAGTTTTAAGACTTCTTTATGTGAAGAGTTGACAGTTTCAATACCAGACAACAACCTCGATTGAGTTCCTTTCAGTTGAGACAGTTCGCTTGGGGTTCTTTGATAACGGATCAGCAACATATTTTTTTCGGAAGAAAATATTATGGTGCATTTGTTAGAAATGGGGGAAAAATCGTACTTGTATTTAATACAACTGAAGAGATTGGAAACCAAATAATCTCAGTCACAAGTTATTTGGCGAAAATGTTGTTTCCTGTATAGAAAAGACCTTTAAAAAATGAATTATGAGAACTAAAGACATTTAAGCAGGTTTTCAGGTACATGTATTGCACGACATTCATGTATCCCAAACATGTACTACATACTATAAAGATATTCACAATAATTCTATGCATTGTTCCACTTAACTGATCATAGCAATGTTTAATTCAGGGCATAATGTTATCATGTATGACACAATATTAATTAGTACTTATAACTTTTCAAAAAGACTAAAGAAACTGAGGTTTGGAACATAGAGAACCTTGTTTCTTAATGGAAAAAAAGACTCAAACACCAAATGCATTACTTACCAAAGTTACATTTTTCTTTCTGACAAATGAAAAATTTGTATTGAGAAATATATTGCTTTGTCATATTATATCTTCCTAATATGAACACAACTCAACTCCAGGAGGAAAAATTGTGTGTTTTTTTCGGGGGTGGGGGGTGGGGGTGGGGGCATTCATTGGTTCTGAATAGGATTAAATTTAATAAACCTCTCATCTAACATTGTATTTCTGATATTATTTTTTATTAAAAAGGAACATGGCCATTCCTGTTCCCTGGGATGCTTTCCACCAAATATTGCTGAAACGGTTAGGTTGTTCTGGCAAAAAAGTCTTAAAAAAAAAAAAAAAAAAAAAAAAAAAAGAATGTTTGCAGACAGACGAATAATCGGAAGACAAATAAACACGACGGTGACGAGTAAAACCTTACATAAGCATTTGATTCAGGTAAGCCTAGGGCAATATTTTGAAGACATCTTGGGTAACAGAGCTCAATTATTTGTTTTTATTTTTTTTTAAATTTACAAAGTCAGAATTTCTATCATAGAATTCCTGTTTAAAAGTAATATATTCAAAAACTATGTAATTAATGCTGAATTGGTGGTATTATAAGGTTTTTGCTTTATATTTGTTTGCAGTCTTTAAATTAAGAATCCAGTTACTACAAATGGAAAGCAAATTTACTTGAACACCTGACCATTCACTTTCTACTTGGGTGTTCGCAACAATTTGTTTTTTAATCAACAGACAACCACAATTCTGTAGACATTTTAAATAACCCCAGAAAACCAGATTTAAGTATAATGATTGCAAGATCATATGTAAATGGGTCATGAGTTAATTCAATTTCTTTAATTACACACTTGTTTGAGAACAAATAAATCAAATTATGTCGGCTAACCAGGTATTAAAAAAAGTATCAGAGTCATGATTGAAATTGTAGCAATTTTCGGGAGATGCTGCTTTGTTTGAAAATGGCTTGCAATTACAACAATTTTCTATCACCGACGCCTCTTTTTCGTCTGAAAACCAAGGCGTTTTGTGGTAATTACGATGAAAAGAAATGAATATAGAATTCATTTTCCTTCTTTATTCCGCCTCCGAAGGATTTACTGATAAAACGTTGCTCACAGACAGCGGAAAATTGGCATTTTAACGACAGACACATGATAGAATATTTCTGACATAGTAAGCGTTATGTTGAACATAATATAATATGTTGTTTTGCCAGATAAATTCTCACCAAGTGTCAACAGTCTTGAGGTAGACGTATTTCTGGAAAAAACAGGTTAAATTTATAATTCTTTTTCGATTCATTCATATTGATTGATTATACCCCACACAATAAGTTGCGTGGGGTATAATGTTTTTGACCCGTCCGTAAGTCAATCAGTCCGTCAGTCCTATTTTTTTTTTGGTCAGTGCAACTCCTCTTGAAACCGCTGCACAGAATTGCGTCAAACTTTGCAGATATTTAGGACACAGTGTATAGATGTGCATATTGCCAGGAAATTCCGATTCCATTATTATTCTGGGATTTTCGGCACTTTTCAACTTAGATTTTGGCCATATCTTGAATAAAGAGATGAACAGTTTGTCAGCGCAACTCCTCTGAAACTGCTGCACAGAATTTCGTCAAACTTTGCAGATATTTAGGACACAGTGCATAGGCGTCGGAAGCAAATTGAAAGTGGGGTGGCTAATTGAAAGTGGGGTGGCTAAACCAACGAAAAAAGGTAAGCCCCAATTTTCAATGCCTATATTATCTCCATCTTTGCAAAAAAAGTGGGAGGGGGCCTAAGCCCTCCTAGCCCCCGGTTCCGACGCCTATGCAGTGTGCAGATGTGAATATTACCAGGAAATTCCGATTCCGTTATATTCCTGGGAATTTCGGCACTTTTCAACTTAGATTTTTGGCCATATCTTGAATATAGAGATGAACAGTTTGTCAGCGCAACTCCTCTTAAACCGCTGCATGTGCATATTGCCAGATAATTCCGATTCCATTATTTTTGCCCTTGCGAGTTTGGCTATTATTGAAGAATCTTTCCAGCCAGGTAATAAGGAAATCCACTGTAATCAGCTTTTGTAATGGAATTATATGTGAAATATTTTATGACCTTATAAGACCCCTATTGATTTTGAGATCAAAATATGAATGATTCAACACACACACACACATACATAAAATCTTGGATAGAAGTACACAAAAAGTTCTCAACTGCCCCCCCCCCCCCCTTCAAATTAGTGCTTTGCTTTAAATAATTTCATATGTACAGTTATATAAACAGTCATATAACAAATTTATATGACTAAATCATAATTTTGTTTCCATCAGTTATTTAAATGTGTACATTTTCATATGTTGGTATGTTGGACATGGACTTACATTCATTAACAAATCGAAATCACTGAGGGAATTTAAAAAACAGTTTGTCAACATAACTCGTGAAACTTTGTAGGTATTTCAGACATATTTTGATTCCATTATTTATCTAGAAACTTCAGCCTAATTAAATTTGTAACATACAAGGATTTGAATGTCCTTATATGCAAGAAGTTTTGATGTGATGAATTTTTGCAAGTAATGCCCCTTTTCGAATTATACTGTGTATTTAAAGTGCACTGTGCGATGCATTATGTGTTGCATTGTCAAGTTTTAGGGGAGCGTTGGGTATGTGATCTTGCACACTTTTTCTTTCATTTAAAATGTTTAAAAGGCCTAGTTACGCATTATGATGAACAGTTTACAGTTTCAGTTGATTACATGTATACATAATCCGTAATAAAAACATTATTTTGCATCTGTTGCCTGTCTGTCTATACATGTAAATGTTTTCAAAAATTGTGTCAAGTTCGTTATCTTTGGAACTGTTCACTGAATCAATTCAAACTTCAGTATGTTATTTCACCCATCCAAAAATTGTATCACCTAAGGTTTTGAAAGTCTAAGGTCACTGAACACTGTAATATCAAAATCGTATCAGGGACATATTTTTGGAACCCTTGCCTGAACATCCCCACAGCATTAGGGGTCCTGAATCCACTTGTGGCCGTTGGATCCCTGACAAACTTCATTCATTATTTTAGGGGCTGATTTTAGCGACATCTTTCGGGGAAATGACAAATCTTGTCACTGTGAAATAAGGACTTGGATATTTGCATAATAATCTTGTTGACACAGAAACTTTGCAGCTACAAACAATAATTCAAATATATTCAATTGGTTGAATGTGTTTTTGAAGCATTAAATTGCATTTTGCATTGTCAAAATATTAAGCTCCATTGCAATGGTCAATGATATACACTTTATTTCTAAAATAAAACATTAATTTTCTATTGCTTTTTTTTTCAAAAATTTATGATGAATTTTATGAATGTAAAAGTAAGCATTACTGTATTTTGAATTACTGTAGTACACGTATATATCTGTCTTTGATTTATAGAATTAACCAGCTGGTTTTGGCGCAGTAGAGAGATGATATTTATCCATTCAATATTAATTGTCCATTCGGAATTCAAGTGCAATATGCCTGTCGATACTAAAAATGCTAGTTATTATACTTAGCGAGATCAATATCCACATAAATTTTGTTTTGCCTAATTCAGTAAAAAATAAATAAATAAATAAATAAGTAAAAAGAAGAAAATAGCTACTTGAGGATAAAATCGTTCCCCGTGTTCTAATATATACTGCAAATGAAGAAAACAACTTACTTTGGTTGAAGATAATCGATTAAATTTAAATAATGAAGACTGCAAAACCTCTCGACATGTTCTGTAACTTTCAACACTCATCAATATCATATGGTAATAAATTTATAATTATTTTATTATTAAAGCGGCATGCTGCCCATATTTCAGTAGTCATAACGGATGTTGGTGTCACAAGATATAAACAAAAAAATATCTTCTTCCTGAGGAAGAAAAATGGTTCTTCCAGCCAAATGCACATTAGGTCGATTTTAGGTTTGGATTGGTTTTGAATTCCCTTCTTTGTATTATGTTCATACAAGCGCAATCTGTGATTTAAAAATAAATTTTTATCAAGGTGTTAGAGTGGAAAAAAGGAAAAAAAGGTCTCAAAATGGAGACATACATGTGCTGGTATACTTAGTTTAGTTTAGAAAAAGACTCTGCCGTCTTTAGGCACGGCCTTAAACATTTTACTGACATACAATGTACATCATGTATTATTCTTGAGTAGTTCTTTGGTGTAGTTTAAATCTCTGCAACTGTAACAGCTTTTCATAGACATTAACAACAAAACAAAACAAAGAAAATAGAATTAAACACAAATTCATCTCTTTATACCGTCTTCCTAGGAAGACAAAAGCTTAAGAGACTAATATTTTGATAAAGAATATACTTAACGGAACTCTTTCGCAGTAGAGGTAGGAAACGTCTGTTGACTGGGAACGCAGGATCGATCATTATGGATTTTTAAAGGGCAGATAAGAAAGAAGTCCTTGCTGAACATTCGCTGAACCATGCTAATAAAACTTTGAGAGGATCTAGCCCTCATCTGTCACATTTTTGATGATACTTTTTATTAATCCAACTCTTCAAATAAATTTCATCCATTTATTTCTGAAAGTCTTTTCATTTGGAAGCTTATATAAAATACTCTAAGCATTCCTTGTAAGAAAACCTATTATTTAGATTTCAACCCTCGGCAATACAATGTACTTTCGACATACATGTACTGATTATTCAAATCATTCAATTGTTACCGTCTTCCTTGGAAGACGGTACACAGAGTTGCAGTACAATGTATTTCAATGTCTTCGGACTGTGTACGTCCTCTCTTCTGAGATTGGTAGAAAATGCATGATGTGGACATTTTTAATTATTTTATTGTTAAAATGCAGTCCTAGGCAAGGGAGATAATTTTCTGGTGATCTAATTTTCGTATGACTTTACATTTTTTTTAAGATTTTCAATCTTAAAAAAATCGACAAAACGAACAAAAGAAAATTGCAGTAAATGAAACTGAAACTTTAATTTTTTAAAGCGACTATACTTAAGTTTTTCTATATTTTCATGATTAACAGAAAGTTTTTTTTCTGCATGCATCCATTGAAATGTGTTAATTCTTTTTCCTTTATTTATAGACCATCACGGTAGCTCAGTCGCTAGAGCACTCGCTCCGTGATCGGAAGGACTTGTGTCCGAATCACGGCCGTGACTGACATAAGTCTATAAAGTCTATAAGTCTATAAAAAATAGACAGCAACTGTTCCTTCGCCAAGCGCTCGGGACTTTGGAGTGAAAGTTGCGGGTCTTTAGGATGAGACCTTAAAAACCAAGGCCCCGTGTCACGGTAGGCTTTGGCACGATAAAGAACCCTCATTGCTCAATGGCCCTAATTAAGTGCCGAGTAAAGGTCTAAATTTGAAAACCCTCAACCGCTATATGGTGACGTCTCTATATGAGTGACAAATTCCTGAGCGGGACTTAAAACAATACACAATCAATCAATCAACCTTCATTTATATGGTAAGTCTAATATCTGTTAAAAGATTTACAGTACTCAAAATAATACGGCCTGATGGATGTACATTATGTCAGTTTATTGTATTGATGGACAATCCGATTTTAGCTCACCTGAGCTGAAAGCTCAAGTGAGCTTTTTTGATCACATTTTGTCCGTCGTCCGTCTGTAAACTCTTCACATTTTTTACTTCTTCTCCAGAACTACTGAGCCAATTTCAAATACACTTGCCACAAAGCATCCTTAGGTGAGGGGGGATCAAGTTTGTCCAAATGAAGGACCACACCCTCTTTCAAGAGGAGATAATAAAGAATTAGTGAAAATTTTTGTAGTATCTTTTATAATCTTCCCAAAAACCACTGGGCCAAAAAAGTTGTAAAGTATATGAAACTTTCTTTATATAGTGTATATTCAAATTTGTTAAAATCATGACCTCCAGAGGTAGGATGGGGCCACCATGGGGGATCAAAGTTTTTCATAGGAATATATTGGAAAAAATCTTCAAAAATCGTCTTCTAGAGAGCAGCAAAGTCATGATTAGACAGTCATATTGATATAGAAGCATCCTCAGGTAGTGTAGATTCAAGTTTGTTCAAATCATGACCTCCGGTGGTATGGTGGTGCCACAACTGGGGATCAAAGTTTTACAAAGGAATATATAGGAAAAAATCTTCTTCTACATATTGATATGGAAGCATCCTCAGGTAGTGTAGATTCAAGTTTGTTCAAATCATGACCCCGGTGGTGTAGTTTTGCCACAGTGGGGGATTTACATATGAAAATATAGGAAAATATGTGTAAAGTCTTCTTCTCATGAACAGCAAAGTCATGTTCAGTCATATTGAAATGGATGCATATTCAGGTAGTATTTATTCAAATTTGTTCAAATCATGAACTCTAGGGGTAGGGTGGGGCCACCAGAGGGATCAAAGTTTGTTTTACATAGGCATATATAGGAAAAATCCTTCAAAAATCGTCTTCTCAAGAACAGCAAAGCCATGGTTAGTCTTATTGAAATGGATGCATATTCAGATAGTGTAGATTCAAGTTTGTTCAAATCATGACCTCCAGGGGTAAGATGGGACCACACTGTACTATCAGAGTTTAACATGTGGATGCATATGAAAAATTTTCTTAAATCTTTTTCTCAAGAACAGCAAAGCCATGTTTAGTCACAGTCACAGTTTAGTCAAGTTTGTTCAAACCATGACCCTGAGGGGTAGGGTTGGGCTACATATATAAAAACCATGACACCTGGGGGTAGGGTTTGGTCACAGTAGGGATTAAAGTTTTATACACGAAGGGTAAGCGTTTTGGCCCTTAGATTTCTTTTTTTCAGAATCGATTATCAGAAAAATCGGATGTTTGCAGCTATAGACGAAACCATGTTCATCGTTTTAATGTATTTATTAATAAGCTACACGTAATAGAAGAATTCCAAATATAATTTTCAAAGGATGATAGGAGAGAAATATCCTCTTATTGGTAAAGTTTGAATTTTACTCTTGAAAACATTTTCATAATTTTACTTGCACCTTAGCTTTATCAGCAAAATCTTTAAATTTTTATTTTTATATATGTATATTTTACTCTTAAAAGCAATAAAGGTGGAAGAAACGGCAAGGTGGTAATATACTGCATCAGCATGATGATCAAGCTTACAAAATTATTTTTCTGGTATACTGAAAGGGATAACGATCTTTATATATTTGTATATTTAGCAACTAATACATGCATCACTACCCCCTAGTATGCACTAGTACCACAGTGAACTGGAGACTGTGGTATTTTTTTTTTTTTATTATAAACCCAACTTTTTGTCATTCAGTTGTACTGTTGAATTTATGCAATCACGTGACGGTGTGATCCGACGTTCCGGATCACCACAGTGTTGTTTTCTGAATCCATATCACCCCTCTCTGAAACAGATGACGTAGTACACAGGTAAATGACGTTTTTATTCTCGCGCATCAAAAAGTTCCTTGACAAAATGGTTTGTTTAATGTATAAAAGTTATGTAATTGATCCAAAAAGTTATCTTTTTTAAATATTTTGTTAGTTGAAAAGGAGTATATAATAAATTTATCATTTTAACAGTAACTTGATCCGAAGAGCCGTATCACGTCTCGTTGACAGGTGCGGATAATCAGACAAACTTCGCGTCTCGTTTGATTCTGATGATCCGCACCTGTCAACTTGACGTGACACGGCTCTTCGGATCAATCTACTGTTATAATAATTTTTTCTGCTTTTCACTGAAATCTTTTTATAATCATCAGTTTTTAGCCTTGCAGATATTTTTATCCATCGACACAAATAATAATTGATTATGTCATATGATAATTCTTTTAAAGGTCAAACATTCAAAGGATTATTAATGATACAAAAGTTAAAATAAATCAAGAGGACAAATCACAAAACTATTTGTTTAATGCTAATAAACCGAAGGAAAAAAAAAAAATAAAATTTACACATTTCTTCGGTCAATCCACTATTGCTTGTCGGGATATTGCAAAATAATTAATGTTCGTACTTCCACAAATGTTGATTTGTCACTGTTCATATTAAAATGAGTTGAAAGTTGAGAAGCGAAGTTTAACAATATTAGGTGTGAATCAAAATTTTGGGGTTATACAATAAAGGTAGCAGAATTGCATTAAGTCAGACGGTTCCAATGACATACACCAAGAGTAGAGATTTTGTGTTACAGCATTTCCAATGTTTTCATACCTTATGAATTATATCAAGGAAAATTCAGTAGTTCTGACTCTTTGTTTGTAGCTCTTCGATTGTTAATTATCTGGCAAGATCTCGTTTAAGGAATATGGAACTCTGAGCAAATCTCCAACGGTTTTATTTTTCATACTGTAAAATCACATATTTTCCGAGTCGTGGTGATTTAATTTCGTGGATGAATATCAATTGTTGAGTAGTTTAGGTATATGATATATTTCTTGATGGACATAAATTCGGGGTTCTCCTCATACCTCGAAACAACTAAAACTAAACCAGCACGAAAATTATTTATTTCACAGTATCAGAGATTACATGAAATTTATTTCTTGTATCTTTGCGCATAGTTCTTGTCAAAATCGTTCATTCATACAGAAGAAACAACGATCATACTATATGCGAGCTCACGTTAGTACATTCATTGCATTTAAACTAGTTAGGTTCTACATGTAGCAAGTCTTGCAATTTGCACAATCACTGATAAACTTTTAAATTACTTTATAATGTACATTTGATACATGTCTCATCCAAACTTAAAAGAAACCCAAAGAGTTGATTTCGATTCACACATGCAAATGATATTGCTTTCAGAAATACATTGAAACTCATCTTTCTCAAGCCTGAATGACTATAGGCAAACTATAAAAATAATGATTTGTTGACGCATGAATGAAATGGCCACGAAAAACGATCTACAGTCCCTGAAACGTTCTACTTTCCCATTTTTCCGTTCGCTCACCGTTCGTTCACCGTTCGTTCAGCGTGCGTTCACCGTTCGTTCACCGTGCGTTCACCGTTCGCTCTCCGTTCACAGTTTTGCGTTCAGCGTTCACCGTGCGCTCGCGTTCACCGTTCACAAAGCGTTCACCGTTCGCTCTTCGTTCGTTCACTTTGCGTTCACCTTGCGTTCAGCGTTCACTTATCGTTCAGTCTTTATTGCCATTCGTAACTCCGAACTGAAAGGACTTATCTTTTTTAAGTAAGGATTTACAGGTTTTAAATTTAATAATTAACATATCGTGTTTAAAGAATCATTATTATCAGAAATACGAAAATATTTATTTCTAACACATTTTTTTTTTCAAATAATACAGAAATACATGTTAGAACTAATTCTGAGGATTATAAACAGTACTGTGGATATACAGTTAATTAAATATCTTTAGAGCGAATTAAATTGATAGTGTGGATTGAAAAAAAAATTGTTTAAAACGTAATACATTATAGAATTTTTTTTACTACTTCACATGTATAAAGTCTTTAATTAGAGAGAGAGAGAGAAATGCCTTTATAACATGATTATCATTAATATAACCAAAGTGATTCTCCAGTAATGATATTTTTCACCGTATCTTTGTATTTTTGCCATTCGATATGATTAAGAGCCCCCCTCCCTTTCCACTAAATCGGTTACTTAATTAGTATATGTATGTCCAGTATATTTTAATTAACATTTAAAAAGAAGTTAATGTGTTTTGTAGCACAAAAAATTCAATCTCAAAACAAACATGCATCTAAACAAAGTCATTAAACAATAGTAATTCAAAAATATACATGTGCCGGCGGTGATATTTTAAATTGGCAGGGAATATGTTTCAAATTCAAGCGGTTTAATCATTCCAAGTGTTTATTCCCAATGTATTTTATTCATTTATTATATTTTAGAAGTGTTGGAATCAGAATTAGAAATGATAAGAAAAAATGTTTAACTTAAAACTTCTTGGAAATACTAACACTTTTCCTTTCGGTGTGACGAGACGTTCACAGCTGCACAGTGTCGAATGATTTGATTGACAGGTCAAGCACGTGGACTTCGTGTCAACTTGAAGCAGGAAAATAAAAACCGATTATGACTGTAAAACAAATGGATTTGTTGATAAAAATGGTTACTTTCATTGACTGATATATTTGGAAAAAAAAAATAAGAATTTTTATTTGATATAGGTACAAACATTTGAGGAAGTGGGGGGGGGGGGGCTGAAACCGAATCTCTCTCTCTCTCTCTCTCTCTCTCTCTCTCGTCTGTTTAATAAAAACTATGACAGCATATTACTTAAATATCAAGTTGTGAAAATTTAATATATAACAAATAATATGAATGCCTCCTTGTATCATCTTGTCCGAGTATAATCACGGCCGGGAAATGTCTACAGATACATGTATAAGTCTGCTCAATAAATCATCATAAAAAATAAAACTGACACATCAGTATATTATTGCATTAAAATTTTAAAATACTGGCGTATTTATGCAATACGTCCACATACCTTTGTAAAATATTTTATTTTTTTTTCTCATTTTTTTTACACGGAATCGCCTTGGCACGGATATACATGTATAGATATATGGTTGTTACAACCGTTGTGATTCATTCTATAAGTCCGTAGTTTGCTCTTCTAAAATCCACATTATTTATAATGTTTTATATATCAAATAAGAATAAACATATTTATTTTACAACTAGATTACTACAGCGTTCGGTAACAATTACAATGTTTTACAGCGATAAAAATCGTGTTATTAAAAAGTTGAATTTGAACATCGTACATATCTGCAGAAAATATTGTAAGAAACTTAAATTAATAATTTTACTTGATGTGCATGTATCGTCTTTCTTAGGACAGTTTTCATTGATTTGTTTATTTATTTATTATTCATTTATTTTTTAGCACCAGGCATACATACAATAGAATAGTTTCAATGCAAGGAAAAGATCAGAGGCATTCCGAATAAATCGTTCATCTTGCGTTCACCGTTCGTTCACCGTTCACTTTGCGTTCGCGTTTGCGCTCCGTTCGCGTTCTGCGTTCGCTCACCGTTCAGCGTTCACACATCGTTCACCAAGCTGCGTTCAGCGTTCACACATCGTTCACTCACCGTTCGCTCTGCGTTCGTTCAGCGTTCGTTCACCGTTCGTTCAGCGTTCGCTCACCGTTCAAGTGGGAAAGTAGAACGTTTCAGGGACTGTACCATTCACGAATGTTCTTTCATTGCTACAATGCAAACCAGATTAATAATATGAGAAATCACCATGTATATTTTGACACATCATAGCCAGTTATAGCGAGGAGTGTTAGTAGAGGAACCTCGAAGCAATCGTTGAGTATTTGAATTCTGAGTCAATCTGTCGATTATCCAAGTGAATTTCATGTCTCTCTCTCTCTCTCATCATCATCTTAACCTTGGGCAAATTATTACCATTGACAACATGTTTTCAAGTCTAAAGAGATTTTTTACAGAATAAGAAATTTACCTTTCATTTAAGCATATGTGCAGCGAAATTGTGTTCTAATATATGATTGATTTAATTTTCATCTTACTCCATCCTGCTTCTGATGCACGGATGTGATTTTTTTTTCGATTTCAGATAAATGATAAAACAACTCTGAACATCCTGAACAAATGTTGTTACCTGCACACTTAAAACTCAGCATCAAACATTTTATCGGGCTGAAATATTTTTGTTAATGTGTGACGAATCTGTATGATCATCGCATTGCAGACGTAGATAAAACTGCACGAGACTTTTTACAAACAAGGTTCCGGATAAATTCTCTTTTAATAATGCACAATTTAATGTCTATGGCAAGAAACTCGTTAATTCAATTAACTGTAGTATAATTCATGTCACATATAATTCATGTCACATATATATCGTTCAAGATTGGAAATTAAGTCTTTTTAAAAAAAAAAATGGTTGAAAAAGCGCGGAAAAAAACAAATGCAGGTATACTCTGTGTAATACATGTATTAAATTGATTCATTCGATGATCCAAAATATTTATTATATATTATTTCATCATTCTCAAAAAGTTTTTTTTTTTTACTTTCAAAATTGTTTTATTTATCATTTAAGAGCATTATTAATATAGCGCCTTGGCTAAGATATAAAAAATGTATAAAACATGAAATCATAGAAAGATATTGTTGGAAATTTTTCATGCAAAGTTGAACATTTTTCAATTTCAAAAGCAAATGATCACCCTTTTCTCATGCGTAGCTAGGATATGAAAAAAAAAAATCCCTTTTGCATGCTAAATTTTTACGTACAACATGATCTAAATTCATTAGTGTTTCTTGAGTAATTTACTGCATGATTATTATATAACAAGCATACTACGGATCATTTTCATTTTTTTTTGTCAATAACAACAGAGAATAATGGCGGAAGAATTTGATTCTTTTGCAATTGCAAACTCTTGCCGTTACATTAGCGACCAGCAGAATTCGTCTTTTAGCCGTTTGCATTACCATCTTGAACTGTTATCGGTGGTGCAAAGTAAAAAAGAAATATGTGGAATTTAAGTGTCATCATAAACTAAAACTTTTCGAACCACTCCTTTAAATTAACTTGGTGTGATTCTGCACTCAAAATCAAGTATAGTTAATTAGATGTGCAGTTGATGCACTACCCAGCTGTGGCACGCTGGGATAACGTCTGCTTCTAAAGCCTAGCGGGAAAAACTCAAAAGATACCACCGCAGGCTATTTTAAAGACAAAACCGTGCAACCTTCCGAAAATAACCCGGATGAAGTCAACAGATATTGCCTTTGCAGATTATCGAGATAATTGGTTTTGACAACTATTGTACTTGTAAACCATCAGACAGAAACTATAATATTGAACGTTTTTGGTTCCTTTTAAAGTGCTATGTAATACCTTGAAAGCAAGGTCAACAACCGTCTGGTTAATTTAATAGAATTTGTTACATGTAAAAGCGAAGAGACTGTCCTTCATAGTTTGTTGCAGGAATAAATGATGGCGAAGATACTACCCCCCCCCCCTTTCCAAAAAAAAAAAGCCTTGACCAATAAAAAGGTAGAGATCTAATTTCTTTACGCGAAAGTGTTGTGGTTGCGGGGGATCTCGACGCTCTATTATAAACAGATAGAAAAAAAAAGACGATCAAGCTACATTATAAAAATTTAAGTTAATTGCATAATTTACAAAGTTACATATTTATTTTGAAATTTTGTCCATCCCGCCCCCTTTTCAACTTAGATGGGGTTAAACATCATGTAACTTGGTTTTTAAGAAATATAGAGATACATGTATCACAATATTCGCTATTCATTGAATGATAGTAATTTTTTTTTATGAAAAACCTTGTACGAAATATATGAATATGAGAGAGAGAGAGATAGAGAGAGAGAGAGAGAGAGAGAGAGAGAGAGAGAGAGAGACTAAATAAATTTACTTCATTTGTTTCAGTTTATTGAAAGAACGAATCCAATTAATACCTAATTCTGTAAGTAATTATGTGCTTGATGAAGATAAAAAGACGCTGATAATAAAAATAAATTTGTAAACATTTGTTCAATCTAAAATACGTAAATTTACCACCCAGTTTGTGCCTCAGATTAATTTCATTATATATCAAGGCGATTCATTTAGCACAGTAAATTATCTCCTGCATTTTCCATTTATTTGAATACACACTTGATGAAAAGAAATACATACTAATCTCAATAAATACCAAATCAATATTTTGTCTTTTCATATAACACAGCATGTCGTATGCAATAATATTTCATCTATTATCGATAACTGGTGTCCTGGGCGTTCCCAATCCGATGTAACTCATAAACTCAGGTTCAAAAGAAGCTTTAGATCGTAAATATTTATATATGGTAACTATGCACGTGTAAAAAACATGCATTCACTGTTTGAAATTCAAATCGATATTAAAAACTTTGTTTTTCATCATCAGTACTGTAAAACATCTAATGCTTGAAAAATATCATCTCTACTTTATTCCACTACCCGGAGATTTTCATCACAGGGTACATCATGACATTTTTATTCTTAGTAAAATTGTTCAAATAGATTTGAGACAAACGAAAATACCTTCAAGTTTAAAGCCTTACACAGGTACAGTAGCAGAATGGATTACGAATGCTCACAATAACCACTAACATATTACTGGATTTAAATCTATTTTAAAATAAGAGTTTATTGTCCACATCATTTAATGATAATAAGTAAGCACAGTTAATATATTTGAAAACATTAAAAAAACAACAACTAAACGTGTATACAAATGTGATACAGAGGTAAAATCATTCGATTACATTTTTACGGCTTTTTTGAGACGTGCTCCTGTTTTCCATATTCATGTAAATAAATATATTTTGATAATTTTAGGCAAATACTTTATTGATCGCTTAAACTCAATACAAAAAAAAGACAAGAAAAAAAAAAAAAAGAGTTGGGTCCAATTGTATTGGACGGGCTGCCAACATGTGCCTATTCACGGGCGCTATCCCACTACTACAGAACACGGGGACTTCTGCCTGCTGTGTTTCCACCCTGGGCCGATACGTCCCTCCTTAGACAACCTGGACACCCTGAGCTACCCCGAAGTGACCATATTGATACCATGCTTAGTGCGGACGCCCGATCGACATAGGTCGCATGAGAGCAGGACTCCCGCCCTCAAATCGTCCGCCAACTCTGACCTCCAAGTAGCTAGATTACAGGAGCACGCCACAACTCCCAGTCGAGTTCTTCGTGGATTGTATATCATTATAAGGTCCACAATAATTTGGATTATTTTTTTAGCCGGTTGTATCTGTCAATTAGTAGAATATGGATTTTTTTTTATTTAAATAAAATAAATAAAAATATATTGATACCAAATGAAGCAAAAATGATTCGTATAAAACATTGCAATATGGTACAAACTTAAGGTGACGTAAATGGTTAGTACATGTTACATTATGGACACGTGTCGTAGGCTATTGGTAGTGTTATAGTTCAGTTAATATCAATTCATACATTTACTCTATTATGGTACATGTACATGTATGTCAAACGTTGCAATATTTGATCTTTTTCCATTCATATTGTTTTTTTTTCCATCTGTATTGTATCCGAGGGATTGTTATTTGTTGTGTTACAAAGGATTTCATTGGTCAAGATTTTGTCTGTTTTGTGTTGAAAACGAGCGAGATTGATAACATGAACCATTTTCTACCCAAATAGTGATTTAAAAAATAATATTTATATTTCCAATAAATTTCCCCTATAATTCTTTACAAATAAGAATACAGTTCATTTTCTCATGAACTACCATGCATGGGCATGAATATCTCCATTGTTACGTCATAATACCTTATTTGACGTCAAAACTATAGTGCAAACTGTTTTGCTTTAAAAATGACAGTTGAGTGGCGTTATTTGTGGCAAATCATCAGAAAAATAATGTAAATATAAGAAATGAATTTAATTTTTGAAGATTCATGAGGTACATGAACTAGGGCGCTTCACGCCGGCATATTTATCATGAAGCACTAACGCGCTTCATGAAATATGCCGGCGTGAAGCGTCGTGGTTCATGATCTCATTAATCTTCAAAAATTAAATTCATTTCTTAAATATAACTTAAGGCTAAATGTAAACAAAATGAGGACTTCTGCAGTCCTGCAATTCGCATTAGTCCCTCCCTCCTCCAATATTAAACTGATACTTTATGACAGGGACTTATATACTATATAGTATAAAGGTCCCTAGCTGTTTATGATAAGTTAATATGGATTATCTTGAGGTAATATTCTTGACTTAAGTACAATAGACAAACACCTAGTGAATGCCATTGTAATCGGTTAGGAATTAATAAGAGCTTTGACAAAAAATAGACAAAATTATTTTTTTTTAAATTTAAATATGATTTTTTTCATCAAAAAAAAAAAAAAAAAAAAAAAAAAAAAAAATATTAAAAATAGTTAAAACTAAACATGTTTGAAAATGATCACATGAGAAATAATTAAGATCTTGTAATTTTTTAGAAGTATCTATCGGATAGTTTTGTCCATTTTTAACGATGAAAATAACTATTTCAACTTTCTAATATTTTGATTACCTGTGTACATTTGATATTTAATAAAGAAGCATATCTTCTTACAATACCTGCAAACAACCAAAACATGGATCTTTTTATTTACTTTACCTACTCGAAAGTTTTTATTTCATGATTATTCAAAAGGAATTTGCTAAATCTACATTTTCGCAAGATTTTTTTCTTAGTAAATCAAAGAGAGACAACACTGGTAAACGTAGTTAATGTACTGGTTCAAGTCTATGCATACATGTAATTATTAGATCAGTTTTATTCAATATGTACATCTAATTATGTATTCAACATAGCCGTGCCTGTCTGTATTATTAAAGATATAATTAAGAATGTCTCCTAGCTATAATTTTAAAAAATGAAGGCGTAAAAGTGAAGACAATCCCCCCCTCTGAGAAAAAAGATAATTCTTAATTTGATAACTTCAAAAAAGGTTTTTTTTCAACAAAATGTTTTGTCAGAGTCATCTTTTGCACAATTGATTCCTTTATTTTATTAAATAACTTGCTGGTAAAATATTTATTTACGGTATGATAAATTAATATTTATTTTTCGGTATATATTTAAGGTATGTAAAAAAAAGAGAAGAGATCCGGATCCTTGAGTAAGATTTGAACTACACTGTACATCTAAAGCTCTCACTTTTGCCTAATGTTAGACGCGGTAACAACTACATATACTTGTATGTAGACTTCTTATTCATAAACACGTTTGTTGAAGCATATCATTTTTTTCAGAAATGTGCAATTTTCAGATAGAATGGGTTCAGATTCCATTTTTTTTAAAACATGGGTTCAGATTCCATTTTTTAAAAAACATAAAATATATTTTACATTCATTTTCCTTTTATTTAAACATCTATGTTGAATGGAGACTTGGCCCATTCAAATTCAAAAATAATGTTTTATGGCTCCAATAGACTCATTTTTCGCTTAAGCGGAATAACATCAACTTAAACAAATTACCAATCAATAAGTAATCCAATAAAATAAATGAACCAAATGTGTTAATGATAACATAATGTTTAAAAAAACCCTTTTTATGAACTCTAAAAAGTTGATAAATATATTGGCTTAAAGCGCGGGATTGTTCTTGCCTTGTAAACCCTTATTCATACATTGGATTCAATAATAATTTTGCTGCTTAATTAAGGACAGATGATACAAACAAAAAATGGATGCCTGGATTGGTATATATTTTGGGGCCCATTTTTGTTGCAACTGATGCAAATAATAAAATTATAAAATATTAAGAAGTGGCAAACCTTCTACGATGTTCAAATTTCTACTTTCTGCACCCATTCTTATTAATCTATACAATTTTTTTCACTTCAAATCCCATTATTGTGAATCTTTGAAAGAAAAATTAAAAACTTCGTTAAATCTTGTTCATTTTACTCATATAAAAATGACTCAAGTTGTTATTTTCAATTTTTTTTAACAAAGTTTGTTTCACCTGTCCTTAAGCCTTAAATATCATAAAGATATGACAGCAAAAGTAAAAAAATATCAATTTTATCATTAACAGTAATTTGAATGAAAGACAGTTTTTGGAGAATATTTGATATTGACATTTTCTCCGCTTACAAGCATACTAGTATGTCTTAAAATCTTTGCTTCTCACAGGAACATAGTATCAAGGAATCTAAACCCTTTTTTGATAAATATTAATACTGTTTTTATTACTGTTATTTTATAATGGTATAGTGAAATCTTTAAATGATAAATTTATTCAGTTTGTTGAAATTGTTATTTAGTTTGTTTCTTGTCAAAAAAAGTTCGACCCCCCCCCCCCACTAATTGGGTTGTTCTAGTTTGGACAATTTTATTTTGTCAAAGATATTCTCAAACAGATAAATAGTCAATTATTTTTCAGGCCTCCACCCCTTTCAAACGATATGACATGCCCCTCTCTTCATAATAAAACCCCAAATGCTTTAGAAATACCCATCTCAACCACTTCTCAATACCCAGGGAGTGGCGCAGTGGCTAGAGCATCTGCTCTAAAGTAGCGGAGAAGGGAGCTGATCCTTACGTCGCGGGTTCGAATCCACTGCGGGACTTGGAGACCGGTCCTTCGGATTAGACCGTAAAAACCGAGGTCCAGTGTCGCAGTAGAAGCTGGCATGAAAAAGATCCCTCACTGCTCAATGTCCCTGTGTGCCGAGCATACATGTAGGTATAATATTTGCGGTCCTCTACCGGCAAGAAGTGCATGGCGTCTCCATATGAGTGAAAATAATTCTCGAGAGGGACGTTAAACAACAAACAAATAAACAATACCCCGGGTTTAAGGAATGTTACTTTTTCGTGAACTTGGATGTACATAACAGTGTATTAGATTTTTTTTTCTTCATCAAATTGTTTGAAACAATGCCTGGAAATAATTTTAAAAACATTCCAAAGGTTAAAACATTCTACTCTAACAGAATAGATTAGGACTGCTCAAAATAATTCTCATTCATATTATATGTTAAACCCTTATAAAATTGTCCATGAAATTGGAATGTTTGATAAACATGATTAATATTTAAATATCGTAATAAAATATTTAAAAACAAATAAACACGCATTTACAAATGGTGATATGTACATAGCAGTTTGTTTTAACTTGAATAAAACTCCTTTTTTTTAAATTCCTTAATAAACTGATTAATGTTTTGTGGTTGAAATAATAGTAAAAAAAAATATGAAATGAAAAAAAGAGTTGGGTTCCATTGTATTGTACGGGCTGCCACCATATGCCTATTCACGGGCGCGATCCCACTACTTCAGAACACGGGGACTTCTGCCTGCATGCTGTGTTTCCACCCTGGGCTGATACATCCCTCCTTAGATAACCTGGACACCCTGACCTTTCCGAGGTGACCATATTGATGCCATGCTTAGTGCGGACGCCCGATCGACATAGGTCGCATGAGAGCAGGACTCCCGCCCTCACATCGTCCACCAACTCTGACCTCCAAGTAGCTAGACTACAGGAGCACGCCACAACTCCCAGTCAAGATCTTCGTGGGTTGTTTATCATTAATAAATAAACTTCAGATCCGTCGATTTTTTACCTGTTTTTTTTCAGTCAGTTACATAATGACTTTTTTCTTCAAAAATGAATAAAAATATATTGATACCAAATGAAGCAAAAATGATTCGTATAAAATATTGCAATATGGTACAAACTTAAGGTGACGTAAATGGTTACATGTAATAACATTATGGACACGTGCCTTATCACCGCAGGCTACTGGTGGCGTTAAAGTTCAGTTAAGGATAAATAACACAAACAAACTCTTTCACAAATCAGCAATATTTCTCATAGATTTATATTCAAATAGGTAACCTGTAAAATGTTTGCCATGTAAATTGGGAGAATTTTGTAAGATTTTGTCACCATGTTAAAAATATGTGCAAAATTTTGTATAGAATTGCATAGAATGCGATACAAAGTCGCATATCTAAGTACCAAAGAAAACTTAAGATTTCTTGATATTTTAGGATTTATCATTTACATCATTTCTATTCAAATTCAGTCAAAAAATATATATCAATCATGCATCGAATTTTTCTTTGTGTTATGTATCCTTAGCATCAATTCATATATACAAGAATATTTTCGACTTATTTCTTTGCATGAATAAATTGTCAACTTTCAGAATGAAATCCATTAAAAAAGGTCATGAATACATAAACGTGTAATTACACAATTGTATACAGTCATGTACAGTACATATTATTAACCTCTGTTGCATTTTTGAATGCAGAAAAAAATATATTAATATATATTTCAAAGAAACTGAACTTTATCAGTATGTATTCCCATGATTTCTCAATTAGAATAAAAAAAAAATCATCATTATTACAATTTTTATAGTACATGTATTTACCTCTAACTTGTAAATTTACTTGTTAATTTAATGTACATATCTACGTTTTGATGCGGAAGAAATTGTAATATTAGCGCTAAACATTTATTATAGGATGAAAATATTCTATAGTGTATTATTGATAAAATGGACCATTTATTACCCAAATCGTGGTTTTAAAAAATAATATAACCCCTAGCTAAATGAAACAAAATGAGGAATTCTAGCTACGGTCCTGCAATACGCATTAGTTCCCCCCTTCATCAATACTAAATTGATATATTTTTGATATTTTTTTAATTTTAAATACAATTATTTATTCCATCTCCAAAACTTTTTAAAAAACAGTAAAAAAAACTATAGAATGATTGGCAAATGATCACATGATATTGTTTGTTTGTTTGTTGTTTAACGTCCCTCTCGAGAATTTTTCACTCATATGGAGACGCCACCACTTGCCGGTGGAGAGCTACAAATTTTGGCACTCAGGGCCATTGAGCAGTAAGGGATCTTTTTCATGCCAGCACCTACTGCGACACGGGACCTCGGTTTATACGGTCTCATCCGAAGGACCGGTCTCCACGTCCCACAGTTGGATTCGAATCCGCGACGTAAGGATCAACTCCTTACTCCGCGACTCTAGAGCGAAGCTCTATAACCACTGCGCCACGCGGGCGACCCATGATATTGTAATTTAATGTGGGATCTGACGGATTTTGTCCCTATTGAACTATGGAAATAATACTATTTCAGCTACATTGTATCTAAAATTTAGATTACCTGTGTACATTTGATGTTTAATAAAGAAAGATCTACTTACAATACATGCAACCAGCTAAAAGATGCATCTTTTTATTTATATACTCTACTTATTAGAAAGTTTTAATTTCATGATTATTCAAAGGAATTTGTTAAATCTATATTTTCGAAAGTGTTTTTTAAAACTTAACAAAGAGAGCCAGTCTGCTAAAAGTAGTTATTGTAGTACAAAGATTTACAGAAAATCCTTCAAGTCTATGAAGTTTCTAGATCAGTTTTATTCAGACAATGTGTAAAACATAGCCCTGTCTCTCTGTATTATTTAAAAATATATCCCCTAGCTGTAGTTTTAGAGAATGTAGGCGTACAAGGTGATGACAACCCCCGCTCTGAGAAAAGATATTTGTCAGTTTGATAAGTTCAATGAAGTTTCATTTTTCAAGAGTCATCTTTTACACATTTGATTTCTTTGTTTTATTGAATTACTTACTGATAAATTTATTTATTTTTCAGTGTATTTGTAAAAATTGATAAATATATTGGTTTAGAGCAAGGGATTGTCCTTGCTTTGTAAACCCTTATTTATACTCTGGATTAGATATTTTGGTACTTAAGCGTTGAATATCATAAAGATACCAGTATGATATCAAAAGAAAAATATCTATTTTATCATTAACAGTAGTCATTAACAAGCACATGTCTTAAAATCTTTGCGTCTCACATGTACATAGTATCAGGGAATCTGAACCCTTTTTTGACAAATATACTGTTTTTATTACTGTTATTTTATAATACTTTATAGGATAGTGAAATCCTCAGATGTATGTATTCAAAGTTTGTTTTTTTTTTGTCGCCCGCGTGGCGCAGTGGTTAGAGCGTCTGCTCTAGAGTCGCGAAGAAAGGAGTTGATGCTTACGTCGCGGGTTCGAATCCCACTGTGGGACGTGGAGACCGGTCCTTTGGATGAGACCGAATAAACCGAGGTCCCGTGTCGCAGTAGGTGCTAGCACGAAAAAGATCCCTCACTGTTCAATGACCGTAAGTGCCGAGTATAGGACAAAATTTGCAGCTCTCCACCGGCAAGTGGTGGCGTCTCCATATGAGTGAAAAATTCTCGAGAGGGACGTTAAACAACAAACAATAAATCAATCAATCAAGGTTTGTTTTTAGTCAAAAAAGTTTGGAGCCCAACCACCCCACCACCGCCTCTCACCGAAATGGGATGTTCTAGTTTGGAACAATTTTATTTTATCAAATATATTTTTCAAACAGATAAATAGTCAATTATTTTTCAGGCCTCCACCCCTTACAATCGATACTAAATGTACGTACCTGTCTCTTCATCATAAAACACCAAATGCTTTAGAAATAACCATCTAAAACCACATCTCAATACCCGGGGGTCGCCTGCATGGTGCAGTGGTTAGAGCATCTGCTCTAGAGTCTCAGAGTAAGGATCTGATCCTTACATCGCGGGTTCGAATCCACTGCGCGACGTGGAGACCGGTCCTTCGGATTAGACATTAAAAAACGAGGTCCCGTGTCGCAGAAGCTGTTTGCATGAAAAAGATCCCTCACTGTTCAATGGCCCTGAGTGCCGAGCATAGGTGTAAAGGACAAGTGCACTTAAGCAATGCTAAATGGGCCCTTTTCAATGCCATATTACTTTAGAATATATTATCAGATTGTTCTCTTTTGGTAATAGTTCAACACAAGTGGATATTTGTAATTAAAATCACGTTAAATTATCACCTAAATCAGCATGGATTTGAAACAAATGAAGATTTTTAAATGCCTATAGATACCCCAAATCCGGAAAAGTCGTACCGAACCTATTTTGAGTTTCGTTTATTTAAATCAAGGGGAGGAGACATTTAAATCGAACGCCTGAACAATCTGATGGTGGATCATTGACGGGCGCGTTTGCCAAATGATACTTCTTGCGCTATTTTACCTAAGAAAAAAACGAATGAAGTTGAATTGATGCCTGTAGCCATAGTGATCAAACTAAGAGATTTGCACGCTTGCATTTGAAATGATACAGTAAGTCTTAACATTAGTTCCTTTAAATTTTTAAATGAAAAAAGTGGATTTAGGTGGCTTTCAATACCGGCACCATTGTCTTACATGAATGTTAAAAATGTTTTACGCTTTCATTTATGATGACATTTTAACGACACTAAACTCTCCTAACCCTCCCGTGTCCCTAAAACCAAATACTAGTACATACAAACTTCTCTATGCGGCACGACTTCGATAAAATGATGATACAAAACGTGGCTATCTTTTACAGTGAGCACCTTTGAGGAATGTTTACCTGGGTAGAACTCACGTGACTACCGGTATTTTAAATAATTTATTCCACGGGTGGGTTCAACATAGGTCATACAGGTAAATAGCTCTCGCTTGCTATAGGAAAAATATTGAACTTTTCATACATTTTTTATATTTTAAGTACAAGCCTAATCTTGTACAAATTTCCTACTTTCACACAAGTTTTATAAATGTATAATGCGTTTTTTTGTCATTCGCACAAGTTTGTACAACGTTAGGCTAACAGTAAACAAAAGCTTTGAAATGAATGACCGTCCTCGATTTACTATAGAAAATCACGAATGTTGGCTGACCCCTACCACATTGTATGGCTTTGCTCTTTGTATATTCATGAATTTCAGCGATAAAATTTGTTGAATCTTATGGTTTAGATATCAATTAATTATCTGAGATGAAAAATTATGCTTAATTTGATTCTTCGTTTTTTTTCACATTTTACCGGGGACCATAAGTGCACTCGTTCTTTGCAGCCCTCCACCGCAAGTGGTGGCGTCTCCATATGAATGAAAATACCTGGAAGGGACGTTAAACAAACAAACAAACAATACCCGGGGTTTAAGGGATGTTACTTGTTCGTGAACGTGGATGTACATTACAGTGTATTAGATTTTTTTTCTTCCTCAAATTGTTTGGAACGATGTCTGGAAATTTTTTTAAAAATATTCTAAGGGTTAAAGCTTTCTACTCTTACAGAAGAGATTAGGAATACTTAAAATAATTCTCAAACATATCATCTGTTTAATCCCTATGAAATTGTCCATGAAAATGGAATGTTTGATAAACATGATAAATATTAAATTATCGTAATAAGATATTTGAAAACAAATAAAAAGCAGAATTTACAAATGGTGATATCTACATAGCAGTCATTTTCCTTGAACAAAACACCATTTAAAAAAAAAATCCTTCATAAACTGCTTGATTTTTCGATGTATTGTTGGAATAAAAACAAAACAAAACAAAAAAAAACATTTGAAATGAAAAAAAGAGTTGGGTTCAATTGTATTGGACGGGCTGCCAACATGTGCCTATTCACGGGCGCGATCCCACTACTGCAGAACACGGGGACTTCTGCCTGCTGTGTTTCCACCCTGGGCCGATACGTCCCTCCTTAGACAACCTGGACACCCTGAGCTCCCCCGAGGTGACCATATTGATGCCATGCTTAGTGCGGACGCCCGATCGACATAGGTCGCATGAGAGCAGGACTCCCGCCCTCAAATCGTCCACCAACTCTGACCTCCAAGTAGCTGGATTACAGGAGCACGCCACAACTCCCAGTCGATTTCTTCGTGGATTGTTTATCCTTATAAACTTCAGATCCTTCGAATTCTTAGCTGTTTGTGTCGGTCAGTTACAAATTAACTTTTTTCTTTAAAGAAAATGAATTAAAAGATATTTATACCAAATGAAGCAAAAATTATTCGTATAAAGCATTGCAATATGGTACAAACTTAAGGTGACGTAAATGGTTAGTAACATTATGGACACGTGTCTTATCACCGCAGGCTATTGTTAGTGTCATAGTTCAGTTAACATCAATTCATACATTAATTATTTACTCTATACAAGATTATTTCCGACTTATTTCTTTGCATGAATAAATTATTATCTTTCAGAATGAAATCTATTAAAAAAGGCCATGAATACATAACATACACAATTGTATACAGTCAAGTACATATTATTAATCTCAGTTGCATTTTTGAATGCAGAAAAAAGCAAATATTATATATTTCAAAGAAACTGAACTTTGTCAGTATGTACGAGTATTCCCATGATTTGTAAATTAGGATTATACATTATAATGATTACATTTTTATTATACATGTATTTATCTCTAACTTGTAATTTTACTTGACAATTCAGTATACGTATTAGGCTGTGTCCTTCAGCTGATGCAGGGAAAATCGTTATATCCCGCTAAACGTTTCTTATATGATGAATATATCATTCTATGGGGTATTATTGATAAAATGGACCATTCACTACCCAAATCGTCGTTTAAAAAAATAATATATAACCCCTAGCTAAATGAAACAAAATTAGGAATTCTAGCTACAGTCCTGCAATACGCATTAGTTCATCCCTCCATCAATACTAAATTGATACATTTTTGATATTTTTTTTATTCTAAATATAATTATTTATTCTATCTTCAAACAATTTTGAAAATATTAAAAAAAACTATAGAATGATTGACAAATAATCACATGAGGAATAATTAAGATCTTGTAACTTTAAGTAGGATCTGACAGATTTTTGTCCATATTGAACGATGAAAATAATACTATTTCAGCTACATTGTATCTAAAATTTGGATTACCTGTGTTCATTTGATGTCTAATAAAGAAAGACCTGCTTACAATACATGCAAACAGCTAAAAGATGCATCTTTTTATTTATATACATGTACTCTACTTATTAGAAAGTTTTAATTTCATGATTATTCAAAGGAATTTGTTAAATCTATATTTGTAAAGTGTTTTTTTTAACTTATCAAAGAGAGACAAGTCTGGTAAAAGTAGATGATTGTAGTACATAGATTTAAACAAAAATTAGTTCAAGTCTATGCGTAAGTTTTTAGATCAATTTTATTCAGACAATGTGTACAACATAGACATGTCTCTCTGTATTATTAAAGATATCTTCTAGCTGTAATTTTATAGAATGTAGGCGTACAAGGTGACGACAACCCTCGCTCTGAGAAAAGATATTTCTCAATTTTATAAGTTCACTGAAGTTTCATTTTTCAAGAGTCATCTTTTACACATTTGATTCCCTTGTTTTATTGCATTATTTACTGATTAATTAATATTTATTTTTTAGTGTATTTTAAGGTATGTAAAAAGAAAAAAAGAGATCCTTGGGTAAGAATTGAACTACACTGTATATCTAAAGCTCTCACTTTTGCCTAATGTTATACGCGGTAAGCACTACATATACATATATGTTGTCTTCTTATTCATAAACACATTAATTTTGTTTCATAGGTATAAATTTGCAGTCCTCTGCCGGCAAGTGGTGGCGTCTCCATATGAGTGAAAAATTCTCGAGAGGGACGTTAAACAACAATCAATACCTGGGGTTTCAGGAATGTTTCTTGTTCGTGAACGTGGATGTACATGTACATTACAGTGTATTAAATTTTTTTCCTCAAACGATGCCTGGAAATTTAAAAAAAAAAATTCTAAGGGTTAAAGCATTCTACTTTAACAGAATAGATCAGGAATACTCAAAATAATTTTCACACATATTATCTGTTAAACCGTTATAAAATTGTCAATAAAATTGGGATATGTTTGATAAACATGATAAATATTGAACTATCGTAAAAAAAAAATAATTGAAAACAAATGATCATGCATGGTGGTATGTATATAGCAGTCATTTAATTTGAATAAAACTTTTTTTTCATTCCTTCATAAACTGATTAATTGTTCGATGTATTGTTGAAATAATAATAATAAAAAAATATGAAATAAAAAAAAGAGTTGGGTTCAATTATATTGGACGGGCTGCCAACATGTGCCTATTCACGGGCGCGATCCCACTACTGCAGAACACGGGGACTTCTGCCTGCTGTGTTTCCACCCTGGGCCGATACGTCCCTCCTTAGACAACCTGGACACCCTGAGCTCCCCCGAGGTGACCATATTGATGCCATGCTTAGTGCGGACGCCCGATCGACATAGGTCGCATGAGAGCAGGACTCCCGCCCTCAAATCGTCCACCAACTCTGACCTCCAAGTAGCTAGATTACAGGAGCACGCCACAACTCCCAGTCGATTTCTTCGTGGATTGTTTATCCTTATAAACTTCACATCTTTGGATTTTTTTAGTTTTGTGTCCGTCAATTATTTTAAAATGAAAATAATATAAACAAAATGAATAAAATTATATTGATACCAAATGAAGCACAAATGATTGTTTTATTATAATATAAAACGTTGCAATATGGTACATAGATGACGTACATGCATACTTTCATTATGGACACGTGTCTTATCGCCGGTGGCTATTTTTACTGTTGTTCATTAAGTTCAGTTAACATCAATTCAATGTATTTACGCTATATATGCAAGAATATTTTCAAACTATTTCTTTGCATGAATAAATTGTCACTACAACTTTCAGCTTGAATAAAATTCATTTTAAAAATGTCAAGAATGCATAAACATATATATATTTACCTTACTTGCATTTTTTGATAATGCTAAATTAAAAAATGATAATTATACTACGTTTCCAAAAATTTCAATTTCAACATGAAAATTAATTTTGATTAATGTTTATATCTCCACCCAGTAAATTTACATGATGCTTTTATAAACACGTAGGCTGTGTCATTCAACTTGTTTTTGATGCAGGTAAAAAAGTTTTATTCAGCGTTAAACGTTTGCTACAATATGAAAACGTAACATGTACTTCCTTAGTGTGATATTGATATAATATCCCTGACTAAAATAAAATGAAAAGCAATGCGCATTTATCTCTCTCTCACCTCTTCCTACAGTATATTGATAAATTTTGATAGGTTAGGATGGATTATATTGAGTAAATGTTATAGACATGTTGGATCATTCTATTATTGTAGTAGGTTAGAGATAAGAGCTAACACTTTAAACAGACAATTTTTTTTATTATTATTTAAATACGATCTTTTATTATATCGCAATAAATAAAAAATAAATAAATAAATAGATGAAACCAAAAATAAAAAAAAATGGTAAAAACTGTAGAATGATTGACAAAAGATCACACGAGGAATAATTAAGATACAAATTTTGTAATTTGAAGTCGGATTTGTCGGACTTTTGTCCATATTAAATGATGAAAATAATACTATTTCAACTATGTTAAATTGAAATGCCAGTGTACATTTGATATTTAATAAAGAAGCATCTGCTTACAATGCATGCGAACAGCTAACACATACATCTATTTATTAATTTTGTTAAAAAACATTCTGTACACGCAAGTACTCTGAAGTAGATATTAAAAAGATGCTTGAGTTTCTGATTGACAATATCTTTGTAGTTTTTTGGAGATCAGGTTTTCCAACAATCTGTCGGAATTCCCTTGAGTAACAATTGCGCCCTGTTATAGGAGACCTATATTTTGAATTCATATGAAGCAGAATTTATTCAAAAACATAAATGAGAAGAAGAAGACACTTGCTGTGGCCTTCAACTTGACATTTAGATATATTGACGATTAACAATAGTTACTTACATTCATAACGATCACTGGTCGAGCAAATACAATCTATCATTAAGTCGAATGCTGGCACTTTTCTCATACTAACTTTAGGTCATCATTTAAACACTGAATTGTCCACGGAATTTTTCCGTTTGCTCGATCATGACAATGAGCTCACGATGGGTATGACCCGTAAACAGGGGATGATTACTCCTCCATGGCACCTGATCCCACCTCTCATGTTTTTTAGAGGTCCGTGTTTGCTCTGTTTGCGATTTGTATTGTTTCAATGGACTTTCGAGCTTGATTACTGTTCATTGTCTCAAACTTTCATCCATCAGATCAATACATATGGCTAATGGTGGATGAGATCGGACGACAGGGGATGCTTACTCTCCTTAGGCACCTAATTCAAATTTTAGAATTTTCGTCTGTGTTTTACATGTATGTCCTGTTCACAGATTTGTATTGTTTATAGGTTTTTTGAGTTTGATCACTGTTCATTATCTTCACTTGTTTACTTCTTTTGCGCTAGTGCATTTAAGGATTTGTATAACTTTTCTCAAGTAAGTTGTTTTTTGACTATGATTACAAACCGTGTCCTACTTTCGATTCTTCCATTGTGTATTTTTATATGTGTAGTAGAGAAAAGAGCATATCAGATGCCCCTGTGGTTCAAGTCTAATTTTTAGATCAATTCTATTCAGACAATGTGTACTACAAATCCTGTTTCAAACCTAGCCGTCTCTGTCTGTATTATCAAAATCAAAGATAAAGATTGATATACCTTTAAAAATTGTTTTCTATATAAATCTTTATTGAAAAAAGTCTAGTAGTATTTCCAATGTTTTACCGAGCGGTCCAACAAAATCTATGTTAGACTGCAGAGCGAGATATTGGACCTGTCGAAGAGATATATTTGACAGCATATAAACGTCACACTTTGGGCGGGATCAGTTATATCTTATTTACAAACATACTGTGTTTTTACTGTTATTTTAGTTTGAAAATGGTTTTTGAAAGGCCGGTTGGCCCCTCACTTTTTCGTAGTATAGTGAAATTCTTCATGTTAACGTATATATTCATAATTTTTTTTTTGTCAAAAAAATTGGAACCTAAGTCCTGACCACAACCCCCCATACCCTGACATAAGATTTTCTAATTTGGACAATGTTCCTTTTTTGGGTTGTCAGAGATTTTAAGGTAAGCTGTTAATTATTAATCCGGCTGTCCCCTTTCAAATACGATACTACGTGCCTGTTTCATGATCATAAAGTCCTAAACGCTTAAAAAATCATCACAAGCACATCTCAATACCCGGGAATTGAGGAATGGTAGTCAAGTTGGTTCGTGCACGTGGATGTAGATGTACATTATAGTGTATTACATGCTTGGGAAACTAAAAAAAATGTCTGAGGGTTAAGGCATTGTGCTCTAGCAGAGTAGATAAGGAATGCTCAAAATAACTTCGCATATGTTATCTGTGAAACCCTTAGTAAATTGCTCCATGAAATTGAGAAATTTGATAAATATTAAATTATCATAATTAAATATTAAAAAGCAAATTAACATGCATTTACAAATGGTTATATTTAGTACAGTCATTCATTAAAATTCTTCTTTTAAAATCCTTGATATACTCATTAATTTTTCGATATGTTGTGAACATAATTATAAAAAAAGGAGTTAGGTTCAGTTGTATTGGACGGGCTGCCAACATGTGCCTATTCACGGCCGCGATCCCACTACTGCAGAACACGGGGACTTCTGCCTGCTGTGTTTCCACCCTAGGCCTGTACGTCCCTCCTTAGACAACCTGGACACCCTGAGCTCCCCCGAGGTGACCATATTGATGCCTTGCTTAGTGCGGACGTCCGATCGACATAGGTCACATGAGAGCAGGACTCCCGCCCTCAAATTGTCCACCAACCCTGACCTCCAAGAAGCTACATGTAGATTATTATAGGAGTACGCCGCAACTTCGCAGATTGTTTGTCGTCTTAAACTTCAGATCCTTGGTTCTTTTTTAGCTCTTTGTGTCGGTCAGTTAATTAAATGTAGATTATATATTTTAAACAAAATGAGAAAAAAAAATCAGTGATACCAATTTTGAAGCAAATATAAATATTTTTTTTATATAGCATACATATATGGCAGAGAGGCGACGTAATTACTATTATGGACATGTTTCTTATCGCCAGTGGCTATTGTCAGTGTTATATTTCTATTAAGATACATGTATGACATGTATACACTCTAGATCTATGACGGAATAACTTCTAAATTTTTCTTTGCATGAATAAATTGTTCATATAGAATGGAATTCAGATATCAGAATTTCATGAATACATGAGCATATTTCATACATGTGTTAAACTTTGTTCTACATGTAGTTAGAATAAAAGAGGAATTAAAACGGAATTTATACTTAACCAAAATTGAGGGCAGTGTCAGTTTTGTCTAAATTATATTTAAACTATACGTGCATTTTATTTTTAACCTAAATCATTTACATGCTTCAATATGTAGCTGAGCTCCTTGTAGCTTGGTTCTTGATGTTGTAAAAGCTATATATTTAATCATCGCAAAACCTTTGCTCCATGCATTTAAAAAATGGTAGTTTTTTGTGACATTGATACAGTAAATGTTTATCTTCAAAAATACATGTATTGGTTTTTGAAAATTATAAATCTTTGGCTAAATTCAACCCAAATGTAGAGCTCTTTGCAATGCTAGTAACCCCCCCCCCCCCCAATTAAAGCTCTACTTCATATCCAAATACACAAAATTATGTTTGTGTCACTTTTTCATTTTCCTGAAGTGAGCCTATAAATCAACCAGATCGTATTTCAGGAGAAACACACCCCTAAAGAATTTAAAGAAGCAACGGTTACCATATCCTTAAATTCTTTTTAACTGTCAGAAAGACTAAGTTACCGTAGATACATTAAGATTTATTTTTTTAAGATTGTTGTCGCGAATACGCATGTACTTCCATAAAAAGTTTACTTTTCTATATTTTTAACAATATTGAGCAGCATAAAAAACGGAGGTTGTTTTTGTTTTGATCCATGAAAATATCCTAAAATGTAAGAACAGAACCCCATAAGTTGATCCTTATGTTTACATTGCCATAAAAGTAAGTTTTGCACAGGATAGTTTCTGTGATTTTATATATATGTATGTTTTCTCCTCGAGAAATATACTATGAAAGCAAATAACTGTATACTTTATAACTGAATTCAGATCGCAGAGTATTTAACCTTGTAGTAACAATTTGTACAATGAAATCTAAACGGTGAGCATAAGTTTTTTTTCTTCACTTTGTTGGAAGCCAAACCAAAGAAACCTTTTAAACTCAAAACTTTGAATGAACTGATGATATTCCTTTTGATTGGTCAGTGCCTATGCCCTCACATAGTAATTTTTCTACAGATCTTACAACTTTTCAACTGATATCTTTAACCAACACAGAATTTGGACTTCAGCGCAGGCAAACTTATTGAGTTTCGAACAATACACCAAAGGAGTAGCTTCAAATAATCTTATGGAATAACAGTAACATTATCTCTTTTTCTGATAGAAAAACGATACTTGGGATAGAACACAGTATATATCCAAAGTTTATGGTGAAATATATGATATTAAATAAATAAGTTAACAAATTAGTTCACTGTTTAATGAAGATATATAGTATACAAGGAGTATAGTGATTAGTGTCATTATGAATAAGAACCAGGCAAATAAAATGGTGTGCGCAGTCAAACACGTTTTTAAACTCAATACTTTGAATGAACTAGTAATATTCCTTTTGATCATGCTTTTCAAGTAATATTGCTCTGAACATTGTGACTGGGTGTTCTGATTGTTGAAAACAACTTTTTTCAGATTTTCTTTTATTTAATTGCCTGATTTTTGAAAATATAAATAGACTGTCAATAAAGAACTAGAAAACAGCTATTGCTTTATACATGTTTATTATTATCCTTCTTAAAGCATACAACACGCGTTCGAAAAAAAAAATGTTTACATTGATACAAATGACATTAAAAGACCGTTAGAGAGGATGATAAAGATGGAAATGTTTTCATATAGCTCCGATATTCATTACGAGTTTAATAAGAATATCATAAAATATTCTTAAGATATCTAAAGGAAGTAAGAAGGATTTTTAAATTTAACCTTGAATATATAGAAAAATGTAAATATATACATTGTAAGTTTAGTTTTATTAGTGGATTTTACCTCTTTTTACATAAACCGAATCTGGAATGTAAGATTTTGTATAAGAATATGAAAATGAATTGTGCTTTATGAATGAAAAAAATAATACTTAAATTTCATTTTTTAAAATTCAGCAGAGAAATTTCATCAAACTTCACTTTCATAACCATCTGTTAAGTGACCATAATTTGGCTCTGGAATATACCTCGTAGTTGCCCGCTTTCCTTCGTAAAATTCATTTTCAACTGTTCTTCCAACTTCATGAACGCGTTCACGATATTTTTCCCAAATAATTTTGATAATCTGAGACACGAAAACAGTATTTGTATTAAAAGCTATCATCTTCAAAAGGAAGATGCCGTCCTGTCGCAAGTGGCTGTCTGCAAACTTTCGAACCATTTTCCTTGACAAATAATTTCCTTTGTCGTAAACGTCTTCCATTTTTAGATATTTTTTGGTAAATGTTGTTCTATGACGTGGATAGAAGACCAAAAATAAGCTGTAAATAAGGTTACAGAAGCTGAGAAAGGCGACGAGAGAAATCCAAAACCACAGAAAAATAAAGATTTTTTCGTTGTACAAGTTCACCGGAAGCACACATTGCAGAGTCCATCGCTGAACGTTTTCAAGTTGTCGTAAATCGAAGTCACAAAGAGTAACTTTTGGAAACCGAGAGGATGAACCCCAGTTATTCTCCAAAATAATTTTGTATATTACTTCATATCCATAGACCCAGAAATCTTTGCCTCCGAGAAACTCATTCAGAAAATATAACTGAGCAACAGCATTTAAAAAGTAAAGAAACTTTACAAACACACATAATGTTACTAGATAGTTCCCATAGTGTCGCCCGAAACCCAAACTACAATACCGTCCATATTTTTCCCGAATTCCAGAATATATTCCACCGCGAAAAGGATTCACGTTTGAGCACCAACTGTCAATGTACTCCGCCACCATATTGACTTTCTTTTCTCTTTCAGTCGGTGTGTCCTTAATGGACTCTTCTACCATAGACAACATTTTCTTGATCCCTACTCCAGACCTTTGCGAACAGTATCTCCACACTTGCCGAGGAAATGTGAAAAATGCTCCCATTAACAAGAGTATTAAAGGAACCCATTGATAATACGTCACTTCGTCATTATTTCTGGGTTCAAACTGAGGGGGAATCGGTTCTGAGAATGGTATCCGGTAGGTGTTTGAAACCCAACATAATTGTTGTGTATATAATATCTCGTTGTCCGTGAATTCGTCGGGACACCAACAGTGTATGGGTTCAGCGTAGTCCTCAGTGGCCACGACAATGACAAAAAAGAGCAGGAATATGTTAGTATAATAGTGACTCATCCGGTCTATAAAGTTGTCATCGCGGACTGATCGCAGACCCTCGTACACTCCAACAGGTCCAAGAATGGAATCTAAGCTGTAGTAAAGAATATTTCTTTATAAACTTTGTGTAGTTAAGAATTATGAAATTTTACTATGTAGCTAGTGAAATAAAATCAATAGGTTTGAAAAAAAAAATAATATACTTTATATCAAATGTATTGCGAAGAACCAAAACGTAAATTTTGCACATTGTCACATTATTCATTGTAAAGATTATTTATACTAAAATTTCACAACAGTTTGGTAAAAAAGATCATGTGCACATCAAATTATTTATGAAACAAATCATAAAATATTCCAACTAATTTTGATATTGACTCAAAAGGAAACCATACCGTTGAGTGTTTTGTTTTCGTAAACAAAATGTGTAAAAGACACAAAATTGAATGGGAACTTTCGGAAACATTTTTTAAAGTGTCAACAACGGAAGAATGAGTCCTTATTAAATTTTTAAAAATATAATTGTGAAATGATATTCAAAGCAGGCATATTAACATTTATCAAACTTTAAGAGTACTTGTAACAAAACATATTAAAGGAGAAAGCAGGAACACGAAGGAAGAAAGCAATATATACAAGAACGTGCATAGAAAAATAAAAATTCTTTCGACTTTGTTACCTTTTCTTCGATTTTTAAATTTCCATTAGTTTTTTCCTTATGTAATACTTACAATGTAACATAAGGCATAGCTTTCTCCTTGAAAAACAATAAACCAAAATATATATAATATGGAGCACCTGCTCTGCTTCAAATTAGCCGCAAAGAATCCAGAGAGATAAAAAAAAAATAACGTCCGATACTAGGAGCATTAATTACATTTGATTAATTATGTAAAGAAAGATTTTTTAATGGAACCAAATATTTTTGTGAAACAAAATATTTCCCTTGATATCACGTATCGAGTTTGCGTGCAGCGCTTCCTTCGATAACAAAAGAAAATTAGAAGAATTAATCGCAACCTTAGTTAACATCGATATCATTGCAATTCTTTTTAAACCCATAATTAAAGTTCTTCGTCTACCGGTACAATATGGATTGGTTATTGTTCATATGAGAGAGAGAGGGGGGCGGTCATCCCCTTATTCTTACGGTATACAAATAACGTTAAAGTCAAAACATCTTATAATCACGATCAAGCTAAGTACTCAGAGTCTTAGCCATCCTTCTTACATAATCGTGTCACCAATTAAAGTGAATTTCAGAAATGATTTTTATTCAATCAATTGTCTATCATGATTATTTCCCTTCATTTTATAATACATTGTATTTTTCTTTTAAGGTTCATAAACCCTCCGCCCACTCATATAAAATGTTGCATTAACGTTTATGATTTTCCGAAAGAATTGCATTTTATTAAAAAAAAAAATGAACAATTCTATCATAGCTTGCGGTTCAAAATTAAACAAAACGAGATGTGTTTGTGAAACACTGATGCCCCCATATGGCAACTTATAGCAAAGGTTAAACTTTCTCAAATGCAAATGAAATAGTTGGTACCCAAAGTAAGGTCTTGTGTTGAGGAATATACCTGTGAAATATGAGAGCCCTACCAGCTACCATTGAATAGATATGGAAAAGGTTAAAGTTTCTTTAAATGTAAGTCAAAAATCCAGGTCAAGGTCAAATGTCAAAATTAATGATGCCTAAGGAAAGGCCTTTTCACAAGAAATATACTGGAGAAATATGAAAGCTGAAGCACCAATCGTTCAAAAGTTATGACCAAGGTTTAAGTTTTTCAAAAGAAGGTCAAACTCCAAGGTCAAGGTCAATTGATTACAATTGTTGGTATCCAAAGGAAGGTCTCGTCACAAGGATTATATATGTGAAGTATGAAAGCCCTAGCACCAACGGTTCAATAGATATGGCCAAGGTTAAAGTTTTCCAAAAGTAGGTCAAACTCCAAGGTCAAAGTCAAAGGGTCAAAGTTGTTGGTATTCAAAGGAAGGTCTTGTCACAAGGATCATATATGTGAAGTATGAAAGCCCTAGCACCAACAGTTCAATAGATGTGGCCAAGGTTAAAGTTTTCCAAAAGTAGGTCAAACTCGAAGGTCAAGGTCAAAGGGTCAAAGTTGTTGGTATCCAAAGGAAGGTCTTGTCACAAGGATTACATTTGTGAAATATGAAAGCACTACAGTCAACCGTTCACAAGTTATGGCCAAGTTTAAAGTTTTTCAAAAGTAGGTCAACATCAAGTTCAAGAGGTCAAAGTTGTTGGTCTTGTCACAGGATTACACATGTGAAGTATGAAAAGCCCTAACACCAATTGTTCAAAAATTATGGCCAAGGTTAAAGTTGGGTAAAATTTTGCAAAGCTGGGTCAAACTCCAAGGTCAAGGTCAAAAGGTCAAATATGGTGGAACCCGAAGAAAGGTCTTGTCACAAAGAATACACATGTGAAATATGAAAGCCATAGCTTCAACCAATCAAAAGTTATGGGCAATGTTAAAGTTTTTGCGGACAAACAGAAAAACAGACAGCTAGACAGACGGACGGACAGGGCAAAAACTATATACGCCCGAATCTTCGATAAGGGGGGCATAAAAATACATTTCATCTTGACAAATCTATAAAGGAATAATAGACATTTATGCCATTATGAGTTATCTCTCTTATCAGAATATCAGTGAACCTTAATGTGCCTCTTTTCACAATTTTTGAAAAACCTACTCTTTGTCCTTTCCCTGACGTATAGCATTAAAAATATAAACCACGCTCAATAACTTTAAATATCCTCGGAAGAATATCATATATAAAAGAAATTACTTCCTTATCATGAGAGAGAGATAGGGGGAGAGAGAGAGATTCCCAACTCGGCCTTTTCCAGAGATCGAAAATACTTTTCAGAAGTTTTACAGACTGAATATATATCCAAATGAAATTTACTTATTCAATATACATGTATATGGCTTTATAAATCTCACTAATTTTTCAAATTTATAAAGAAATTTTAAATCATAAATCTTTTTTGGCAATTGTGGGTTCAGCATTCAGAAAATCATCAGGAAATAACATAATATATTTACCGATCAGAACTTTTTTCACAGTCCTTTTTTTTGGGGGGGGGGGTCTTTCTGCCCCCTTACTTTTCCCTAATAACAAAGAACTGTTTATATTACTCGTTGATTGTATTGAGAAACGCTCAAGTTTCTGCTGTTACCGAAAATCTGACTGGAAAATCCATCCAATCATTTTGTTTTAAAAAAGTCGCCAATACTTAGTACATATGAAATAATTACAAGTCAGTTTTCAGAACCTACGTTTGGGTCCTTCTGGGTCCAAAGTTTTTCTTAAACATAAATTTTGATAATTTAACTTTGTACAAAAACTTTTAATTTTTTATTCAAAGTATAGCTAGAAATAATTTGAACATCAACACAGAAAACAGGGAATAAACTTGGCTTTCTGAGAAGATTGTTGTTTTCATATGCAAACTTTGAAATTATATTTTTAATATGTACATAAGTAATATTTGGTTTTGAAAAGAATATTTTTGCCTTGATTTTGCAGTAAGTCAACTGCTTCTGTACATTGTAAGACTTGGTTCTTTGTATTCCCCCTGTACCTATTGGCCAGTTGAAAGGCATATTGCAATTATACAAGAAGAGAAGTTCAAGAACTTTACTAATTGATAAAGCTTTAAAACACATGATTTTCCACAAAAAGGCTGAAATCAAAATTCATATGATTGCACAACATAACATATAATATTTTGAAATACGTTAGCAAAATATTTCATTGTATCGTTTACTAGTACTACAAAATATTTACATTAAACAAAAATAAGACACAATCCTGACAAAACACACAGGGTAAAATATAAAACTCAAATTTATGCTTGTTTACAAATTTTGATTGATTGAATCACAGCTGATATGGTCAATTTCTTTTTCTTGTTCGGAGACTCTTTTCATGATAGTTTATTACAGCACGATAAAATTACCTTATCACACAGATTGACACAAATACCATGGACAGCAGTCAGTTTTCTAAAAAGAAAAACGGTCTGACCATTTTACAAACTAGTACAATGTTTGCACAATCTAATTTAAAATACTTTATTGCATCATATTTTCTTGACCAGAGTACACAAAATGTTTAATTGTCATAAATCATTGCCAGAGGAAACAATATTATATGAAATGCCCATGATTGTGCATCCATTTATGAAGAAAATCATGATTGTTTACTCTTTTTCATATGCACTGAAATAATCTTTGTGCCAGTCGAGTTATATGTGGATAAATCTTGTGCTAAAATAAATTCCTGTACCATCATACTATACATGTAGTTTATATATCATAAAAACAACAGCATTTGTATAGAATTAAAGTTGGATTATGATTTTTGTTCATTTTTTATCATTTGAGAGAAATACATGTACAATTTACTTGTCAATCAACTTGATGAAGCCTTGAGGAAAATTAATCAAATCATGTGAACCTTTCGTACAATTACGATTTAATACCAAGTTTTATATTAAATCAAATTGGCATAATTTGCCTAATATGTCTAAACTATTTAGCATTTTTAACATTCAGTGTTTCCGAAATAGGGGCACAACAGAAAAAAGGAAGTAAGGCATGATTTTAAATTTAGTGTGTTTCATCAATTCAGCAGATGCACATAAAAGACCATATGTATTTGTTGTGGATTAACTGTTCCAATTTCTGTACGAAACTGTAGTTAACATTCGCTAGAAGCCATTGCAGTTCCTGTTGCCTCTACTGAATAAACACGAATTTTTTGCGAGCGAAGAGCACATACAAACAGTTCCTGGTTTATCGGGTTATAGCATAGATGTGAGGGGTTCTCGTGAAGGTTGCTGATCAAGATTTTCAACAGTTGTCCATTTTTGTTCATCAAACAGAGAGAACGATTAGTATCGTTGACTACAATCAGGAAATCCCCCACCACTGCCAGACCTCTGGGTGTCCAATCAAAACGCACGATTCTGATCATTTCTCCACGAAAGGACATCGACGCTAGAAATTTGCTTGAAGGGTCTGTGAAATATATCGTGGCTTCTTCTACATCAGCTACCATCGAGGAGTTAATCGAAAGATCTTCATTGAATGGTCGTTCGACGATGAAGTCTAGCTTCCAGTGTGATTTTAATGTTCCTTTGATTTTTTCATAACACTTAATGCAACCAAATTTTGAATCTGTGATCTGGCCAATGAAAAACACTTTAGTTGATGACCCGGTTATGGCAAAACACCTAGATGGCGCTTTTATAGTTGTTGGGGAGCATTTAATTTTGGATCTCCTTACCCTGAAAAACTGAATCTTCTTTTCAGACGTCACAGCGATCATGTTTTCCTTCACAGCCGCAACACCAAGTGAGTGATCTGATAGATTGTAAGTTGTTATACAACGAAATTGCAGCTCATTGTTTTTGTTTGTGACCCTCTTGAACATTTTGAGCTTTCCAGAAACACAGTCTAGTATAACGAATTTTTCTTTTCGAACACGCACAATACCCCCAAGGTTGTAGTCACCAAAATTTGAACCCAACTTGAATTCAAACGCAGTTCTTGGGGAAAGAACGCAAGTTTTGTTACTTTCACTTTCATCTTGATGGTTAATTCCAAAATCGTCCAAATCCTCTATTAATATTGGAGTAATGTTGGCCCTAGTAGTAGTTCTTTTCAATGCCAATAGCATCGGTGATTTTGTTCCACTTTTAGGTGATTTTGGGTCTCTTCTTGGTGCCAAATTATGAACTGCATAGCTATCCATAATTTTCTATCTAGTATTTAAAATAAAATATTATGAGATTTTAACTTTTGTAAATGGATGAATTTAACCCCCCAAAAGTTAAGCCCACTTTCGAATTATAGATTAAGAACCAATAAAAAAAAATACTTACTGATTTACCTCGACAGGACAGAGATGAAAACTTCAGTAAATTGGCATGCTTAATGTTTCAAAATACCGTCAAATATTACAATGACTGAAGGACTTGGCTGTGCTATGTTAACCAGAATTAATTTATCTGATGAAGCGGATAGGTTTTGTTCGGTTGACGTTCATTGTGATAAGTATCATGTCGTGACCGGCAAAGGGATCTAGTCAGTGCATCATATCTTTTCTTTTAAAAAAAAATTAAATGGCTTGTTTCTTTTGATACCCGATAACAGGGCAATATTTCAAAAGCTGGAAGTCAAATTACATGTATCGATAGGAATCTAATAACGTAAAGAAGGTACGTCTTGGGGAAAATTTATATTTATTTACCAATTCAAGGCTTAGTAATGGAATCCAATGAAGTATTTTACCAAGCAAAAAAGATAAAGCAACATAGGGATCTTTTTTAAGAATATAAATTCAATACAGAATTTACCGTTTTTCTGTTTCAAACACAGGCGGAAGTGAATTCGCAAAAATGTTTCACTTTCTGCTCACAGCAGGACAATACAGTATATCATATACATGTATCTATCTATCTATCTATCTATCTATCTATCTATCTATATATATATATATATATATATATATATATATATATATTCAATTAAACAAAACCAATAGGATGACATGGAATTAATAATTGATTTGAATAATCATTCCCTGTCATTTGTTGATAATATATGTAACTTTTTTTTTAAATTAGAGATGCGCGGCACATTACACTTTCTTCACGACAGTCAGGTTGAACATACTTTCAAGTCAAATAAAATGTCTTCAAGAGAAAAGTAGGTTTTATGTATTTTCCAGTCTTCGTTTTACTTAGCTAAACATATCCCAACGTATGCATTTATCTGCATGATTGGTTGAACAAATTGTTATTTAAATAAATACGCAATTATATCTTTATCCATTTAAACAAGTCCTTCCATTAATGCCTTTAAGTACATACAGTGTACGTGCAAAAGCAACTCAATTATGAACACAGCTTGTCGCCGTTATAAAATCTTTTAATTGCTACTTTCTTTATTATGTTGTGATATACATGTACATATAGTACAAATAATCCTATAAAGATATATACATGTTTATAAGTAGACAAGTATTGAATTGATCGATGATCTTCTTTAACGTTACACACGCGGCAAATCTTTCAGTATTCATCGTCAAATGGATAATACTTATGACCTTTGGCACTGTAAAAAAAAGTAATAATAACAAACAAATATTAATCTTGAAAATCAATGTTTTGAGGACGTCGAAAGCGACAATAAATAAAAGTTCTAATTTGATTCCTAATTCAATGTAATATACATGTAATAGTAAATCAAATACTGAATATATTTTTGAGCAAGTTAAGTTAGATAAATTTAGTTTATATTGGTACTTTATATGTTTATGTATATATATATAGAGGATATTCAATGTTTTGTGGATGAATATGGAATTTATTTCACGAGTGGAACAGGATTTTTTGATATTTTCACAAGTGCGAAGCACGAGTGAAAATATCAAAAAATCCTGTCTCACGAGTGAAATAAATTCCATATTCATCTACAAAACATTGAATTTTCTGTTTATTACATTTTCTTTGATTTTCCCTTTGCCTCCGTCTTTTCTCAACACAGTGTCATAGGCTTGACGTCATAGTTGAGCGGTTGAGACGTCGATCGTAGCTTAGCAGTTGTGTGATTGAAAACATTACATAGCATGGATTTTAGCAACATATCTGGGAAGAAATTTGCAGTTTTAGCTTTATCAAGATGCTTAGTTACTATCTCTGTCTTATGACAGGCCAGAAATTATTTTTTACCTACTTTGATATCCTTTCACACTGTGAGAGAATATCATTTTGGTATACTTTCATACTGTGAGAGAATATCACTTTTATTCAATAAATAAATCACAGTATTTCATTGTTGAAAATGTAATAAATCTATGTATGTTTTATGTATCTATTGTAACATTCGTACATGCTCTCTGCGTAGAATCTCTTTCCCCTGTCCATGCTCCAAATAGCTTTCATCTCATCATCAGTTAATTCAAAATCCAGGATCTATAAGAAAAAAAATGTCTTTAGAATCATGGCAAAATCAGCTTATATAAGGTAGTATATGGAAAACTAAACCCTTATCCGTTAAGAACATATAAAAAGAATTACTAGCACCAAAATCTGCGTTTTAAACCGTACAAAATACTTGCTGTGCATTGAAAATTCTCTCCTTAAAATGAGACCGCTCTGATACAAGTAACCAATTTCATTAACACATCATAGGAATTACAACTTTGTTTCAAAGCTTCCATAACTTACATCAATATTCTCCTTGATTCTTTGAGGAGTCACGCTTTTTGGAATGACAATGATATTTCGTTGCAGCAGAAATCTTAGGCATACCTAGAAAAAAAGCAAACTTTAGGTAATTTTAAAATACAGTGCACAAAAGACAAATAAAATAGTCAATTACAATCAATATCTATCTTAATAACTTTAAAAAGTTCATTTTTTAAAGTTTAAATTAGAAGAAAGGTATCGTTACACTTTGATGTGTATAAATTTACTTGTGCAATTGTCTTTTTCTTCCTTTGTGCAATTTCTTTCAAAACAGGTTCATCAAAGACAATTGGATCTTTACTGTCCGCCCTTACAAAAAAAAAACCCATTAAATACAATACATATCACCACACTTGTAAAATAAGGTAACTCTTCATTAAAAAAAGATTTTAAAATAAAATTAATGTTATCTGAATCTAATGCCTGATTAATACATCGTTCACTAATGAAAGGCAAGTCAACATTCCTTTAAACAGTCACTATGTAAATGAAGTCAAATCTTAAAAGTTTTATGTCCAAATTCAAATTAATGTCAATTTCATGCTGTATAAATCATGCTTAAAAAATGTTTTGACTAAAATGTCATCGTTTATAATCCAAGACTTTCTGTCCTTTTATACAGGTAGTTTAAAAATGTGAACGGATAGGAACCGGTGGATTACCAACGATGAGAGAGTTCATGGATTCTATACAGTACCTTCAAATAACTAAAATAAACGAAAACAAACAAACAAAACAAAACAATGAATTAATTGCCATTGTTTCTATTTTAAGCATATATGAATTAATTTTACCAAGTTCTGTTCGGGTTTCCAAGTGGTGCGTAGGCGGTAATCGAAATTCCTTTTGAAGAACAAAAGTCAATCAGTTTCTTGTTTGAAAGATAGGGATGGACTTCAATCTGAATAAAAGTTTAAAATGGAAAATGTTTCAAATTAATTGTGTGTGTGTGGAGGGGGGGGGGGGGGCTGCAGAGTGTATCATACATTTTGATTTTATAAGAACTTGTGTATAATATGAAAATTAATTTTTACGGCCAGGCTTTAAACATGTATCAATAAACACTTTTGCTTATTTACCTGCAAATTACTTGGCTTAATCCGGCAGTTTTGTAGGACACGCTCAATTTGGCTTCTGTTGAAATTAGACAGTCCTATTGCTTTTACCAAACCTTCATCAAACAACTTTTCCATTTCCTTGAAAATAATGTTTAAGGAATATGTAAGCTTTTAAACAACATGGATAAACCAAATTGATACAAAACGTTTCATTAGATTTATGTTAAAGATATTGGATTAATGTTAAAGATATTTCCACAAAAAAGAAAAGAAAAACAATCTCAGGTTTTTATGATTTTAGAACTAGACTTTGATAGATTAACAAGCTTTTATTTAATATTGATAGCAATAAGTTTTCATGATTTTATTCAACTACAAACATATATTCATTACATTGCACAAGTAATGTGCAAAATAAATTAAATAGTTAATCAAGTTCTAACCTAATTTGCATTACGGAAAATTGAGATTCGCATTTTTTAACATTTATTTAAGGAATAACTGTCTAATTTTTGGTTTCATGATGTGATCAATCGATTGGCTTGCGTGATTATTTGCATAATCGCCGAAGGCGTTTATGCATAAAATTATCACGCAAGCCAATCGATTGATCGTCGTCATGAAACCAAAAAAATCTAACAGTTATTCCTTATATTTACATGCTCTTGATTCTGCAAATTCACGTGCTACAAGCCCCGCTTCTGTCTCTATTTGTCCCGCCTCGCACGTGATTTTTTTTTTCACCACGCCTATCGATGAACCAGTAGATTTACAATGTATGAAGAATAAAGTATTTTTACTATTTGAAATTTTATCTCGGACAAAGACATTGGAAATGTAAATACATATGTACATATGTACTATAGGCACATGTACATGTACAGGGTGTTTCATAATATATGTTACATTTTTTAAAAATCTAATTATTTTTCTTACCTATCATAATTCTATTACAAACCATATATCATTTTAAACACCAAGTCCTACATATTATTCCATGTGAAAAAGTCAAGGAAATCATGGTATCACAATGATTAATTCTGACGTAAACGCCGATTTCATAATTTGAATATTTTTCGAAATGGACTTAATTTATCAACATATTGCTGAATTGTAAAGCTGTTTTTCAATACATGTCGTCAATATTCATTCAGAGGTTGATAAAGGAAATATTCCAAAAGAATGGAAGCTTTTTAGAATGCTTATCAGAAGGCTAGTAACAAGGTTAAAGGACAGGGACGGGCAATATGCGATAAATGACACGGTGCTCCAGAAAGCATAAGGACTTCAATAATCGAAGATTTCATTGGTGAAGTGTAGACGCTGAGATTGTTTATCAAACTCCTGAGAAAAGTGTCAGATAGATGTTTTTCAGAAATTGATGCTGGCAATATCAGTTTTCCAGCATATATATTGAAGTTTGAAATAGGATATGAAGTTATCAGCGTACAATTTTTCTATAATGCAATACCCAAAGGAAATAGTTTGACCTCTCAATCTTTGGGCCTTTTTCTGTAGGGGTTCTTTAGGAACAGGGTCTACAATCCTAGACTGCAGATACTTAAAGAGCTCAAATGAGGAGTGTCTGAGCAAAAATGTGTGACAAGGTGATAAGAATTTCGAGAAGCAACTTTCATTTGTAGTTGAAATAGTGGAGATCATTAAGAACATGTAATGTGGGCTTTTGACGTTGTGAAATTCAACGTAACAAAAATGACGTAATTTAGAAATTTCACTAATTTTCATTGATGTTTGAGATTTCGTCCAATGTGTAATATTTTAGTTGGTAATTGAACATAATGAATCTTACAGATACATGCATCAAGTCGATAAAAACACTTGTTCATATCTTCTCTTGTGTTTGTGAAATTGAAGATTCATATATAATGAAACACCCTGTATATTACTCATAATTAGTTATGTATGTTGTACATTTAAATGTTACATGTATGTGTTTCAATATTGTTGTTATGTATGACTTAAATTGATACACTAAGTCTACCAGGCAAGGGAACAAAATTTGAATATTATGTCTCACTTTCCAAACGTCCAAGTAATCATGGTCAGAAAATCTCGCCTTTCCATCGTCCCCCATTGGAAAACACACATCGCCATCCTGGGAGAAAAGGCATTTAATTAACACAAATTCGAACAGTTCTTTGAAAAACAAAACAAGATACATGTATCCTCTGTAGTCAAATGTGATCATTCAAAATTTAATGCATTTAAAGTAAACTGTCTGCAATTAAAATTTTCAACAATTCATTCTTAAGAAAATGTTCCTTTCATTCTAGATTAAAAATTTACTTCAGTTAACTTCTATTTAAAATTACCTCAAAACCGAAAGGCCAATGCATGAGGTATAGATCCACATATCCACAATCAAGCTTGTTCAGAGATTTGAAGAAGTTTTCTCGAATATGTGCTGGGTTGTGGTGTGTATCCCAAAGCTGAAACAAAATACAATTATTCAACATTTAACCAAATCTCTGTGCATCATTGTAAAACATTCATGAAACAATCTGAAACTTCAAATATAAAAAATATCAACATGATCACCAGTTTTAAAATCTCAAAGGATTTTTTTTTATATATTGATCTAACATACCTTGGTTGTGACGAATAAATCTTCCCTTTTCACAACACCCTCCTTAATTTTATCACTAATAGCTTGACCAACTGAAGCCTCGTTCTGGTAGACATAAGCACAATCAATGCTTCTATAGCCACAGTCAATAGCGCACTTCACAGCCTCTTTGACCTCATCGTTACTTCCCTGAAATGAACACGTGTGCACAGTATACATCTAAATGCTGATAAACAAATATGCCTGTGTTCTATATGCAGCTGAATGAAGACGTACGTTTTATACAGCATTCAATTGAAAAATTAGATAAAACTCCTCAGTTATCTTCATCAACCAAAAATTTAAATTCAAAAAAGTAACCTACTCTTTTCTCAAAGATGGTGAAAGTCCCAAGTCCAATCATCGGATATCCACGAGTTCCTGTAATTGGAATAACGGGAACTTTTTCAGCCGCCATGCTGCACTTTAACAACTGAGATTGGGACGCCGTAAGACTTGTATAGTGTAAGAGATAGTCGTCCACTCTATCAAGGGCAGGTTAACGTGAAAGGATTATATGACTTTCAATTCTTCTACACGTGTGTACGTTTCGTTGGCAGAATATCTTCAAATATTTGCAAAGCTCAGTTAGATTTCGGATATCCCGATTTTTGTAAACATTGATAAGGCCAATTGTCCGAGCAGCGAAAGTTAAGTTCACATGGAATGTCCGAAGAAACAATGATGTTCTTTAAATTTGCAGGTTTTTTTTCCCAATGTATTTAATGTTAATATTTAAATGAATAAAAAAATCAGCATTTGCTTACAATTTGCATATGCAGGAAAGACTAGGAGAGAGAGAGAGATAGGTGGGGGTCTTTTCTCCTAGACTTAAATTTACATCTAAGGTGAAAGTAAAGTTATTCCCTCCCAGTTGGTCACTGTGAAGCTCAAAGGTGTCCCTTTTGATAATTTTATGTGTAAAAAGTGTGTACATTTATCCTTCCCTTTAGTCCAATTCCCATGTCATGCCAGGAAATATGTTTTTACCAATTTAGATATATATTTTTTCCCGAAAGTATTTGAATGTAAAAGATTGGTGTTGATATAGGTCAGACTAAAAGCCTCTATTATGATTGAATAATTCCTAGCTCTCTGATTGGCTGAGATTCAACATTGTAGAACAAAAAATGTTACAATATGTTCCCCTGCACGTGACCTTGTAGGTAAACACAATGATTTATTTTTTCTACATTGGACTAAAAATAGATTGATAACTTCCAAACTGACACAATGTTTCACCTGCAACCGACTTCCACTCAGGTGAACATACATGTAACAATCAGGTACATAGAATGGGGGGGGGGCGTGCTCCCCACTCTTTTCTGAATGTAAATAAAGCATCCCTTGTATCAAAATCGACGCTGCGTGCCTGACATTTATTCTTTCTACATCACACCTAAAATAGATAAAAAGATTTCAAATTAATACCACTGGTTATGTTTATTTTAACCAAGCTTCTCTCGCTACGTTTGGCTAGGACTTAAGCATAAACAAGAGAGATTGTATGGTTTGCTTAATGAGTTTGAATCATTTAATCATTGAATATAATAAAACATTTATTGCTGTTTTATCAGTCAAAACGATAATTTAGCTACTGAAAAAGTACAATATTCACTTCGTCCTTCGGGCTCGGTGAATTTTTACTCCTCAGGTGGCTAAGTCATCGTAAATATATTAACCTTAAAGAACAGTAATATCGCAACTCTGGAAGCACCTGGGCAGTATTAGGGAACGAATACATAAATTACAAAATAAAGAACGCACACACTCGCGACGAAGTTTGAAGGATGAAAAATTATCGAAGAGTAGGAGAAAGAGTCTCAGAATTCTCCAGTTCACACGTATCACTGCCCATTTTCTCCAATAAAGTATTCTTGTCCGGTGTTTATTATTTACAAGAATGTGTATGAATATTGTAAACTTAGTACATCTGCGGATGTTTAATCATTTTTACTCATCAATGAGGCAACTTCCAGAGATTACCAAGTACGTCATAGGTCGTAATGCTCACCTGAAAGCTGTAAACCTTTAGCGATCCAAGTTCCTATATCATTATCTTTGTAAGTGTAGCAATGTATAATTCTGGAAACATGCGCGAAATGTTAAGTAAATTTAGCTTAGATTGACCTTAAATCGCCTCATTAATTCATTTTTTATTGTAATTCATACAAGTACATGTCCTGGCTTCAAAGTATGCAGCAAATGACTTGTATTTGTACATCCTTAAACCTTGCTTAGCATAGACGCCAAGGTTATGAATAAGACAAACCATGTCAAATATTGAAATGTTTGGTAAAGTAAAATACACAGAATATCAAACATGCCATTGATGTAAGATACACAAATTTATGAACTAATTGAAGTCCAGGGGAGTGTAGTTGCTGATATACCCCGGTATAGCCCTACAATTATCTAAGAAACAATTTTGATTTCGAAATTTCCTTGATTACACAAGATGTTGAATATGTATAAAAATGTAGTGATCACGGAGTAGCGGGTTCATCCACCAGACTAAAGGAAAAGAGAATGTTCCCAAATGATCAATACAAATTTTGATTATATTTTGGTTCACAATGTAATAAGAATTTCTGAAAGTTAATATATTAATTGCAACCTCATTTATCAAAGGCAAGTAAAAATAAAATTAGAAATATTCAATAAGATGCCTCTTCAACCTAAATATACATTTTTGTTTTCTTTTCTAGTGTTTTCGTGATTCTTTTGTAGCAAAAAATTACCTAGTTATCAGTAAGGGCAATGTAGTTTTCAGTAGCGCATCCAGGAATTTCACAAAGAGGGGCGCAGTAAAAGGCAGGGGGGTCTGAGGCTGCATTGAAGCCCCCAGTGGGTCCAGGGCAAAGCCCTGGTTGGGGCGAAGCACCCGGAAGCTGTCGAATTCTTACAAATAAGAGGGTTTTTTTGTTCCTTTGATTTTAGGATAATAGATATATAAATTCAACATACATGTGAAAAAAAGGGTCTGGAGACCGAGTGATATATTAAGAGTTATTGAAATTACTAGTAGCAAAATACCCTAAAAATGCCCCCCCCCCCCCCCGAAAACACAAATTCACCTACTTAGAAAGAAAAGTCATATTATATTTGAAGGGAAGAAGCCTGTCTATGAAAACTGACCCCCCTTCCATGAAATATTTTTACGATCCATCCACTATCCTCCCCCTCCCCCCAACCGCCTTGAAATTTCTGATCAGCTACTGCCATATGCTTTATTTTTCTAAGGATTGACAAATATGGTAACACAGTTTCTCATCTCCATAGTCATCATCCGACGGTTTGAATAGTCGGCCTAGAAAATGTTCAAGAAATTTAAAGGATAAAAATAAATTAAGCAAAATATTAATTCAAAGGTATATAATATTTTAAAGTAAAAAATCATAATTGTGAACATCATTCCATTATATTACAATTTATTTTATGGCGTTGAATTTATATCCGGGTTGATGATCAAAATTCCACGATGCAGCTCACTGGCAAGGGTCTAAAGTCCACATTGTTGTTCTTAATATTCAACGTTGAAAAATGATCCCTTGGGTCAGTTTCAAACCAGATCAAAATTCTTCGTTACACCAGGGCTTGAACCCACGACCTTTGGAGGACCGAGCGCTCTATCGACTGAGTTTTGTAGTAGTTGAAACATTTGTATATGTATTTGAATGAATTATGAAGTTCTGACATGTAAAATTATCCCAACACCATTTTGAGTTTCACAGTTTATTAGAAAAATATAGACAATCATCAGCTACAGTACACTAGGATATATAAAGTTGCTTTAACAAAAAATAAACAAACAAACAAATTAAAGCAAACAAAGAAAAACAGCCTCATGTTTAGGAAAAATATTTGGTTAAAAAAAGTTCATTAAATAATGACAGAGAGATGATGCGGAGACTCCTTTGACTTCTATCTACATTGATGCACCAATGGCCAAATTGCATAGCATTGCTTTCAATATTCATCGTCGAAAGGGTAATACTTGTGACCTCTGCATTTGGCTCTGTTTAAAAAAAGCGTTAACTCATACATGTTAATATATATTCAATAAATGAGTTGTACCATTTGCATTGTAAATCAGGTTCATTTTACATGTACAGGGAAATGTCTAATATTCAGGTGTAAAAAAAAACAAACTAGAGATACAGTAACTGTGATTACTGAGCTTACAATATGATACCCCCCCCCCCCGGCTCCAATATGAGAATAAGGACAAAGTCCATGTTTTGCTACAGTCAGAACATAAAATAGGAGGTGTAATATGTAATAAAGATTATGTGAAAGTCTTATTATTTTTATTCAATTGTACAGGAGGATTTGCTGATAAAAGACGGGTACCCCCAATTTTATAGAAAGAATAGCAGTTTTGCTATGGGAAACCCTAAATATCTGTTCGATCGAAACATAAAATAGGAAGTGCACAATGGCACTATATAATGAAGATTCTGTGAATATCTTATTAAATTGCATTCAGTAGTGTGATAGGAGTTGCGAATAAGGGATGTTTACCCCCAAGCGTAACGGACGGACTTACGAACTTGAGGACGGACACCCCCCGATCACTATTTACCCTCCTCCTCTTTTCAAGCGGGGGGGGGGGGGGGGGGTTATAATAACAACGATTATGAATAGGCCTGTGCATTCTTACGCGGGTTCTTCTAAAACTCTTAATCCTTTGTCCAAACTCCAAATGGCTTTCATTTCGTCATCATTCAATTCAAAATCCAGAATCTGAAACATATATTTGCTTTCAAAGAATCATTTTGTTTATTTCTTAACAAAAATCACAAAATTTAATTGTCATTGAGACTTTAATTGATTAAGACCTATTTGTTTATAAACTTTATGGACCATAATTTTTTTTCTTTTTGGATTTTCTGTATTTAAATAAAAGCTTCAATATCTCACATCAATATTCTCTTTGATTCTTTTTGGAGTCACGCTTTTTGGGATCACAATGATGTTTCTCTGGTGCAGGAATCGTAGACATACCTTTGAAAAAACAATGCATGATAAATAAAATATTTTTAAACGTAAAATGTCAAAACAATTAGATACATATATATACATTATTATAACAGTAACTTGATCCGAAGAGTCGTATCACGTCGAGTTGACAGGCGCGGATCATCAGATCAAACGAGACGCGAAGCGTCGAGTTTGATCTGATGATCCGCGCCTGTCAACGAGACGTGATACGGCTCTTCGGATCAAGTTACTGTTATAATGATAAATTTATTATATACCCCCCTTACAACTAGCAAAATATAGTTTTAAAAAAACTTTTGAGATCAATTATATAAGATTTTCCTATTAAACAAAGCATTTTGTCAAGGAATTTTTTGATGCGCATGAAAAATAACGTCACGTTTCTGTGTACTACGTCATCAATTTCAGAGAGGGGTGATATGGATTCAGAAAACCACAGTGTGGTGATCCGGAAAGTCGGATCACACCGTCAAGTGATTGTACGAAATCTACAGTAAAATTGAGTGATACACACTTGGGTATATAAGTAGAATTACAACTCATTTGTTGAGTAAATGATTGTGCATGCGCAGTCAAAGTCATTCCTGCATATTTGACATGTTGATTGATAAAGGAATAGGGAAACCGTTTTTTTTACTTGTGCGATGGTCTTATTTTTCTTTTCTGCAATTTCTTTTAAAATGGGTTCTTCGAAGATTGTAGGTTCCTTTCCTTTGGCCCTGGAAATAAACAAGTATAAAATTAAGCTATTCATACATGTAAATTTTGAATTTACTATAGTGGAGGAATTTTGCATTCACCTCCACATGGTAAATTCAAAATTATTTAACAACATGAAACGTGTATTATATATTATCAAGAAAAAAAAGTTTTATAGATCTTTGAACTATGAAGTCAACAAATTCCAAACTATACACGAGGTTTCCAGGAGAAACTCCTTTGGAATTTCGGGGGGGGGGGGGGGGTCGACTCTGTGGTTCCGTATATTTTTCACGGACAGCCGAACACAGCATTTTTACAGCCCAATTGTCAACATTACTTAATCATTTCTCATGATACCAGGTAAGACCCTTCATTTAAAAAAATTCAGAATTCCTTCAACTTATAATCGTATTGCCTTGGATCAAGACAAGTTATCGGAAAACGGCTCATTTGTCGGGGAAGAAATCGAAATTAAAATGACAAAAAATTATAGAAAACACTTATTACGAAGATAGACTTTACATAGACGTAGAAAAGGCTCCCTTTAAGTATAGTGAATTGTAAGACTTTGCAATTGTCTCTTCTACATTACAAGCAGTCAAAAAGTAACTGTCATTTTAAGGATAGTGATGACTTTTTTTATTAAAAACTTTCATCAGCATCCCTTTGGGGTTTAAATAAATTTGAAACATCATAACTAAACAAAAGCTCTGTCAAAAGAGAGTTAACTCTAGTTCAGTTTTCAAAGAAAAAGGTTTTGGGTACCTTTGACCTCGGGTGAGCTAGAACAATGTATCGACAAGCAAATTCAAAGAATTGTGGTCCCCCACTTTTGGTGTCTTAGTGGATGCGATGCCATTATTTATGGGATATCTAGTAACTGTCTTGTTCACACTTGAAGGTCAAAGTCAAGGGGTCTAAAATTATAGTATATTTGGAAAGGTCTTGCCACAGGTAATATACATGTTAAATATGAAAGTCTTATCTCTTTTTAATCAAAAGTTATAAGGAAAGATTAAATTTTTAAAAAGGTCAAACTTCAAGGTCAAGGTCAAAAACCATAGTACATTTGGAAAGGTCTTGTCACAGGTAATGAACTTGTGTAATATGAAAGCCCTACCTTTTCTCATTCAAATTTTATAACCAATTTAAAGTAATGTTAATTTTTTGAAAAGTAGGTGAATTTTCAAGGTCAATGTCATGGGGTCAAAAATCATTGCATATTTGGAAAGGTCTTGTCACAGATAATGCATATGTCAAATATGAAAGTCCTTTCTCTTCTTAATCAAAAGTTATAAGCAAAGATTAAATTTTTGAAAAGAAGGTCAAACTTCAAGGTAAAGGTCACGGGGGCAAAAGTCATAGTACATTTAAAAAGGACTTATCACAGATAATATACATATGTAATATGAAATCCCAATCCTTTCTCATTCAAAAGTTATGACCAATTTAAATTAATTTTAAAATTTTTGAAAAGTAGGTAAAACTTCAAGGTCAAAGGTCACGGGGTCAAAAATCAAAGCATATTTAGAAAGGTCTTGTCACAGGTAATGTACATGTGAAATATGAAAGCCCTATCTCTTCTCATTCAAAAGTTATGACCAAGGTTAAAGTTTTTGTGACAGAAGGACAGCTAGAAAGACAGACAGACAGACTGACAGACGAATGAGATTTCATGTCCCCTCGCTTTCGCGAAAGCGGGGGACAATAAAATCAATTTACCAAGATCTGTTTGGGTTCCCAAGCGGTGCATAAGCGGTAACTGAAATTCCTTTTGATGAGCAAAAATCAATCAGTTTCTTGTTTGAAAGGTAGGGGTGGACTTCAATCTGAATATTAAAATTTTAGAATTCTGATTAAATTGTATACACAGATATGTAAACAATGTGCTTTTAATAGAAAGATTTCATTTAAAACATGTTTTGTTTACCTGTAAATTGCAGGGTTTAATTCGGCAGTTTTGCAGGACACGCTCAATTTGACTTTTGTTGAAATTAGAAAGTCCTATTGCTTTTACCAAACCCTCATCAACCAATTTTTCCATTTCCTTGCAAATAAAATCAACCAATTTTCCATATCCTTGCAAATAAAATATTTTAAACGATGTCAAACATTCCGTCTCATATTTAAAAAAAATGGGGATGGGTGGGAGGGGGGGGGGGGGCAATATCCAAAGAATACAAGGACTGAAAGTATGGTCGTTATAATGTAACCAAGCATCATTACAAGTTATACAGTGTGATTTAAATTGGAACAACTGCCTTTGAAGTTCACTGCAGGAGTTTACAAAATTAATGAAATTGACAATTTTGGAGAGATGTAGGGCGCAGAAATCTACACAAAATAAACCTATAAAAAACATCATTTTAGAAAATCAGTAAAGTGACCGGGTTGAGAGATAATACTGCACGTATGGAAAATCGACATGTATCAACAAAATGAACAACAAAAGTTACCACAAAAGACAATCGCTAAAATCTTTTAATTTGCAGGATAAGTGTAATGCTGCACCGCAGGTTACCTGGGTACAACAAACAAATACTCTGGGCACTCTTTAAACAGTTAAATACTTACTGGCTGATTTCTACGAAAAATAGGACATTTGTCACTTTAACACAACATACATGTACATCCTAAGGACTAGGACTACTTGCCTTCTGTTACAGTCCAGAATTATCTTATTGCAGGATCAGAGAAGATATATTTTTGAAACCAATGTGCATGCGCAAGGATGATATTTTAAAATTACCAGATTATAGTGACTGTCAAATTTTAGAATTTTTTCTCCATTGTATATGCAATTACTTTTACCAAATACCACCTTACCGTCCACACGTCCATGTAATCATGATCAGAAAATCTAGCATATCCCTTGTCATCCATAGGAAAGGCCTCGCTCGCGTCATCCTGGATCAAAATTAAAAACATCTCATCTTCCATCACAATGAAATAAACAGCCATATCTAAATCCGCTGACAAATCGCGTTTAAATGAGCAAATAAACCCAAGTTTGGCGGTCAGTCTTAAACATCGATTTAGGCATTCCCCAGCTTAATTTGTTAAAAAATATATACATGTATGTACTATACTATAAACATAACATAACATAACTATTTATAGTATAGTAGATATATATTTTTAACAAATTAAGCTGGGGAGTGCCTATGGTCTTAAACTCAGTATTCAATTGTTGAAATTATTTTCTTTGGGATACGGGGATTAAGACGAGTAACCACATCATTGCACTATGCTACCGCAAGTTTTGTTAAAAACACATGTACACCAAAACACATACATGTTACACAAGTTATGAACGTATACGCTGACAAACATATACACAACATATGAAAGCATACACCGACACACATATACACAAGCTGTAAGCAGGTAAGCGCACGTACACGTACATGTAATGTAGAGGACAATAGCGGTATGCCGTAGTAATTTTGTTGCGACAAGATTATGATGCTAACAATAAGAATTTTTTAAATAAGATCCTTTTTCGAATTCTTGGGCCCGCTTTAGATTAAGTGATTAAAAACAGCTAATATTATAATTAAAAAAGGAACCCTTTTTATGTTCTCAATGTTGTTTTTAAGTTATTTATTTTTTTTTTTTTTTAGAAAATACATGCAGTACTTCAATTTAATTTTTTTGAAAAAATTACCTCGAATCCAAAAGGCCAGTGGATAAGATACAGATCAATATATTCACAGTTCAGATTTTGGAGGGATTTAAAGAAGTTGACACGTACATGTGCAGGATTGTGATGTGTATTCCAGAGCTACAATATAAAAATGAAGAAAAAAAAAAGAAGGAAAAAAGCACAATGATTCGAACTGTGTTTCGACATCATTTTTCATTCATCATTATTCAGACTTAAAAACATGCAGAGGTAAATATTTGTATAATTATGAAAAAAAAAATCAATGAAGTATAATATCTTTTTAAATTATGATTATTACACATGTACAATGTATTTAAATTCATGTTAATGCTTCGAGCATAAATAAGAAAATAAAATCATAAAATTTGTCAGTTTTGTCAAATTTTCTATGAGTGTCACTATGTTCGTTTGTTTGGAAGTAAGAAAGGGGAAAAATAACATCTTACACATTTCTAAAAAAAAAATTCTATGTTACTGAGTGAAGGGTTCGCTTTGCTTCTTTTCTTAAGAATGGAGATCAATAAAAGGGTGACTGTGGTGTCTGCTTTTCTTGTATTCACGTCACATTAAGTGTTTGGGATGCACGTATGGACGTGGTGATTACTATTATAATAGTGCAGTGCATTTTGCAATGCTTTGAAAAGGGTTGATAATTAGACTTCGTATAATCAAATTAACTCTATCTAGAATTTTTTGAGACAGTTTAAACCAATTTGAAAATATAAACAAATACTGCAAATCAAAAAAGTTTCTACGTGTTAAAAGAAATGCCAAAAGAAAATATTTTGAGACATACCTTGGTCGTAATAAATATATCATCTCTTTTCACGACACCCTCTTTGATTTTATCGTTGACTACTTGACCAACCATTATTTCGGTCTGATATACGTACGCAGTGTCAAAGCTCCTATAACCGCAGTCAATGGCGTATTTTATAGCCTCTTTTACGTCATCGTTGCTTCCCTGAAATAAACCTATCACAGTTTGTTTCAGCATTGGATTCCATCATGATACACTTTTATTAGTCTAACACTGTTTTTATTTTAATATCACCCTATTGGTCTGTTCCCTTTACTTGACATGATACTTTCTAGAAATTCGATTAATATTTGAGTTTATATCATTTACCTTTTGGTGGTACAACAGAAAAACAAGAGGCCCATGGGCCACAACGCTCACCTGAGTCAATATGGCCCTGCTGTTCCTCGTCAGCAGATTTCTTCTCCTATATACTTGTATTCATATGTAAAACTTTGATCGCCTGTCCTAGGCATACCCCCCCCCCCAGGTGCCATGTTTTGAATGAAATTGAATCTTAACTTTCTGAGGATGCTTCTATATTCATATAACTAATCATGGCTTTAAAGTTCTTGAAAACGGAATTGTAAAGATGTCTGCCACCCTACCAGGGGGTGGGTGGGGTGGGGGGTCAAGATTTGAACAAAAATTTTTAATCTACACTACCTGAGGATGCTTCTATATCAATATGACTATTCATGGCTTTGTTGTTCTTGAGAAGAAGATTTTTAAAGATATTTCCCATAAATCTTCTCTTGTATAACTCTGATCCCCCATTATAGCCCCACCCTTCTACTGGAGGATGCCTTGAACAAACTAGAGTCTACAATACCTAGGGATGCTTCCATATCAATATGAATAAGCATGGCTTTCCTGTTCTTGAAAAGATGTTTAAAGATTTTTCCTATATATTCTTATGTAAAACTTTGATCCCCATTGTGGCCCCACCCTACCCCCAGGGGTCATGATTTGAACAAATTTGAATCTACACTAAGTAATGAAGGTTTCTCATAAGTTTCAACTTTTCTAGCCCAATGGTTCTTGAGAAGATTTTTAAAAGATGACACCAAATTTTCACCAATTCTTAATTATCTCCCCTTGGAAGAGGGCGTGGCCCTTCATGTGTACAAATTTGAATCCCCTTCACCCAAGGATGCTTTGTGGCAAGTTTGGTTGAAATTTACCCCGTGGTTCTGGAGAAGAAGTCAAAAATGTGAAAAGTTTACAGACAGACGGACGGTCGGACAGACGGACTACAGACAAAATATGATCAGAAAAGCTCACTTGAGCTTTCAGCTCAGGTGAGCTAAAAAGTTGTTGCTGTTGTTTCTTAAGTAGGCACGAGTGACACAATCAGATTACTATAATAAGAATTGGATTGTTTTTAATCAACTTTAATTTTGACAAGTTTCATATATACAGCAGCAGACTAACCAGGTTTAATTATCAATTTTCATATATATAATAAAGCAATGAAAAGGTGAATATTATACCAATATTGAGAGGCCTACAGACCGGTTACATCAGTAAATGGAGCAACTATTGTTTTAGAAAAAAAAATAATCATTTGAGCAAACTAAATCTAATTTCCAAAAGATTCTTTTTAAAGTAATATATGGCGTACTTTTTTATAAGTTCAGACTAACTAAAATTAAAAAGATCTCTCTATTTGTTGTATTACTTTATATAAAGATAGGACTTCCCTGTGAATTACACAATTTAAATCAATCATGTTTTAAAGACATTAGAAATTTAAAACAATAACCGATTTATCTACCGACTCCGCATATAATTAACAGACACAGTTTAAAGTCAATTTAACTAGAAAAGTGGGGTTATTTAAGTTTAAAATCGGTGAAAATTTTAATTTGAACGTAAATATCATATATAATGTTTATCTACACTCTATCTCGTACATGTGTATTTTTATTTTTTAGCTCAGATATGCCATATATAGCTTTAAAAAAATCTTGGTTGAAATTAGCCCCGTAATTATATTCAGTAGAAGCAGGTCATCTGAATAACTCGGGCGAATTCATAATGCAATAAAAAATAAAAGTTCATTAAACTTCAATCATACATGTTTATCCATAAGATTAATCTGTCGTAAAGTGCATGTCAAAATCGTCTAATTTCAATCCACGTTATGGTGCTACACGTAACCGTTATGATAGGGAACTAGCTAGGTTTTAGACTGACCACTGTTGGAGCCGAGCACACTATAGAGGGATGTCGCCATGTTTTAAGATATGCCTTGTTTCATTGGAGGAATGTTAGCCTGGTTTTCATGATCATGGTACATGTAAATCATCAAATGAAATATCTGATCTTACCCTTCTCTGAAAGTCATTGAAGGTCCCAAGTCCTATCATTGGATATCCACAAGTTCCTGGTATTGGAACAACGGGGACTTTTTCAGCAGTCATGGTACCCTATAAAAGCTCAGTGTATCCTGGTAATCGAAATGGGGACAGAGTAAGATAAAGATTAAGTATGAAGATTGTGTTTTTATCAAGGTCATTATATGTAAGGTCTTCCATTAGCACCACTGTACATTAAATTACAATGGTGGATGTATGTCAAGTTTAGGGACACCCCACCTTATCACAGGTACACGTGGGTAGGGTTGTCCCTATCCCCCTTTTTTCAATCAGCAGATGCATTTTCTTTTGACAGTTACTTCACGCATTTATATGTGAAACAACTGTCGAAAAGAAGTTAATTGCATCTGATTTATAATTATTTGATTTTTCAAACAAATACATATTGATGAAGTTGTCGGAGATAATAAATAAACAAAACAAAAAAATTACTGCAAGGGGTGGGGGTTGGGGAGGGACAATCCTGTCCACGAGTAGTTGTGCTTCCTATTTTGCTGAGGTCCAGGGACAAAAAGTTTGCATCACTAGTAAATATGGTGTCCGGATAGGGCCATTTGCAAAAGCTCAAAAGCACGTTCAGAAAAACACGCCGTCGCGCTAACACACAACGCGCTGTCACGCTAACACAAGTTCGCACAACACGCCGTCGCGCTAACACAAAACACGCTGTCACGCTAACACAAGTTCGCACAACACGCCGTCGCACTAACACGCTTTCAAGCAACACGCCGTCGCGCTTACACACAACACGCCGTCGCGAGTTGTGTGTTAGCGCGACAGCGTGTTGTGTGTTAGCGCGACAGCGTGTTGTGCGAACTTGTGTTAGCGTGACAGCGTGTTTTGTGTTAGCGCGACGGCTTGTTGTGCGAACTTGTGTTAGCGTGACAGCGTGTTGTTCAATGTTGTGATAGCGCGACGGCGAGTTGTGTGTTAGCGTGATGTCGTGTTTTGTGATAGCGTGACGGCGTGTTTTTCTGAACGCGCTGTCGAGCTTTTGCAAATGGCCCTATCCGGACACCATAGGTAAAGGATTTATTACTCCCTGGTCATTTGACACGTACTGACAATTAATAATAACTATAAAAATATTTGGAAAAGTGCAGATGCAGTGCTGTACATGCATGCACATGTATAATTAATTTAGCGTTCGACAATACATTCATAATCAGGTTCTATTCTAATGTGATATTCTATAGTTCTTAATTCTATACTCATTTTATACATCAACCTTTATAAAAAAAAACGTGAATTAATATGTGATGCATATACATATCATATACATGTATTGCAAAATATCACATATGTAACTTTCAATTTTATTTCATGTTAATAAGCATTAATTGGTATATACGGCCAGTTTCAAGGGAATTCATTTTCTTTAATTTAAAGTACTTTAGAATTGTTCTACTATGCATGCGGTACATCATCCTCACAACATCATGGGTCCTGAGTTCACTCGTGGGACGTGGCCGTGGTCCACGGCAACGAGTGGACTCATGCAGGACCCCTGGCGTTTTGAGGATGTGGATGCATACATGTATATACATTGAATTTACATAGTGGAGGTAAAATAAAATACACAATCTTCTTTTGAGACATATATTCAGTTCAAAGAGCTATTATAGTAATTTGTTCTTGTCTGAGAGACAGATATCTTTGAATTCCATAATCTCTCAATAAAAAAAATATCTTCGTGTTTACTTTACTAAGGAAGAAATCCATTGCAAAACATATAGAAGAAAATGTCAATATTACAGTAACTGTAATCTACAGGTTACATTGTCAAACATAGCAATAGAAGTTCGTCTTACGGAATACTTTGATTAAAAGTTGCTTAAATTTAAGAAAGATACTGCAGGGGCAAGTAATACCCTGTTGAGTTTCCATTATGTCTGTTGGTTTGGTGTGATTTTAAAACATGCATAGTATTAAGCTTAATTGTCTAGTACATGTAAATAAAGTGTCAGGAACAGCAACATAAATAAGACACTGAAATTCGCAACTCCGCCATGTTTATTAATTTTAAAATTATAACCAAAATATTTGACGGCTTATTCTTCTGCTTATTGGTTGTGTTTTTTTATCCAAAGTTTTAACTATAATGGTGTATGACTTGTTGATTATTTAAAGAGCAAACTCTGCATAAACAACATTTAAAGTGACTTTATTATTTAGTTTTTTTTTTTAATTTTTCACAATCTGGAAGATGCTCAGAACTTCACATTTGCTTTTATTAAGCCCTGTCCCTTCCTCATACTTACCGGATGTAAACCAACCTTTCACAGCCTCGGCGTTTAAACATGTTAAATGTCGAAAATACGCTAGCTAGGTTAAAGATAAAGATCGGGTATGGTGGGGGGAAATACATGTAGTTCGGGCTCGTGATACAGTGTATAATTAGACCAAAAGCAAAACGGACGACTATTTTTGTGTACTATTAGGCCTACAAACAAACATCGTCCTACACATGCAAAAGATTGAATGATGGCATCAGTCGCTCGGAATCCAGGTTACAAGTATGAAAAGTTTGATATGATAAAATAAATGAATGTACTTCAATAACTTGTTCTTTCAAGAATGGACCTAAAACAGCTTTAAAGAGTGCATTAGATAGAACGTTCTATCGTTAAAATGATATTGTCCTACGGACCCGGTTTTGTGGTGAGGGCTTAATTGTCCCGAGACACAGTTAGATTATTCTAACTAAGAGTGCATAAGTGTGTTGTTCTACAAGTCCATGTAAATATACATATATACTATACAGGATTTTCTTTTAATTAAACAGAAGCAGAATTCTATCTTAGTGAAAATCATTCCAGAATGATGTGCTTTGTAAACAAAACGACTTTAATGATAATTGTAAGAAATATTAAATGTAGTAGATTACAGAAACAAATAATATGTACAGTATATGATTTTTTTCATGCAGCATTTTAATTATATAATATTGTAGCAGGGACGTATATAAATCCCTGATTCTAAATATTGCATCATTTTTTAAGAACAGGTGGTAGTACAGGACCAAGGTGTAAAAGTACATATTTGCAAGTAAAATATGCATGCATGTACAGTTTGTAATATATACCCATTATGCTAATCTTTTTTTTAAAACTTACATGTACCATCTAGATGTTTTCTGATGATTTTCAATTGAATATATATAATAAGTTAAAATCTTATTTTCTTTAGGAGGATATCTCGACATTTTCTGAAGAACTGTGGATTCAAGCTTCTTTCAGTTGATGAAACAGCAGTGGAAGCGGTGGTCAGTCATCCAGGGCCTACAGTATCGGATTACGATGTTTATGGTAATTATATTCAAACTGCAACTTATGCATCACATGTTTACTACATACATGTAGTTACATGTACGTAGTAAATTACCATAATCATAAATTCTCTGCAAAAGTTACACAGGCAGAAAAAAAAACCTTGGAGAAAATTTTTAAAGTAAGCATTATTTTTTTTTTTCATCATTAACTGCTTTTCATAAAAGAGTAAGAGCTGTGTATGTTGATGCAGTGTTTGTATTTGAAATATACGAATTTCTTTATACCATCTTCATGTGCATTATTTGTGCAAATTAAAACGAAAACAAGCATAGTTTGAATTACTTTGTTAGAGAAGAGAGATAATTAAACCAATCTTTAAAAGAAAATACTTGACACATAATTGATTTTTTAAATCAGAATAAAAATTGTTTGAGCCATGTCCAGTACCATAATAAATGTGTTACATGTTTGTGAATGTGGGTTTCTTTCAACTTGTCACAGCTTTTTTTTTAAGACAATTCATTAACATGGCAAGTCATAGAATGAGCAACTCATGGATAAAACAATTTATAGACCCTCACAAAAAATATTCAAAAGTAATAATCTTTTTTCTATTTTTATTAACACAGAAAAAGCATATTTCATAATGCAGTAAAATACTAAAATTATAGATCATTCAAATAAAATTTTATGGGGCCTGGACTATGATTGTGGTCTTAGTTTCTTCAGTGGTATTTTAATAATATTTTTATGCATCAATGCCAAGTCTTGCAATTTGCCAGCTAGTTAAATTTCCAGTAAGTCTGTGTGTCTTTGATTTCTTTGGCATACATAAACAAATTATGTCCTAGCTTATACAAAAGTCAATCTTTATTACATTGTAAAGGACTAAATGAATGAAATTTATTCCCTCCTAACCCATAATCTCAGTGAAAATGATAAGACACAGCAAAAGAATCTGAGAATCTGAAAAAAAAATTCTCAAATTGTATTTCTACACAATTATTACGTTGTCACTTACTATGAGTTGTCTTCCTTTGGTTTGTTGCTTCAGCAGGTATAACTTTTGATTAGTTGACAACATGTCTTTGAATGATGACTGGTTCTTTAAGAGTTGGACATATCTTGTTGAAAAAGTTTAATTTGTAATATATATATATATATATATATATATATATATTATATATATATATATATATATATATATATATATATATATATATATATATATAATTGAAAATCTTATCAAACTTGGGGCTAAAAATTAGATTTTAAAAAAATATATATATTTTTTATATATTACAACAAAATATTTTGTTGAACAATTTAAGTTATAGTATTTATAATTAAAAGGAAATTTTAATCAAAATAAAGCATTGAGCATACTTACCATGCATTGCTATACTTTTTCCATTGATGAGGAAAAGATTAAAATGCCATTACTACTCACAGTAATTTAAGTTATACAATTGAATTCATTGTAATATTTGTTATTTGGTTTCAAATTTTAGGGCAGCCAAAAATTTGGAACATGATGAACTTAGTGGTGTCTGGCAGGATGTTTGTTCACCATCAGCCATTAGATGAAAGTGGCAGAACATTCAGGGACTTTGAAAAACTGACCAGTGACTGTTTAACATTCCTTGTGACTTCAGAAGTGTGTTTCACAAAAGCCCTGTATGATCCGGACGTGCCTAAAAGTACACTATTGACAACTGTCAAAGGAGGTTACATTGGAAACACGTCCTTTAATTCACACTCATTCCTGAAAACAGAAACCAATGAACTCCTCATCAGCAACATCAACCAGGTTGTCAGTATTGATTTTGAAACCAGGCGACCTAAGCCCTTACCCTCATGGTGGAAAATGAAGTATGCAGAGACAGCTAAAAACTTTCAGTCTTACAAACTAGAGAAGTTTCCAAGGGCAGAAAAAACAAGCATATACGAAGCCAAAGTGGCATGGAGTGACACTGATATGAATAACCATACTACCTGGAGTGCTTATGTCCGATATGCCAAAGATGCTGCCCACCATGCAGCCAGAACTGGTTCCCTGCCAAGCTTTGAAGAGAATCTAGGGAAGGGAATCAGTAAGATTCAATCTCATTATTTAGGCGAGAGTTTAGAGGGAGATGAGCTCACTGTACATGTATGGGAAGATTTGGGAGAATGTTATCAGTTAAAATGCCACATTGACAAAGATGAGAAATGCTTATTTCAAAGTGTTATATCATTTTTTAGTAGCTGAGAAAAATAACTGGGTATTTTCTTCACCATCATAACTATGTATATTGTATACTATTTAGTGCAATGCACATTACCTTTTTAGTGATCAAATTTATACATGAATATGCATGTATTATGTAAATTTGCAATATATTCTGATTTTGAATTTAAGATATTAAAATTTTATTTATATTCTGTGTAATGTCCCCATCAATTTAAAGAGATACATGTAACATTCTGTTGCTGAAGTTATTTCCCTTTGTCCGTAATTCCATGCATTTTACAGAACAACAAGTGTATATGAGGACTGAAGTTGAATCAAAGTCAGTCTTCTCAATTAGTAAACCCACAGTTGCATGTACATGAATGTAGTATGTTGAAATGAAAGCATTCTAATATAGTGTACCGTCATGTAGTATACATGTATCTAGTCAATTCATTGTTTAACATCAACCTAATTGCAACAGAAATCATTATGTAAAATGTAAACTGTACTATTCACAAATAATATACAGTAAAACTCGTTTAGTAAGAACACTGATATAGCGAATTCACGGATATAGCAAATTTTTCTTGGATCCCCAGCTATAAATTTAACGAATTTCTTATACGGATATAACGAATTACAGATATAGCATAAGCGAAGTAATTTCACAGGTCCCAGTGACTTCGTTATAACCGAGTTTTACTGTATGATGGAAATTCTAACAAAATCTAGAGTGGAAAGCTTTACTTTTTTAAAATAAGAATTACTGTAGAAAAAGGGGCATAACTCTTCATGACAGTGTTTTTAGCCCATTTTTTAGTGCACTTTTTTATCTTGAAGAGAAAGCAAGTGAATAAAAATCTATTAGATGGAATTTTAAGATGTAGTTAGATGTTTTTATACACAGCAAAAAAATTTGGATAGATTTAAAGAGTTGTTCCCTTTTTCTTTTAAACCAAATCATACAAAATAGCTTTCACGTCATTATAGGGTGTATAATTTTTAAGACTTTGTTCTTTATTTCAAAAATACTTGAGCTAATAATCACAAAATAATTATAATTTCTGTTGCATCTAATGTAGATCACCATATTTTTAAAACAACTCATTTTCTCAAGTAAGTTTTAGCCAGATATTATTATAGATATTCTTGTATATAATCTTTAGAATTATAAATTTATGTGAGAATTTTTTTTTCCAAGCAGAGGGTCTCCTGTATTTATGCGAAAATAAATTTCTTGTGAATAAAAAGTGATAAACATTAGTTATAGAGGTTGGGCTAATTTTTTCCTCTATATTGACTAATGTTCATTCAACTTTGTTTGAATCATGGCATCTAAGACTAGGATTGGGTCATGTCAGATGTCATGTACATACAAATGCAAAGGTAAAATTTAAAATTTATTGGGAAAAAATACTGGAGTCATCTCAGTAACAGGTGTGCCAATTAAATGTAGATGTATAACGTTTTAAAAGCCATGGCCTCTGAGATAAGGATGGGCCTTAATAAATGTTAAATTGTTTTACATGGAAGTAGTAATGAAAATTGGCCCCGAGATTTGTGTTCATTGTATGTTCATTTTTCTGTACGAGAAAGGGAACATGGAAATGACAGCCCTTGGTTTCTTTTTTTTCTGTCGCTTTAATGAATTATTGATAACCACATCTAAATTGTAGCTTCGATCTAAAGAGATTTGTCTGTTATGTTTCCTCCATAGGCTCTGGCACTTCATCTGCCTCTTCTCAGATTACCAAGCTGAAAATGGGTTCCACAGTCTGCTTGGTATCATTATCTGTGGACGAGTACGGCGCCGTAATTATAAGCACAGGGATTTTAAAAAGAATTTCAGATTCATATTGGGGATATAAGGCAGAAATTGATGTCTGACAATAAATTTGCATCTGACCATTGGTAATTTTAAGAGTATGATCTAAGAAGTTATTTGTTGACTGAAGGTGAACAAATTGGCTGTGCCAAATGAAAAAAAAAAATTGTATTGATTTAAACCGTAGAAGAGCATTTTTTTTATCTGGACTACATGTAGCTGACACTTTAAAGATATTGAATACATGTAATACTCAGCTGTCTAACAATGAAGGCCTACTGGGTTCTTTTGTTCTTCAATTACTTTAGCAAAGAATGAATGATTATATATGAGATCTATAGTGATTTCTATATAGATGATGCAGGAAGTTGAATATTGTGCATTATAATTAATTAAATATATATTTTAAATTTCTACATCATTTTCTCTGTGTCAAATTAAAAATCCTCACAAAGAACAATAAATATACATAAATAAATATAGAAAATAATTTTATTTTTAAGTACTCAGTACAAAATCGTAATAAAACCATAATAAAAATTCAAAGTAATTAACAAATATTTTTATATCGTATAATGATTCCTTTGAACTAGGAATGCAATTGAAAGTAACAATTGAATTGAATAAATTAATGTCAAATCTTGAGCTCATTTGTTTTCGTTGATCTATCATATGGTCATGAATACTTGATTCAATTTATGGAACGCCGGGACTGTCTTATATGAGGATTAAACATTATATGCAGTGTTCTCTTCATTATATGTGGTACTATTTTAATTATACGAAGTAGTTTTTACAGTATATCGTGTGCAACTTCCATTATATACAGTACTTCTTTCATTATATGATGTAGATGTGTCATTATATTATGTACATCTATCATTATATGAGGTGTTTTCATCATTATATGAAGTGCTTTTAACATTATATGCGGTAGATCTAACATTATATGCAGTGAACACAACAATATATTATGTACTTCTCACATTATACACAGTATATTCATCATTATATGTAGTATTTCTGTTATTATGATGATGCTGATCGTTAAATATTATGCCCGGTCCTGTTAGCATTCCGTGCGGTAGATTTTGCATTTCGTTATGATGTAGACACAGTATTATATGCGGTGCTTTTTTCTTTATGTGTATGATCTTTCGGAAGCTACCTTTCGGAACCCCCCTTGTTAGATTTAGAAAGTTCTACCTTTTTTTCGTTCTTAGATATGATTTTGGGTTATCTTTAATAATTGGTAATCAACCACACGTCAGCCAAAGCATCGCGGAATAATCACATACCACACAATATTTATCCCTATATTAAAGGAATTTCGAAGTCATATCAATACTTCAGTAGTTTACAACAAGAGAGAGAGAGAGAGAGAGAGAGAGAGATGCACTTATTACAATGTATTACTGAAATAATTTTATTGTTCCATAGTATTAATTGTTTAACTATGGCGTATAAAAAAAAGTTGCTGAAATTGTCTTTAGTTAAATACTATGTGAATGTTATGTAATGTATCAGGAAAAGATAAACGATTTTCAGAACAGAAAATGTATTGAGTCGTGGGTTGTACTTCAAGATTTTACTTCTAAAAAGATATATGGTAAAATTACACAATAATACAACGTATATATATATATATATATATATATATATATATATATATATATATATATATATATATATATATATATATATATATATATATATACATGTGGAGCCCCCTCTTCCAAATAAAATGAGAGATAAAAGGGTAATTTACATTGTGAAAAATTAGCACATCCCACCCCTAAAAAACAAACAAATAAGTAAATACATGTAGTGTTTTCTATAAGCCGTCGTTAAAGCCCTGCGTACTCGAAGGCGTAGGAATGCAGTTAGTTTTTTCAGGGGCGTCGGCAAAGGGGCGGCGATCGCCGCCCCGATAATTTTGAAAAAAAAAACCCCACACACACACTCACACAAACACACCCACACACAAAAAAAGAATGAAATATGAAAGAAAAATAAATGAGAAAAACAAAATCACAACATTTGTAATGGCAATATCTGTGGTCAATGGAGCGGCGAAGTGTGAAAGCTACTGTTTACACAGACGCAAATTGGGATGTACGTGTACGTGTATAATTATACCTAAACCTGGCGTTTGTAAACAATAAGCATGGTATCCATCGCTCTACGTGCAAGTTTGCTACAAATTCTTCATCAGGCCCACAGCTAGCAACGTTTTTGGAAATTCTATTTGGGGGGGGGGGGGGGACTCTCTAAGTTGCCGGATTTTTTTTTCTTTTCAATTCTTTTGGAATTTATCCGATTTCGACCTGACAGCAACAGATAGTGTGCATGAAAGGAGGGGGGAGGGCAGCAGCGTTAATGAATTTCTACATATCGAAACTTAAGCCTATTCTCAGAAAAAGTGGAGAAATTGGGAAAAAAAAATTAGAGCACCCCTTCCTGACACCTTCCCCCCGCGTATAACAGGCCTGTTCATTGTCTAATGAATTGGTCTATCGATGTTTGGAAATCTTTGATGAATCGAAGTTGTAAGCTATTAAAATTAAAGCAATATACTAAAATACTGGGTAACAAATACTATTTAAAACAACTTCAGATGATTTTTTTTATGTCATACACATTTCTGCATTTCAAAAATGGGGGGATTAATCACCCTGTTCATTTTAAATTTCATACATTTAGCTTTGAGCTGAACTCAATACAAGTGCTATTAACGCTAATCACCGATATTCCCCTAAGAGTGATTCGAGACAATTTATGGCAGAATCTTGGAGGTGGATCTAAAAAAAAATACTTTTACAAATATTTTCTTCGGATGTCATTGATAATTATAGCATTATTTCCTTTAATATGCTCAATATTATTTTGCTACCACGCGTTCTTCTGCTTTTTTGCATGTGGAATTTATTTAAATTTTATTTAGAATTAATTAAATTTATCTTGAAATTTAGCGATTTCTTTTTTATTATAGCCTTAAAATATTTTCAAATCTAAGGAGAATCTATAGTGTACAAGTCCCTCTAAGACATCGTGAGTTACCCCATACCCTGCATATTTAACTTACCCCTTGAGAAGAAGGTAAACATGGCCTATTTACACCCTTCCTACTACGCATTCAAAGGCAATATTTCTCAATATTTGAAATTTTAATTTTTTTCCCCCAGACACTCTCCTTCCCATCTATGCCCTAAAATCAGCCCATTCCACCCTTATACATCCGAAGACATATTTATGAAAAAAAACTGTGTTTTTACATGGCACTACTTGCGTAAATTAGTAACCTGTGATATACTTATGCTTTCTAACATCAAAATAAGGGTTACAAACTCAAATATGTATTTTAATTTCCTTTTTATTTTAATTTGTTTACACAGGATGAAAAGCCAGGTTTCCCAAATTTGGAAACCCGATGGAAACATATGGGAATCGTGACATCAGTAGTTTCCATATAGTTTCCATTTTATGGAAACCACATAGTGGTTTCCACGTAGATTCCCGATATGGAAACAATCAACCTGTGGTTTCCCATAAGTTTCCCAATATGGGAAACCGTGGAAACATGCAGTAGTGGTTTCCACGTAGATTCCCGATATAGAAACAACCAACCTGTGGTTTCCCGTAAGTTTCTCAATATGGGAAACCGCGGAAACATGCAGTAGTGGTTTCCACGTATATTCCCGATATGGAAGCAATCAACCTGTAGTTTCCTGCATGTTTTCCAGATATGGAAAATACGTATGCTGTGGTTTACACCTATTTTCCCGATAATAGACATTTTGGAAACGTGTATCAAAAGAATAATAAAAAAACTGTTTGTGTAATTCTGTGTAATAAAATTGAACATTCTGTGACAAATAAAAGATTTTTTTAACATTTTAGTCTCGGTAAAACTCATAAAGACACGTGAATTGGAATTAGTAGTAAGAGAAGATTTAATACAACTTTTAATTTTAGAAAAATCAGTGTAAACTGTTCAGATAAAATTCAATCATTGCGCTAACCCTTGTAATTGCGGGCACCTGTTCTCACGTGCCACAGGTGGAGACACGTGTCGCGAAGACACCTGCGACTGTGTATTTTTTGTATATTCTATGTGATTTGAGAGGGTTTTCTCCCTAAGGGGAACAATGGGCTATGGTCAAGCATGTACATACACATAGTCTCCACAAACTCAGTTTAAATTTACGTGATAACTGCTGGCCATTGATTTGATTTAAAAAAAAATAATTTAAATTATCAATAAGACCACAGAATATTTATAAAATAAGCTACATTAATTTTAAGATGTTCAATGAGAGAAGGAAAAAAAAAAGAATTGTATTTTATTTTTTCATTACTGATTACAAAACAAAATTTCCTAACCATTTAAAAATTAAATATACTTTTCTATCGGTCTAGAATAAATCTAAATTCTCGTTATGTGTTAAATCATAATTCTTTTTCAAACAAATTTGTAAGTGCATAGATAAATGAAATAAAATTTCTTAATCGGTAAATAACGAATCGTCCTTGTTTGACATCAATGTAAACTTTGAATATTGAAAACATAGAAAGAATTGTTAATTATCAACTTTGTTGCCTGCTTAATTCGCAAATTGTTTATGAGAAAGGATGCAGGTGGATCTATTATACAACATAAGAACTAAATTACTAATGTTTTGTGTGAACTTCGTATATAGTCCTCTACAAAGACATTGATAAGATAACACAGCAGAATAATATTCATATACAAAATTAATGAGTGTTAACTAAATAACTTATTTTATATATATATCTGTACACAGACCCTGATATGTCTTCATTTTTCGCAGGGAATTACAATAATGTTGGTCTTAAATGCATACATGCACGTATATTTAATTTAGCCATTTTGTACACAAAGACCAATGCTGGCTCTAAATAAAGAAAAGTCTATGATATTTATATAACATGATTTTCTTTTCCTTAAGAACAACGTCTTCTGAAGAACTGCATGCTAAGGCAATTCATTGAAGAAGAAAAAAATTAATTGTTTTACACGTAGATGCTTAGCGAAAACTTAATATTTTTAAATCGTGTATTATGTTAAACGGAAGGTTACCCCTTTCAAATTTAAGCCCCCTCCCCTCCTTCAAAAAATGGAGAGAAAATAGTTTCTTTCGATATTTAGGTATAATGTACTGATGTGGTGATTGTCAATACTTCTACATGTACAAACATTTCTTTATACATGCCGTCCATTTCTTGATTTTTATACCCCTACATGCACCATTACTTATTTAAAAAAAAAAAACTGCACTGAAAACTGTCTACTCAAACCATAGGCCTGTATAATTTCAGTTTGGGGCACAAACTTTACCAGAAAGTTAATACGTTCTTAACTAGCAAACCTTACCAGAAATTACCAGAAAAAAGTTATATATGAAAGATACAGGGCGGTACTGGCTGAACGGCTAAAGCCACGTATATATATACAGCCCTGCACATCAACGAGTATACACCGGGCATTATTTTCCAACAAATCAGATGATCAAATATTGACAAATTGTTACCAGTTACGACTAAAATTCTGAACGCAATGGACATGATTGTAGGTTACCTACAATAATTCTGAGCTTATATTAATTATGTGTTTCAGGTCAGTAGCAGCAGTTTCAAAAGTGTGTGTGTGTGTGGGGGGGGGGGGGGGGGCTTCCATAAAAATCTGACAAGCCAACAAAAAAAAATAAGAAGAGCATAACCATTTACTTTCACCCCCCCCCCCCCGGCATTCTACGGGCCGGTGTTTTCCAAATCAAAATACTGTTTTCCCTACCTTTGCCTAGATATTGATTCGTTTTTTCCACCTTGTGTTTACTCTCTTTTTTTATAAATCAATTTTCAAACTTAATGTGAAAAATTCTGATACATTATAACGGTGAGAATTATCTTAACTAAAGGCAAAGATGTTTGAAGTAAAATATAGCAAATAGAAAAAAGTCCAGCAATTTCGTCCACTGATTATTATTGATATCAGGCTAAAATCGAAACCAAAAAAGGAGGGGGTTCAAAATAGTATCTAAAGACGAACAAGAGAAAAAAATCATCAAATCTTTATTATTCTTGAACCGTCCTTGCTGGTAATTAAATTATTTTGTCTTGATTTTCACTAGTGTATACTAGTCTAACATACCCTGATTCCTTCTACTAACTAGCAATTGTTGACACCGAACTTTTCCATCATCACTAAAAATAAAATATACTGTTCTGTATACATGTCATGTAGTTCATTTACATGCCAAATGCAGATCAAAATTTACGGCAGACTTCAAAGGACAACATTCTTGTCACAAAATAAAAAACAGCTGATAAAGAGTCATCAAACGTTTATTTTGAGGGGCGCAACAGGAAATAAGCTTTGTTTTCTATACTGTAAAAAATATGTTTAGGGACGTATGGCATGTCCACTATGCCCCCCCCCCCCCTAATTTTCTACGGTCCTCAACTAATATTCATTTTCTGACGCTTCAAATTCTAAAACATGTATACATGTATAAAGGTTTAGCATCTTTCGTTGTGACATTATACATTAATCAGAATAATGAATAATTTAATGAAAAAGTAGGGGGGGGGGGGTAATCGGACATTTTCTGTTTGGATGGGCACTACGTACCCCCCCCCCCCCAAGTCAAATAATTTGAGGGGTCACACCAGAAACATAAAATGTCACTCTCAGAAAACCTCTTTGTTTTCTATAGTATACTAATTATCAGCAAATTTATTGAGGAACACCCCCTTTCTATGATTAGTGAAGAACTTCACTAAGGATATGAACTCATAATCACCGTAATAGGGAAATTATATTATATGTAGAAACTTTTATTACCCTCTAACATAATTAACGTAAACAGGTTCCGTTTCCCATAATGCATCGCTCTGCAGAGGCTTTAATTTCATTGGTCAATTTTCACGATGCGCCATTTTTTGGAGTTGAGCAAGACGGAGATGGACTCGGGTGTAAGGTGCAAATGTGAAAAGTTAACGATGTTTTCGCCACCCAGTGCCTTTAAAACTATGAAAAATGCAATGATCAACAACCAAGGATTAGTGTACGTATATTTTTATATACTTTTTACGGTAAATAATATTAATATTGGGCAGAACAAATCTTTCCCATCGAAGACCACATTCGTTTTGACGCCATTTTGAAAAGTTTGATATCAAAGTTTTAAATATGTTAGTTTACACATTGAAAAAACGGAAAGAGAAACTTGAATTATACAATATTTAGTGTTTTACGTTCAATCATAGATGTATAGATAGTAGACTTTGTATAGTTAGGCCCTATGGCACCACATTTGTCTTTTTCCATGATGTATGTTGTATGTTAACGTTTTGCCTTTGTAGATTTTTTTTAATGAAAATGAATGCTTACTATAATAGTTCTCTCTCTCTATAAATAAATGAAAAGTGTATGAAATTTTTTTTTCGTTGTTAAATCGGATAATAATGTTTGTACCGAATATGGTTTCTTTGTTAATACAGACAAACATATATCCGGTTTGAATACATGTGTTCTCGGAATGCAACTTGTTGTACTTTTGGACTTCTAGAACTTTTTATGATGTAACGACAAGGTAAAAATGAATTATTTCTCCTACTAAATTACGATTAAGTCATCAATATTTAAACAAAAAGTGTCCGCAATCTCAGCTTATCAGATTATTCACGAAGGACATCATCATCGATGGAAATTTAAACAGTTAAAAGAGAGAGTTCTGACTATTGTAAGCCGCCTTTATTTGGCAGATAATATTAGAAATTATGAAGAATCATTAGAACAATTTAAATAGATTGTCTGTAACTAGAGTACATATACATCTTGCAAAGTCATAACACAACCCTTATTCATATGCATAATGATATGTATAGGGAAAATGTATTGGTTTGTAAGTACTGTCTATAATAATATAACAACTGTTTAACAATCTAGTGATATATTGTAAATTGAAATAGTTTACTGTTCAAAAGACAAAATTTCTCATGTGTGACCTGCTGAGAGATTTACTGAAAATGTTAAAAATAATAAGCCTACAAGATGTACAAATATTGATCATTTTTGATAGTATTTCAAGTAATGCAAATGAATCATCTGAGTAACAATCATCAGTTATTGATGGTGGTCGCAACATCATAGAAGTCTAATGGTAAAAATGAGTGAATCGTTATTTGTTTGAAATTTTTGTTTGATATATGTTGTATGATAATGATAAATTTTTGTTTGTTTATTTTATTCCTCCCTGATAGTTGTTGAAGTTTTGGCCATTATTAAAAATACTTTTGTTTGATCAGATGTACTCAAGGTTGTCTCTAAGACCTGGGGGCCGAGGAATTTCCCCAACTATAATGATGTAAATAATCCCCTGGTTATTTCGATATTCCTCCTAAACTCCCTAGTAAGGGAGGAACCCCAGTTCCCCTTCTACATTTTAAATGTCCCCTTCTATTTCAATTCATAGGGACAACCCTGTGTACTTCGACCCAAATTTTGTAAAATAGGTAAGTAGGTAGGTAGATTTTTTTTTTTGGCAGTATCTAACAAATTGATTTTTTGTCATACAAAAACACAGAATTAGAAATTTATTGATGTTTCATTACACACTGGACAGCTAGACAGGTTTAATATTTATTGCTCTCGTTAAAACAAGTGTCTTGGAGAAATTATAAACCTCAACTTTATAATGAAACAAACTTTATTTCGCTGGAACCCCCCCCCCCCCCCAAAAAAAAATGAAGTAAAATTAAAATACTTAAAAAAAATGATTGGGTAGGGGTGATTTTGATGGATCTTTTGGAGTACATCAAACAAATCAGTCATAGCTCACCTGAGCCAATTGAGCTTTTCTGATCAAAATTTGTCTGTCGCTGTCATTGTCTTAAACTTTTCACATTTGAATCTTCTTCTCAAGAACCACAGGGGCAATTTCAATCAAACTTGCTACAAAGTATCCTTGGGTAAAGGGGATTCAACTTTATTTAAATGAAGGACCATATCTTCTTCTAAGGGGAGATAATTACAAATAAATGAAAAATTAATGGCATCATTTAAAATCTTCTTTTCTGGAACCACTGGGCCAGGAAAAATTAAACTTATTTGGAAGCATCCTCAGGAAGTGTAGATTCAAATTTGTTTAAATCATGACCCCCGGGTGTAGGGTGGGGCCACAATACGTTCTATTTCCACTATGGAAGAGTTATACTTCTTAGTGCACAGTGCCACTCTTTTGTGAAAAAGTCGGAAAATGTACAAATCTCGCGGGATTTCTGGGACAAACTAACATAAACATGTAAACATGGTAAACAATATGTTGAATGTCAATGAACAAATCCTAAGAAAATGCAAATGAAATATTTTATTGTTGTGAACTTTATATACATCAAGAGTAGGAATGACAACGATATCAATTTATGTCTATTGTTGATCGTATGTATGATACAGTATCTATTTATCGTATGGTACCTCTAAATACAATACCGGTACACATGCCTTGGAAATGTCGTATTTTTTATTAATGGACCATTATGGATGATAAATTTAGGGTTCTCACTCTCTCACATATGTCTTTTAGTTCTTCTATTCTTTAATTGGAATGACAAATACATTTAACATTTAAAACTGGATTGAGATTGGCAGGTTTGTATTATCCGCAACTCCATGCTGTCCCAGTCAGACGGCCAAACGCGCCTCTAATTTTGAAGAGTTCACTGATGGAAATAAAACGTATTGATGATCAAGTTTTACGTAGGAATACATAGGATAAAATCTTTGAAAATCTTCTTCACTAGAACCACTGTATCAGGAAAGATGAAACTTATGTTGAAACATCCTCAGCTAGTGTAAATTCAAGTTCGTTCAAATCATGACCCCCGGGGTAGGACGGGGCTACAATGAAGGATCAAAGTACATAGGAAAAATCTTAGAAATTTCTTCTATTCAAGAACAGCAAAGCCATGATTTGTCATATTTATATGGAAGCATCTTCAGGTAGTGTAGATGCAAGTTTGTTCAAATCATGACCCCCATGGGTAGGATGGGGCCACAATCGGCGATCAACATTTTACTAACAATACTGATACATAGGAAAGATCTTTAAAATTCTTCTCAAGACCAATATAGTCAAAATTAGTCATAATAATATAAAAGCATCCTGAAGTAATGTAGATTCAATTTATTCAAATCATGACACTCCCCCCTCCCTCCTCAGGAGAATAAAGGGGCCATAACAGGGAATCATAGTTATACAGTAAAACTCATTTAGTACGAACACGGATATTGTGAATTCACGGATATAGCGAAGTTTTCTTGGATCCCCAGCGAAATAAATTTCACTAATTCCTTATATGGATATAACAAATTAAGGATATAGCGAAGTAATTTCACAGGTCCCAGTGGCTTCGTAATAACCGAGTTTTACTGTAAAAAGGAAGAAAAGGAATATATCAATAAAAATTTTCTTCTTAAGAACAGCAATGCTAATATGTATCATATTAATTCAAAAGCATCCTTCGAAAGTATAGAATTCATACCCCCCCCCCCCCCCCCCCCCCCCGAACCACTTTTATATTTTACTTTTAAATACAGAACTGATTTATGCTTTTTCCTACCCAAAGTGCTATTGTTGGTCTTATAAGTGAAATCAGAATGCAATACAGTGTAGTAACTGTACATAATATATTCTTTCAGAGAGAAGAAAATTGACATTAAAGGAGAACCAGTAACTAAAGATGTATGATGAATCAAGATGTGATCATGTGGTAAGTGGTAATAAATTCAATCATAAATAGGCATGTATGACAATTGCATTAAAAGAAAAGAACTTGATTCCAATTTTAATTGGAATGTTGAACTACCAGCTGCAAACTACAACAGGTTAGGCATAATAGAAAAAAATGTTTGTTTATGGTTACCCCCCCCCCCCCCCCCCCCCCCCCCCCCGACCCAATATCTAATAGCCAACACAATTTTTTTTTCGTTGTAAAAATCCATAAGTCACTCATTCATCAGTTTAACTTTTACATGCATCTTAATCTACCTACCAACCCTATTTTATTTCAGCATGTAACAGTAAACAAACATATTTTTTTGTTTGGCCTTATGAAATTGTATGGCTTGGAGTCTTTTTCACTTCTCTATAAAATTTTCTGTCTGGATGATGTCTAGCATAATATACACCATGCAGTGAGGATTTTAGTTCACCTGAGCTAAAAACTCGAGTGAACTTTTCTGATACCTTTTGTTTTGTCTTTTGTCCATCAAACTGTCGATCCATCAGTGAGCTTTTCACATTTTCAACTTCTTCTCAAGAACCACTAATTTTAACCAAGGTTGACACAAAGTAAGGATATTTTAAATTGTACAGAGGAAGCCCCCTCCCTCCCCCCTCCCAAAGGGAAATGATCAACTCTTTCAGATATTATTGATATGATCATTGTTGAGCAACTTATAATTTTGTAACCTGTAGACTTTATTTTAAGAATAATGAATATTTGTTTAAGAGTCCTTTTGTCAAGGTTCAAAGTTCAATTAAAATTATTTTGTGATACATGTATTTGAGGATTCGAGATATCAGGAGTAAAATATTTAAAGAATACTTCCAATTACTTCGACATATCTGTGGTATTCAAGATGCCAAAGTTCAACTGTATGGCTATGCTAAAGTAGTAAATATTATAACTTACTAAAACTTTCTAACATTGAAATATGTTAAATGAAACAAGACAAAACTGAAAAATAAAAATTTACTGATTTCTGGCTGGTCAGTATTTTGATGACTGTAATTTCTAAAATATTCAATGAAACACTTTGAAGCTTTAACTGTAGGTATATGTTAACTAAATATACTATAAGATAATATTTATAAATGAGAAGTTTTGAACAAACATTACAACATTCGTGTATGTAAATTGGGGGTAAAAACTGGTTATCGGTAATGGCTATCGCCTTAATTTTCAATGACATAAAACAAGATTTAGAATGCAGGTAAATAATACTAGTAAGTGTCTGTACATATGATATAGCATATAGAACTTGTACTGAATGTTGATTAGCTAAATCTTGAATGGCTGATATGTTGGTCATTTTTGATGAAATTTAGATTATTTGTATGTAAACTGAGTGTACATGCAATATGAAATTATTCATAAGGTATTAAACATGATTAAAACATGTGTATGCAATGCAACATATGATGAATTCATATTGACTTGTATGGATATAGCTTAACATGTATGTGCATTGTTTTTTTAGGGTCCTGTTCTGCAGATGCCATGAGATGATCTGTCTGTCCATCTGATATCACTTGTCCTGAGTATATTTTTTCTCCTCTTAGCCCAATCTCACTCAAATTTAACTCATAGAGTGCCTGTGGATGGAGGGTAAAAAGTGACCTTGGACCAATTATCAAGGTCAAAGGTCAGTATCAAAACACACTATACATCTTTATTTAAAGTCCTTGTCCAGAGCATAATTTTTCTCCCTTGGTATGATCTTGCTTGTGTGCCATGGGATGAAGGGTTTTTAGTGATCTTTAACAAAATTTCTAGGTCAAATGTCAATAAGAAAAAAAAAGATTCGTAATATCCTTGTCCAGAGCACATTTCTCTCCAATTCACTCAACTAAAAGCAGTGTTCTACATGTACGAGATGGTCATATTCTCAATCTTACCTGCTTTAATATTAATCTGGCTTAAAACCTTACTATGTAATGTTCATTATTCGGATTTCATGTCATTAAATTTAAAGACTGAAACTAATTATAATCACTGATATTGGTACATTAAAGGACATTGAGTGATCTTGTAAGATTTCTAAATAATATTCAAGCATACAATTCTTACATCAAATAATAATTTTATATGAAAATATATTGCAGATCAATGCAGATGATGTGAAGAAAATACAACGGAAGCTGATGTTGAAAGAAGTATAGAGTATTTAAAGAAGTTTTTATGAATGGACTTAGATGTGAAAGACTACTTCATTGTGTACCAAGATATATGATTTTATTTATTTTGATATCATTTTCAAATAATGTTTTTGCACATCAAATGAATTATTAAACATATGATTTGATAATGCTTTTTCCTTTTTATACATTTTCTTGATAGATTTTGAAAAGAAAACACAGTTTACCAAGGAAATTAATAATATATATTTTGATTTAAACCTGCTGTTCTCTTTTCACATTCTAGACAAGAAAGATTAACCATGGAAAATACAGGGATCCTTGAGCTTCCAGTTGCTTGTCAATCATTTTTCGAAATTGAAATGCTCAACCTACCCTGTAGTTTCCATGGTATGGAAACTATTGCACCACAATTACACATTGCTTCCCGTCTTAGAAAAATAAGGGAATCTTGAAGTTTCCCTGTAATTTCCTTTTATGAGACACCAGATAATTCCACCAAGTTTCCATCACACGGAAACCGCTACGCTCCAATTCCATATAGTTTCCTGAGTCATGGAAACTTGAGGAATCACGAGGTTTCCTCTAGTTTCCGTTCATGGGAAATTTGAGGATTCCATCGAGTTTCCATTCCATGGAAACCACTACGCTCCGATTCCACATAGTTTCCTAATTATGGAAACCAGTGGAATCTTCAGGTTTCCCATTACGGGAAACTACATGGAGGCTCAGGAAACTTCAGGTTTCCTGAGGTTTCCGTGGTTCGGGATACCTTATGGAATCGGAGCGTAGTAGTTTCCGTGGTACGGAAACTTGACGGAATAACCTGGCATCCGCTGCGGAAACCACTAGGAAACATGATGTAAACATGAGGTTTCCATGTGGTTTCCATATAGTTTCCCATGACGGGAAACTGCTTATTTCACCCAGTGTTATTGTTTACTCGTTTATTTTCTATAATTATATGTTTCATTTTAAACTCGTTATTATTATTATTGAGCACTTAAGAAATTGAAATCACGCCCCCCCCCCCCCCCCCTCCAATGAAAGGTCTTATATTGTTCTTTTACAGCTTTAATTTTAAATCTGAAAAATGTTGGATCCTTCCCTCAACAGTGCTGCCATCATTTGTCTCGCATCACTCTCACGGGTAATATAAAGATTAGCGTTAATTGCGCTTTGATTGTATTCAGTCTAAAGCAACACCGGAGAAAATCCACAGAATTTCTTCCCATGTAACAAGACCGAAAAGCTCCCCCCCCCCCCCCCCTTTTAGTTTTTTTTCTTGAATTGATTTTAAAAATATGCATACTTTTTCCTATGTTTCGGATTGAATGAAATTCGTGAAAAACGGAGAGGTCCTTATTTAAAAGCTTGCCATTTCACTTGTAAGCATTATCCATGCTGAACGCAGTTTTGAAATCCAGATATTTGACTATATAAGATACAATCCAAAGCCAAGTAAATTTTTCTTAACCGTGACTACATGCATGTATGCATTCTTTCGGCGAGTAACTATAAATATTATACAATAATAGAAAATTATATGTATTTTAATCTTTACCTCATAAACCCTTCAAAGTTCTTTCTATGCCGTTTCGGAAAAAAAAAAAACACTAGCTCCTAGCTAATTAAAAATATTCCGTTTTTTTTTTAAATCTATAGTGCATATAACTTAATTCACATAAAACATTTTTTGGGTTGCATGTTTAATTGTTCTTTATTAATAAGAAAATAAAAATATCAAGATTTTGGCTGAAGTCTTATTTTAGTTGGTTAGGACCCCTCCCCCTTTTCGATCCAGTTCGCCTCCCCAATGTCAAATTCTTGCCGACGCCCCTGTTTTTTTATTATCTTTTTGACATTGATTGTCCTATATATGATATGAATCTTTTTGAAAGTCATATTGTTCACAAAAAAGATAGAAAATGCCTCAATTTTTTTTCCACTCCCAAAATATTTCTATCATCACCCCCCCCCCCCTCTCTCTTTACTTCATACCATGAAATAGAATGGATTTTATTTTACTCTATTACCCTATACTTCATATCTTTAAAAAAACATTTTAACCTGTTCACGGAGCATTAATTGTTATATACGCATGCTTTTGTTGTACTGAATTCAACAGGAAAGGTCGCAGTTCTCAAGGTACCGAATTTTTAACAGAGAGTTCCGAAAGGTAGCTTCCGAAAGATCATACACATAAAGAAGAAAGCACCGCATATAATACTGTGTCTACATCATAACGAAATGCAAAATCTACCGCACGGAATGCTAACAGGACCGGGCATAATATTTAACGATCAGCATCATCATAATAACAGAAATACTACATATAATGATGAATATACTGTATATAATGTGAGAAGTACATAATATATTGTTGTGTTCACTGCATATAATGTTAGATCTACCGCATATAATGTTAAAAGCACTTCATATAATGATAAAAACACCTCATATAATGATAGATGTACATAATATAATGACACATCTACATCATATAATGAAAGAAGTACTGTATATAATGGAAGTTGCACACGATATACTGTAAAAACTACTTCATATAATTAAAATAGTACCACATATAATGAAGAGAACACTGCATATAATGTTTAATCCTCATATAAGACAGTCTCGGCGTTCCATATCAATTATCCAGAATTTTATTGATATATACTTGTATTCAGAGATTTTCCACTACCCTGTGTTTGGCCGTATTTATGCCCAGTTTCTTACTGCAAAACACCTCCCTCTCTCCCCCTCCCCCAAATGAACTGCGTGTTCAATTTTCGACGACACAAAAAATTAACAAGCTTAACTGGATCAGACTACATGTTTTTTTCTTTGTTTTGAACATATTTTATTGAATGAATCAAAAGGATCACAGACAAGTTCTTACAACTTACTTAATTCTGTTCAGTAACATAGCAATTAAAATCTACAGGTGATTTCATCAATAAATTTATGCACAGCAGCAAAAATATTTATATAGTCTGTAAAGGCAAATTTACATCACCCCAGAATAACAAATTTGTGTCAATAATGACCAATTCGTCAAGTTTAAATAGCTGGTTAAAATGATTATTCCTAGCGTTTGGATAATTTCTACAGGCAAAAAAGAAATGATAAGCATCTTCATACTTCCCACATAAAGATAAAGACTACATGTATGTGTAAAACAAGACAAGTGAGGTTGGGACTGCTAGAAAACTAAAATATCAAAATTTATCATTAGTGTTTATTCCATATTAATGATAAAATGTCGTTAAATTCCTAATTCCAAGGACCCAGACACCGTTCACAAAATGGAGTGGAAAATCTCTGATATTGACAGGTACATGTACATGTTTTCAGAACAACAATTTTATCATCATAGCATACAGGAATTGCATGTAGTATTTTTATATATACGTGTAGATTAAATTAACACAGTCGGGATCTTTATTCCTCGGTAACACAGGTAACATATTTAAATTAATTGAAATATACATGTATTTGTTTAATTTAGAACAGTATGTAATGTTGTGTTATCAAGCCCAAAACCGTGTACAAAGAAAGTCTGGGAAAACAGATATACTTTTAATGAAACTGTGTTACACAAAAATGTGAATTATCTACATTCATACGAAAATGTAAATTATTAACATACAAACACGAAAATTATTTAGCTACATACAAAAATTTAAATTATTTACAATCATACAAAGATGTAAATCATTTACATACATGTACATATAAAATGTAAAATATTAACATGCATACAAAGATGTCAATTATTTACATGCATTTACGTACAAAGATGTCAATTATTTTCATACATGTATACAAGGATGTCAATTATTTGCATATATAAAAAGATGTCAATTATTTACATGTTTTACATACAAAGATGTCAATTATTTTCATACATGTATATAAAGATGTAAATTATTATTTATAAACATACAATGATTTCAATTACTTACACACATAAAGAGATGTAATTTTTTATATTCACACAAAGGCGTAAATTATCTACATTCATACAAAGATGAAAATTAATTACATTCATAAAAAGATGTATTTATTTTACATACATACAAAGATGTAAATTATCTACAAACATGTAAATTATTTTCAGATATTTACATAGTCACCCAAATTTCAACACTTAAGTCACATCTATCAAAGGGAAAACCAATTACAAGACACATATTTCTTTGTTGTCGTAGCATTAGTATCAGAGTTCCAAACACATGAAGGTGCATTTTGATAAAGGCTTCATCATGATTTTGGTTTCAGATTTGGTTTATATAAACAACAATTACTGGACATTTACCATACATATATGTAAAGACATACATGTAGCAACTGCATGAAGGTAAAACAGTAAGTAATTGAGGTACCTCCACCACCATATAATGAATCAGATCCCAGTACAAGTAAAACACGTTTATAGCGAACGCACTTATAATGAATTGCGCCTTATAGCAAAGTGATTTTTATTTCCCTTGATTTAAAATACATGTATATTGAACAATTAACGGATATAATGAATTACGCTTATAAGCAAACTTGAATGTCACAGGCACTTCGTGTGTTCACTGCATATATAGGCTACTAGTGAAAATCTCTTGAACATATGATAGATTAAATGTCCAAAGCTTGAAGTACATGCTTCTCTGAAGATAAAATGTTGATTAGAAATTCAAAACACAAATTAAACATCAGTAAAGACCAACAAAAAATTTGTTAATATGACATATAGTTCAGTATAATTATAATTATTAGGGCATTGAAAATATAGATATTACACAAAAAATCACTTTGAACAATAGCATATCTATTTCAAAAATTAACAAAATTATTTTTCATATTAAAAAAAATTAAGAGGAAAAAAATTATCTTGGTACATTTTCATTTTACTAAAAACAATAAATACACAATTAATACATGTGAATAAATAAAAGCACAATTGCTATATACAGTAAGTAGAATTTCAGGCATTATTAATAGTCTCACAAAATATAAGAGTAGTTTTAAAAAACAAACAAACAATCAAACAAAACATGGCTTCTCTGTTTTTTTTCTTTAGTTTTCAGTCATGTCCTATTATTTTCCTTGTTTTGGGGTGCATTTTTTTTTTCTGAAAGAAAATTGATCAGAAAAAATAATCAAACTTTTTAAAAATTTTAAGAACAGCATGGTTAATATCATTATCGTTAATAACTTACAGAAATCAATGTCTGGATAGTCTGTTCTTCACAATTTGTAGAATTTCATTTGTAAGTTCTTTTGCCGTTGTCGCATCGCTTTCCGTGTAAAGTTCGGATGGAATGCAGCTCCTTGAAACAGCATCGGGATAACGCATGCCGAAATAATTCCCTGTTACACCTTCAAGCTGATTGATAAGGTCGCGTAATGATATATCAGCAATTGAAGGCAGCAGTTCTTTGAGATTGTGTGAGCTATGAACTCTTTCGATTCCACCTGTTTCATACCAAAGAGCTTTCAATGCCTTTTCAGCCGCCTGCAATTAAAATAAGTATTGACATGAATGAAAACTCTCTCTCTCTCTCTACTCTCTATCTATTATAATATATATATATATATATATATATATATATATATATATATATATATATATATATATATATATATATATATATATATATATATATATATAATACAGTGGGACGGACAACTTCGGAATGGACATTTTTCCGAACTTGCGCACCCTTTTCCTTTAAAGCTATCATCTTAGGAATTTTTTAAATGGTGGGGTTTTTATATTTAAATTGATTTCTGAAATTAAAAAAATCATAGATTTTCACTAGTTTTTGAGATATTTTAAAGTGGCAAAGATAAAAATCCCTTGGGGAAACATGCATGTACTTAAAATTACCCCATGAAAACCCCCACAAAAACCCCATGGGGTTTAAAATTTTCCCAATGGGAGAAATATAACCTTTCGTGGGGTTTTTAAACCCATATATGACTAAAAATTACATGTGGGTTTTTCCCCCCACATTTTTGTTGCATAGGGTAAATAAAACCCCATGTAATCTTCATTATGTATCTTTGATTTCATGATAATTGGAATGAAGGAGACATTAATTATTGTTTTATCTTATTCTCAAACTTATTTCCCAAGATAATATACTAATTTCAGACATGACTGTTCTCAATTTTTTTCAATTTTTTTGAAACCTGGTTAGTATAACAAAATTATTGATTCTTAGTAATAACAAATACTGTTTATTAATTAATTCATAAATCATGTCCCACTGCCCTTGGATCCCCCACTCATAAGAATATACCCTTGGATCCACCAATAAATTCTTTGAATCTGTGTATGATTCATGTTACATAGATATATTTATATATGACTTATTCATATAAAGAATAAATTTCTTATCTCCCATACAGAAGAGTAACATTGCTATTTACATATGTATATTTCAATATTTATTTCATATCTCTTTTTCTTCAAATTTCCCCTTGGATCTCCAAATAAACTGGATCCATCAACCTTGGATCCGTAACTTAATTCTTTGGAGCTATATAACTCATTCATGTTAAGCTTAAAGTTAAGTATTTAAATATCATTTTGTTGAAATCAAAATTTAATTTATATTATCAGATAAAGCTACATTCCTCTCCCTTTCAATCCACATCCTGAACTTAAGACGTTTATATTCTTGAGACCTGGTTAACATATTAAAATCATTTACTCTTAAATAAAAATACTTTTAATATCTCAAATTTTTTAATTCATAAAATATTTCCCACTCCCTTGGATCCCCCTCTCAAAAGATTCGACCCCTGGATCCACCACAAAATTCTCTGGACCTTGAATATTATTTTCTTGAAATTAAATCAATATACATGTATATGTGATTAGATAAAGGTCCTCTTCCTTTGGATCCACAACTATCTGTTATTAAATTGTGAACACATATAATATATTTGTTTATAAATATAAGGAAATACAAATACAACGGTTTATTAATTAATTCATAAATTATGAACCACTCCCCTTGGTTCCCCCACTCAAAAGAATAGACCCTTGGATCTACCACTAAATTCTTTGAATCTATATATGAATCAAACCTACATATAAGGGTGCAAAACACAGTTTTATGTATGACGTTATCATGACGTTACTAAATGAGGGACATGCAAAAGTGACCCCCATAAAGAAATAATATGAAGACTTGCTACATAGACATCTATATATCAGTAGAAAGATAAAATTGTGAATTTTATAAATATATAAATATATTGCATTTATCACTTACTAATAAGGTGTATTTGACACATGAAACATGAGGGAAATAGGGAAGTTTATGCGTCTAATTGTAGTACACCTATGCATTTTTAGCTCCCTTGATCACAAACAGCGCAGAAATCAGAAAATATAAGTGCTGTGCATTTAACAGAGCAAGTCCTTAGGTTTCTTTTTGTTGTACTTTTAGGGTACATTTTCCAGCTTTTTAAAGAGCTACTTTACCTGCTACTCAAATCATGCAATTCTGCACATGTGAAAAATGGGTGATTTTAGAGTTATCTCCCACTATTAAAAAGTCACACAAAAAATAATTCTCAAAAAATATTTGTATACTTTTTTCATTTAATCTTAAGATAAGACTCTACTTTATGCAAATAAAAATAAAAAAGCTGCAATTTTCATGTACACTGCATAAAAATAGCAGGGAAATCCCTACCCATCATGCTTTTCTCTGAGGAAACCCCCCTGGATTTTATACGAAACTGTGTTTAGCTACCTTAAAGGAAATAAAAAAATTCTGTATTTCACTTTCTGGTGTCTAGATGCAAGGAGGACAAAATTCCAAACAGTTTGGTGTATACAAAGTTAAATTCGGTCCAGAAATAGCCAAGAAATTGTCAATTTAGTATTACATGTCTTTGACATTGGTCGACTTCTTAAGCAGGACTTTGGAGATAAATTTCAAAACTGTGACTAGCAGCTTACAAATTTTACTTTATTTTATACGATGAACATGACCGAGGAAGATGAGTATTTGAATATGAATGACATGTTAAAATATAAATTAAAAAGCATCCGAAAAATACAAATTTTTATATTTTACACAAATTTCTGGTTGCAGTATGAACCAAAAAAAAGGGGGGGGGGGGTACGTCACAGTCTTAAATTGAGAGATTGCCTTAGAAGACCAGACTGTATCAACATAGCAAAATATTCATTATGCAATGTGATATAAATGCATATATCCCTTGATTATGATCAATTATATTCAAGGTCACGACCTCATGAAGCTTCCTTTTTGACATGACGTCACACTTTGATGTCACAATGCAAATTCATCATAATGTAAAATAATACATCACAATCCGACTCGTCATAATATAACATGTAACAAAGCTAAAAACATGTACCTTATGCATTAAATAAGATTAAATGTCAACATGAAGCTTTCATGCATGGTTTCATACATTAAGTAAAGCTAAGATAGCAATATTCTCTGACCTACAGATAGATAAATGAAGGAAAATGTCATTTAGTGTCACTCCTTAAGGGTGCAAAACACAGTTTTATGTATGACGTTATCATGACGTTACTAAATGAGGGACATGCAAAAGTGACCCCCATAAAGAAATAATATGAAGACTTGCTACATAGACATCTATATATCAGTAGAAAGATAAAATTGTGAATTTTATAAATATATAAATATATTGCATTTATCACTTACTAATAAGGTGTATTTGACACATGAAACATGAGGGAAATAGGGAAGTTTATGCGTCTAATTGTAGTACACCTATGCATTTTTAGCTCCCTTGATCACAAACAGCGCAGAAATCAGAAAATATAAGTGCTGTGCATTTAACAGAGCAAGTCCTTAGGTTTCTTTTTGTTGTACTTTTAGGGTACATTTTCCAGCTTTTTAAAGAGCTACTTTACCTGCTACTCAAATCATGCAATTCTGCACATGTGAAAAATGGGTGATTTTAGAGTTATCTCCCACTATTAAAAAGTCACACAAAAAATAATTCTCAAAAAATATTTGTATACTTTTTTCATTTAATCTTAAGATAAGACTCTACTTTATGCAAATAAAAATAAAAAAGCTGCAATTTTCATGTACACTGCATAAAAATAGCAGGGAAATCCCTACCCATCATGCTTTTCTCTGAGGAAACCCCCCTGGATTTTATACGAAACTGTGTTTAGCTACCTTAAAGGAAATAAAAAAATTCTGTATTTCACTTTCTGGTGTCTAGATGCAAGGAGGACAAAATTCCAAACAGTTTGGTGTATACAAAGTTAAATTCGGTCCAGAAATAGCCAAGAAATTGTCAATTTAGTATTACATGTCTTTGACATTGGTCGACTTCTTAAGCAGGACTTTGGAGATAAATTTCAAAACTGTGACTAGCAGCTTACAAATTTTACTTTATTTTATACGATGAACATGACCGAGGAAGATGAGTATTTGAATATGAATGACATGTTAAAATATAAATTAAAAAGCATCCGAAAAATACAAATTTTTATATTTTACACAAATTTCTGGTTGCAGTATGAACCAAAAAAAAGGGGGGGGGGGTACGTCACAGTCTTAAATTGAGAGATTGCCTTAGAAGACCAGACTGTATCAACATAGCAAAATATTCATTATGCAATGTGATATAAATGCATATATCCCTTGATTATGATCAATTATATTCAAGGTCACGACCTCATGAAGCTTCCTTTTTGACATGACGTCACACTTTGATGTCACAATGCAAATTCATCATAATGTAAAATAATACATCACAATCCGACTCGTCATAATATAACATGTAACAAAGCTAAAAACATGTACCTTATGCATTAAATAAGATTAAATGTCAACATGAAGCTTTCATGCATGGTTTCATACATTAAGTAAAGCTAAGATAGCAATATTCTCTGACCTACAGATAGATAAATGAAGGAAAATGTCATTTAGTGTCACTCCTTAAGGGTGCAAAACACAGTTTTATGTATGACGTTATCATGACGTTACTAAATGAGGGACATGCAAAAGTGACCCCCATAAAGAAATAATATGAAGACTTGCTACATAGACATCTATATATCAGTAGAAAGATAAAATTGTGAATTTTATAAATATATAAATATATTGCATTTATCACTTACTAATAAGGTGTATTTGACACATGAAACATGAGGGAAATAGGGAAGTTTATGCGTCTAATTGTAGTACACCTATGCATTTTTAGCTCCCTTGATCACAAACAGCGCAGAAATCAGAAAATATAAGTGCTGTGCATTTAACAGAGCAAGTCCTTAGGTTTCTTTTTGTTGTACTTTTAGGGTACATTTTCCAGCTTTTTAAAGAGCTACTTTACCTGCTACTCAAATCATGCAATTCTGCACATGTGAAAAATGGGTGATTTTAGAGTTATCTCCCACTATTAAAAAGTCACACAAAAAATAATTCTCAAAAAATATTTGTATACTTTTTTCATTTAATCTTAAGATAAGACTCTACTTTATGCAAATAAAAATAAAAAAAGCTGCAATTTTCATGTACACTGCATAAAAATAGCAGGGAAATCCCTACCCATCATGCTTTTCTCTGAGGAAACCCCCCTGGATTTTATACGAAACTGTGTTTAGCTACCTTAAAGGAAATAAAAAAATTCTGTATTTCACTTTCTGGTGTCTAGATGCAAGGAGGACAAAATTCCAAACAGTTTGGTGTATACAAAGTTAAATTCGGTCCAGAAATAGCCAAGAAATTGTCAATTTAGTATTACATGTCTTTGACATTGGTCGACTTCTTAAGCAGGACTTTGGAGATAAATTTCAAAACTGTGACTAGCAGCTTACAAATTTTACTTTATTTTATACGATGAACATGACCGAGGAAGATGAGTATTTGAATATGAATGACATGTTAAAATATAAATTAAAAAGCATCCGAAAAATACAAATTTTTATATTTTACACAAATTTCTGGTTGCAGTATGAACCAAAAAAAAGGGGGGGGGTACGTCACAGTCTTAAATTGAGAGATTGCCTTAGAAGACCAGACTGTATCAACATAGCAAAATATTCATTATGCAATGTGATATAAATGCATATATCCCTTGATTATGATCAATTATATTCAAGGTCACGACCTCATGAAGCTTCCTTTTTGACATGACGTCACACTTTGATGTCACAATGCAAATTCATCATAATGTAAAATAATACATCACAATCCGACTCGTCATAATATAACATGTAACAAAGCTAAAAACATGTACCTTATGCATTAAATAAGATTAAATGTCAACATGAAGCTTTCATGCATGGTTTCATACATTAAGTAAAGCTAAGATAGCAATATTCTCTGACCTACAGATAGATAAATGAAGGAAAATGTCATTTAGTGTCACTCCTTAAAGGAAATAAAAAAATTCTGTATTTCACTTTCTGGTGTCTAGATGCAAGGAGGACAAAATTCCAAACAGTTTGGTGTATACAAAGTTAAATTCGGTCCAGAAATAGCCAAGAAATTGTCAATTTAGTATTACATGTCTTTGACATTGGTCGACTTCTTAAGCAGGACTTTGGAGATAAATTTCAAAACTGTGACTAGCAGCTTACAAATTTTACTTTATTTTATACGATGAACATGACCGAGGAAGATGAGTATTTGAATATGAATGACATGTTAAAATATAAATTAAAAAGCATCCGAAAAATACAAATTTTTATATTTTACACAAATTTCTGGTTGCAGTATGAACCAAAAAAAAGGGGGGGGGGGTACGTCACAGTCTTAAATTGAGAGATTGCCTTAGAAGACCAGACTGTATCAACATAGCAAAATATTCATTATGCAATGTGATATAAATGCATATATCCCTTGATTATGATCAATTATATTCAAGGTCACGACCTCATGAAGCTTCCTTTTTGACATGACGTCACACTTTGATGTCACAATGCAAATTCATCATAATGTAAAATAATACATCACAATCCGACTCGTCATAATATAACATGTAACAAAGCTAAAAACATGTACCTTATGCATTAAATAAGATTAAATGTCAACATGAAGCTTTCATGCATGGTTTCATACATTAAGTAAAGCTAAGATAGCAATATTCTCTGACCTACAGATAGATAAATGAAGGAAAATGTCATTTAGTGTCACTCCTTAAGGGTGCAAAACACAGTTTTATGTATGACGTTATCATGACGTTACTAAATGAGGGACATGCAAAAGTGACCCCCATAAAGAAATAATATGAAGACTTGCTACATAGACATCTATATATCAGTAGAAAGATAAAATTGTGAATTTTATAAATATATAAATATATTGCATTTATCACTTACTAATAAGGTGTATTTGACACATGAAACATGAGGGAAATAGGGAAGTTTATGCGTCTAATTGTAGTACACCTATGCATTTTTAGCTCCCTTGATCACAAACAGCGCAGAAATCAGAAAATATAAGTGCTGTGCATTTAACAGAGCAAGTCCTTAGGTTTCTTTTTGTTGTACTTTTAGGGTACATTTTCCAGCTTTTTAAAGAGCTACTTTACCTGCTACTCAAATCATGCAATTCTGCACATGTGAAAAATGGGTGATTTTAGAGTTATCTCCCACTATTAAAAAGTCACACAAAAAATAATTCTCAAAAAATATTTGTATACTTTTTTCATTTAATCTTAAGATAAGACTCTACTTTATGCAAATAAAAATAAAAAAGCTGCAATTTTCATGTACACTGCATAAAAATAGCAGGGAAATCCCTACCCATCATGCTTTTCTCTGAGGAAACCCCCCTGGATTTTATACGAAACTGTGTTTAGCTACCTTAAAGGAAATAAAAAAATTCTGTATTTCACTTTCTGGTGTCTAGATGCAAGGAGGACAAAATTCCAAACAGTTTGGTGTATACAAAGTTAAATTCGGTCCAGAAATAGCCAAGAAATTGTCAATTTAGTATTACATGTCTTTGACATTGGTCGACTTCTTAAGCAGGACTTTGGAGATAAATTTCAAAACTGTGACTAGCAGCTTACAAATTTTACTTTATTTTATACGATGAACATGACCGAGGAAGATGAGTATTTGAATATGAATGACATGTTAAAATATAAATTAAAAAGCATCCGAAAAATACAAATTTTTATATTTTACACAAATTTCTGGTTGCAGTATGAACCAAAAAAAAGGGGGGGGGGGTACGTCACAGTCTTAAATTGAGAGATTGCCTTAGAAGACCAGACTGTATCAACATAGCAAAATATTCATTATGCAATGTGATATAAATGCATATATCCCTTGATTATGATCAATTATATTCAAGGTCACGACCTCATGAAGCTTCCTTTTTGACATGACGTCACACTTTGATGTCACAATGCAAATTCATCATAATGTAAAATAATACATCACAATCCGACTCGTCATAATATAACATGTAACAAAGCTAAAAACATGTACCTTATGCATTAAATAAGATTAAATGTCAACATGAAGCTTTCATGCATGGTTTCATACATTAAGTAAAGCTAAGATAGCAATATTCTCTGACCTACAGATAGATAAATGAAGGAAAATGTCATTTAGTGTCACTCCTTAAGGGTGCAAAACACAGTTTTATGTATGACGTTATCATGACGTTACTAAATGAGGGACATGCAAAAGTGACCCCCATAAAGAAATAATATGAAGACTTGCTACATAGACATCTATATATCAGTAGAAAGATAAAATTGTGAATTTTATAAATATATAAATATATTGCATTTATCACTTACTAATAAGGTGTATTTGACACATGAAACATGAGGGAAATAGGGAAGTTTATGCGTCTAATTGTAGTACACCTATGCATTTTTAGCTCCCTTGATCACAAACAGCGCAGAAATCAGAAAATATAAGTGCTGTGCATTTAACAGAGCAAGTCCTTAGGTTTCTTTTTGTTGTACTTTTAGGGTACATTTTCCAGCTTTTTAAAGAGCTACTTTACCTGCTACTCAAATCATGCAATTCTGCACATGTGAAAAATGGGTGATTTTAGAGTTATCTCCCACTATTAAAAAGTCACACAAAAAATAATTCTCAAAAAATATTTGTATACTTTTTTCATTTAATCTTAAGATAAGACTCTACTTTATGCAAATAAAAATAAAAAAGCTGCAATTTTCATGTACACTGCATAAAAATAGCAGGGAAATCCCTACCCATCATGCTTTTCTCTGAGGAAACCCCCCTGGATTTTATACGAAACTGTGTTTAGCTACCTTAAAGGAAATAAAAAAATTCTGTATTTCACTTTCTGGTGTCTAGATGCAAGGAGGACAAAATTCCAAACAGTTTGGTGTATACAAAGTTAAATTCGGTCCAGAAATAGCCAAGAAATTGTCAATTTAGTATTACATGTCTTTGACATTGGTCGACTTCTTAAGCAGGACTTTGGAGATAAATTTCAAAACTGTGACTAGCAGCTTACAAATTTTACTTTATTTTATACGATGAACATGACCGAGGAAGATGAGTATTTGAATATGAATGACATGTTAAAATATAAATTAAAAAGCATCCGAAAAATACAAATTTTTATATTTTACACAAATTTCTGGTTGCAGTATGAACCAAAAAAAAGGGGGGGGGGTACGTCACAGTCTTAAATTGAGAGATTGCCTTAGAAGACCAGACTGTATCAACATAGCAAAATATTCATTATGCAATGTGATATAAATGCATATATCCCTTGATTATGATCAATTATATTCAAGGTCACGACCTCATGAAGCTTCCTTTTTGACATGACGTCACACTTTGATGTCACAATGCAAATTCATCATAATGTAAAATAATACATCACAATCCGACTCGTCATAATATAACATGTAACAAAGCTAAAAACATGTACCTTATGCATTAAATAAGATTAAATGTCAACATGAAGCTTTCATGCATGGTTTCATACATTAAGTAAAGCTAAGATAGCAATATTCTCTGACCTACAGATAGATAAATGAAGGAAAATGTCATTTAGTGTCACTCCTTAAGGGTGCAAAACACAGTTTTATGTATGACGTTATCATGACGTTACTAAATGAGGGACATGCAAAAGTGACCCCCATAAAGAAATAATATGAAGACTTGCTACATAGACATCTATATATCAGTAGAAAGATAAAATTGTGAATTTTATAAATATATAAATATATTGCATTTATCACTTACTAATAAGGTGTATTTGACACATGAAACATGAGGGAAATAGGGAAGTTTATGCGTCTAATTGTAGTACACCTATGCATTTTTAGCTCCCTTGATCACAAACAGCGCAGAAATCAGAAAATATAAGTGCTGTGCATTTAACAGAGCAAGTCCTTAGGTTTCTTTTTGTTGTACTTTTAGGGTACATTTTCCAGCTTTTTAAAGAGCTACTTTACCTGCTACTCAAATCATGCAATTCTGCACATGTGAAAAATGGGTGATTTTAGAGTTATCTCCCACTATTAAAAAGTCACACAAAAAATAATTCTCAAAAAATATTTGTATACTTTTTTCATTTAATCTTAAGATAAGACTCTACTTTATGCAAATAAAAATAAAAAAGCTGCAATTTTCATGTACACTGCATAAAAATAGCAGGGAAATCCCTACCCATCATGCTTTTCTCTGAGGAAACCCCCCTGGATTTTATACGAAACTGTGTTTAGCTACCTTAAAGGAAATAAAAAAATTCTGTATTTCACTTTCTGGTGTCTAGATGCAAGGAGGACAAAATTCCAAACAGTTTGGTGTATACAAAGTTAAATTCGGTCCAGAAATAGCCAAGAAATTGTCAATTTAGTATTACATGTCTTTGACATTGGTCGACTTCTTAAGCAGGACTTTGGAGATAAATTTCAAAACTGTGACTAGCAGCTTACAAATTTTACTTTATTTTATACGATGAACATGACCGAGGAAGATGAGTATTTGAATATGAATGACATGTTAAAATATAAATTAAAAAGCATCCGAAAAATACAAATTTTTATATTTTACACAAATTTCTGGTTGCAGTATGAACCAAAAAAAAGGGGGGGGGGGTACGTCACAGTCTTAAATTGAGAGATTGCCTTAGAAGACCAGACTGTATCAACATAGCAAAATATTCATTATGCAATGTGATATAAATGCATATATCCCTTGATTATGATCAATTATATTCAAGGTCACGACCTCATGAAGCTTCCTTTTTGACATGACGTCACACTTTGATGTCACAATGCAAATTCATCATAATGTAAAATAATACATCACAATCCGACTCGTCATAATATAACATGTAACAAAGCTAAAAACATGTACCTTATGCATTAAATAAGATTAAATGTCAACATGAAGCTTTCATGCATGGTTTCATACATTAAGTAAAGCTAAGATAGCAATATTCTCTGACCTACAGATAGATAAATGAAGGAAAATGTCATTTAGTGTCACTCCTTAAGGGTGCAAAACACAGTTTTATGTATGACGTTATCATGACGTTACTAAATGAGGGACATGCAAAAGTGACCCCCATAAAGAAATAATATGAAGACTTGCTACATAGACATCTATATATCAGTAGAAAGATAAAATTGTGAATTTTATAAATATATAAATATATTGCATTTATCACTTACTAATAAGGTGTATTTGACACATGAAACATGAGGGAAATAGGGAAGTTTATGCGTCTAATTGTAGTACACCTATGCATTTTTAGCTCCCTTGATCACAAACAGCGCAGAAATCAGAAAATATAAGTGCTGTGCATTTAACAGAGCAAGTCCTTAGGTTTCTTTTTGTTGTACTTTTAGGGTACATTTTCCAGCTTTTTAAAGAGCTACTTTACCTGCTACTCAAATCATGCAATTCTGCACATGTGAAAAATGGGTGATTTTAGAGTTATCTCCCACTATTAAAAAGTCACACAAAAAATAATTCTCAAAAAATATTTGTATACTTTTTTCATTTAATCTTAAGATAAGACTCTACTTTATGCAAATAAAAATAAAAAAGCTGCAATTTTCATGTACACTGCATAAAATTAGCAGGGAAATCCCTACCCATCATGCTTTTCTCTGAGGAAACCCCCCTGGATTTTATACGAAACTGTGTTTAGCTACCTAAGACTCATTCATATAAATGATAAATTTTCTTATCTTCCATATAGAAGAGTTACACTGCTATATTTCAAATTTTCTTACATGAATATCTCATTCTTTTTAATTGATCAATTATTTCCCACTCCCCTTGGATCCCCCATTCAAAAACATGGATCCTAGGATCCACCACTTATTTCTTTGGAGCTATATAACTCACTCATGTTTAGCTTAAAGTTATGTAACTTGGAACTTTAAATACCATTATTATGTTTAAATCAAAACTTTATACTATATCAGCTACGTCCCTCTCCCTTTCGATCCACAGCCGTGAACATTAGACATGCCTATGTTATCAATTATTCATATTCTTGAAACCTGGTTCACATATCAAAATCATTTACTCTTAAATATAAAAATACTTTTAATATATCAAACTTTTTAATTCATAAAATATTTCCCACTCCCCTTGGATCGCCCTCTCAAAAGATAAGACCCTTGGATCCACGACAAAATTCTCTGGATCTATATTTGATTTTTTTTCTTGAAATTAAATCAATGTATTTGTGATTAGATAGAGTTCCTCTTTCTTTGGATCCACAACTTAAGATTTAAGATTTTGATCCCTATTATCTGTTATTAAATTGTAAACACATACTAATATATCTTTGTTTTTAAATATTATAAGGAAATAAAATTAAAAATTTAAAAAAGGCAGATAAAAGACTTCACTATCACCTCCCATTGATTCCAGAACCTACACTTGTTTGTTATGCACTGACAACAGCATTAATAAGTTTGAGAGTGGTTAAAAGTTAGGTTTACTTAAAAATCACATTGAAATTTACAGCAGAAGCAATCAAGGAGGAAAAACAAAACAATTTGTAAGAAAAAGATTAATTTCTGGGTCTGTCAGTTGAGATGTTAATACATGTATAACCTACTAATGATCCTTCCATTTACATCTCCAGCTGATAATATTTTATTAATACTAACTTTCAAACAATTTATATTATTAAAAAAATTAAATAAAATTAAATCTGGTATCAACAATTTGATCACTCCCAATTACCAATGTTTACAAGTAATCTGTATGATATAGGTACTCCTTTCATTGTAAAGAATTAACTTCTGTACAAAATCTAAAAATTGTTGGACTTATCCTGTCAAAACAAAGTGTTGATGGACAGATGGATGGACAATGTGATTCTTATTGGGCTCCCGCATTTTATGCAAGGCCCTAAATATCACAAAATAATAAGTATACTACTGCAAAGAAATTAAGGAATGACTGAAAGCAGTTAAAAAGTATAGGTGTTGCTTGATTTCTAAAACTTTTGAAGGTTTGAGATAATGAAGATGAGAATCATATTTTTTAATTCCAAAAATTCTATGTATTAATCACTTTAAGATATCCCTTGTATATTACATTTTTTTAACTGACCAAACCTTAACAGCAATCTTTGTACATATTATCCAAAAGAAAACATGAAACCCAACACACCTAATGACTGACCTATCTATTAAACACCATTGATTTCATTGTATTACAAAGTTAAATGGCATGTATCTATTGCTATGTAAAAATGTGTATATATCTGATGCAAGTAGGTCCAGTAGAAGCCATGCAGCTATGACCCAGTCCCAAACAAATCTTGTTCCGATCCTTTTAAAATCACCCAAAAAATCAAGATAAATTCCCCTGACAAGCACTGTTTAATTCATCAGAAATCTTATTTTTGAGATTGGTTAATTTATAAACTGAGATGTGAATATTAAAAATATAAATGATAAACTTACAATCTATCTTTTAGAAGTCTTACTTTGCAGTAGAATACAACTTGCACAAGATGTCAATATTTCTCCATTTTTCCACTTTTTGAATCTAAAATTCCAATTGAAATGGTACAGGACTTAATTAGTACTACAAATGGTCAATTAAATCTTGAGAAAAAATTAGGTCAACATGTAGTTATTAGCTAATATAGATACCAAGGTATAGCATTATGATTTATCCAATCAGGGAAATTGTCTTGCATGTAGCAGAGTGAGCTGTTGAGTTACTTGATGAGTCAAACCTTGTTATCTCGAACTCGATGGGACCAAATTAAAACCAAAGATGTGAGATAACTAAATGTAAAAAAAAAAAAAAAACATTAAGAACATATGGTTGGGACAGACAACAACTCGCTTGACATATGATATCCCTAGGCCTGGTATTCAAGATATTGGTTTGTTGAGATATCGAAGATCAACTGTATCAGCCATCTAGACACTGTTTCTTCTCCTTATTTCAATTTACTTTCACTATTTTTTTTTCTTACTCATCAATTATTTTAGTAACTGCTTAATTAGAGTTGCTGGGTTAAGCAGTCAATAATATTTTTTTTCCCATTTTTTTTCTTTTGATACAGAAGAATCAATCCATGTGCGACATTATATTTTAAAGGACACACAAATGTTTCTTTATATATGTACTTTTCTTTAAAATCATTATTATATCTATGAGATTATTTGCTTTCATTTCAGTAGATGAATTCCGTCAACAACCCTGAGCCTCAGACCAATAAAAATAGCAGTGAACTTTACATAAATCACACTCTCTTGCCCCATATATTGGTATGATTTCACCATATTTAATATTAATTGACCATTTAATAATTCTGCACAATACAACTGCCTTTAGAAATATATTTTTATAGGTAGGTCCCCTACATTACATGTATACTGTAGGAGCAGTCAAATGACCATGTGTCTAAAATCATGTCTGATTTGTACATCCTCTCTCTCTCTCTCTCTTTGAAAGGGTCCTTGCCTTTATTTAACAAGAGGCCCAAGGGCCACATCGCTCACCTGAGCACATTGGCTAGGCAAAAGCACAAATCAGTACAGTATTGAAAGATTACTGAAAGATTACGGGGGGGGGGGGGCTTGAATTTTAAACTACTTTATGATGCTTCCATGTCAATATAACAAATGGCTTTGTTGTACCTGAGAAGATTTTTTAAAAACATTTTCCTATATATTCCTTTGTAAAAATTTGATCCCCCATTGTGGCCCCCCCCCTACCCCTGGGGTCATCATTTTAACAAAATTGAATCTACACTACCTAAGGATGCTTCCATATCAAAATGACTTAACATGATTTTCTGTTCTTGAGAAGAAGATATTTTCCAATATGTTCCTATGTAAAATTTTCGATCCCCCATTGTGGCCCGACCCTATCCCCGGGGTCATCATTTTAACAAACTTGAATCTACACTACTTGAGGGTGCTTCCATATCAAAATGACTAATCATAGCTTTGCAGTTGAGAAGAAGATATTTTCTAATATGTTCCTATGTAAAATTTTCGATCCCCCATTGTGGCCCGACCCTATCCCTGGGGTCATCATTTAAACAAACTTGAATCTACACTACCTGAGGGTGCTTCCATATCAAAATGACTAATCATAGCTTTGCAGTTCTTGAGAGGAAGATATTTTCCTATATATTCTTATGTAAGACTTTGATTCCCCATTGTGGCACCACCCTACACCCTGGGGTCATGATTTGAACAACATAGAATATACACTACTTGAGGATGCTTCCACATAAAAATGACCAATCATGGATTTGCTGTTATTGAGAAGGTTTTTAAAGATTTTTCCTATATATTTCTATGTAAGACTTTGATCCTCCATTGTGGCCCCACTATACCCTAGGGGTCATGATTTGAACAAACTTGAATTTTCACTACCTGAGGATGCTTCCACTAATCAAAGCTTTGCTGTTCCTGAGAAGAAGATTTTTAAAAAAAAGATTTTTCCTATGTATTTCTATGTAAAACTTTGATGCTCCATTGTGGCCCCACCTTACCCCCAAGGTCATGATTTGAACAAATTTGAATCTTCACTACCTGAGCATGCTTCCACATAAAAATGACTAATCAGGGCTTTGCTGTTCCTGGGAAGAAGATTTTAAAAGATTTTTCTTATATATTTCTATGTAAAACTTTGATCGCCCATTGCGGCCCCACCCTACCCCCAGGGGTCATGATTTGAATAAATTTGAATCTACAATACCTGAGGATGCTTCCATATAAATATGACTCATCATGGCTTTGCTGATCCTGCGAAGAAGATTTTTAAAGATTTCTCCTATATATTTCTATGTATAATTTTTTTCGTCCATTGTGGCCCCACCCTACCCCCAGGGGTCATGATTTGAACAAATTTGAATCTCCACTACCTGAGGATGCTTCCATATAAATATGACCAATCAAATCTTTGCTGTTCCTGACAAGAAGATTTTTAAAGATTTTTCCTATATATTTCTATGAAAAACTTTGATCCTCCATTGTGGCCCCGCCCTTACCCCCGGGGTCATGATTTGAACAAATTTGAATCTTCACTAGCTTAGAATCCTTCCACATGAGTTTCATCTTTCCTGGCCCTATGGTTCTTGAGAAGAAGATTTTTAAAAGATGCTATTAATTTTTCATTAATTTTTAATTATCTCCCCTTGGAACATGGCGTGGCCCTTCATTTGAACAAACTTAAATTCCCTTCACCCAAGGATACTTTTGGCAAGTTTGGTTGAAATTGGCCCAGTGGTTCTTGAGAAGAAGTCGAAAATGTGAAAAGTTTACAGACGGACGACGGACAAAATGTGATCAGAAAAGCTCACTTGAGCCTTCGGCTCAGGTGAGCTAAAAATAGAGGAATCCACTTCGGCGTTCGTTTCAAGCAACATGTTTAATTGGTAAATAAACTAATTTTATAGTATAGATTTTTTGCATTTTTGCTTTAAACCAATGTAATGATTTTCTCTAGAAAAGCATCAGTGAATGATATGTATGGATTTTGTTTTAAGCATAACATTATACCTATAACAGACCAATATAAATATTTAGGACTTGAGTTTACATCAAATGGAAAACTAAAGTTTGCTTCTGAGCAACTTTCAGAACGTGCTAAAAAGGCATATTATGCACTGAAATCAAGTATACCTGGAAATAACAATCTTTCAGTTCAAATGTTACTTAAACTATACAATTCAATGATTGTTCCAATTATAACATATGGATCTGAAATATGGATCACAGACTATAAATTAGATATTAAATCTTCAAAATGTTTTCCATTTGAAAAAAAATCAAAATCATATTCTCAAAGATATTCTAGGTGTACATAGAAAAGCATCAAATTTAGCAGTCAATGCTGAACTAGGTTGTTATCCACTTTACTATTTATGTTATGAAAACATATTAAAATATTATAACAGATTAAGAAATATGGAATCAAATTCCACATATAATAATGCACTTTTAGTATCAGTTTTCAAAGAGGACAAAGAGTTAGCTCTGAAAAAGGGTTATACTTCATGGCAAAGCAAGATTTTCAATCTTCAACAAAAACTAAACTTGACATTTTTAAATATTTCCCATAAGGATTTGAGGCTTAAGTTAAATAAAACTTTTGTTGCTATGACCTTTGAACAATTGAACAAAATCTCATCTTCTAACTCAGGAAAACTTTATTTTTATAGTAAAATCTTAAACTGTACTGATTATAAATTGCAGGATTACTTAAAGTTTCCTTTAAAAAAGCATGAAAGATCACAGCTAACAAAATTAAGAATCAGTGCACATTCACTATTCATTGAAACAGGCACATATAGATACTGCAAACCAATAATCCCTAAGGAAAAACGTTTAAGCTATGCTTGTAAATTATTGGTTGAAAATGAAAAACATTTTGTACTTTACTGTCCTGTATGACAATCTTCGATTTCAATATTGTGATATTTTTTATGATAAATTATACTGTGGTACTGATCCCATTAAAGAAATTGTTAACCCATGTGATTATAATACTACAAAACGTTTATGTATCTACTTAGATAAGTGCTTTATGCAGAGGAAACAATCCCAAGGTCCACAAGGAACTGTGTAAAATTGAAATGCATGCAATTATGGTATAATATTCTTCTTTTTTTCTGTTATCTGTCATTTGATTTCTTATTTTGACTGTATGCCAACATGGTGATGCCAATATACTGAATTAAATTGAATTATATATATATATATATATATATATATATATATATATATATATATATATATATATATATATATATATATATAAGTCGACGTCTCTACTTATCGATTTAAGTTAGGTTAGATTAGATTTCGTATTAAAAAATTAATATAATTCTGTTAACATTATTCTTAATATTTAAAAACAAATACTGCACGTTCACAAAGTGACCAGGGTTCAATTTAAATGCATGACTTTTGTTTATCACTCGAGACTGCAATATTTTCAGTTACCTTTTGTTGTTATTCTATGTTCACTCGCCTTGTCATTCTCGCAGACATGGCACGATAACCGAACATCTATCTACTTGAAATTGAAACTCTAATAAACCCCCTCTTATCAGCGAATGCCAACAAGCAAAGACCGTAGACATTTTATGATATACTTATTTACAATTTAATCAAGGATCGGAAAGAATTTTTTTTGTATCAACTTCTCTCTCTCTCTCTCTCTGACGGTCGTGAACTCCTGTCTGAATCCGAACCCCTGTCTGAATCTGCGCTTGTTGCTTTCTACGTTTAATCTAATTTTCACACACTCTTTGTTGGCTTTCTAGTCACCATCGTTAAAAATATTTCATCTCGCATTTTCACAGTAACACACAAATCCATGATTATTGTGTACAATTTACTTATAATGATTAAGGTTTATAACCTAGCTCCCACTAGTATTTCAAAAGTATCCAGAAAAATTGAATTTAGTATCTTCATTTATGCCATGTTGAGAGTGATATTGGAATCAATAATCAATACCCCCCCCCCCCACACACACACACACCGACGAAAAACAAAAATTCTTATACCAGTACTGATTAGAGATATTTATTTTTAATGCATAATATGAATAGAGGAATGTTATAACGTCGAGATTCAACATTTAATAGTTCTAAATATGTGTATAAAAAAGTTAAGACTTACTTAAGTCACCTCTTCCGACCGCCTAAGTTTTGCTAAGATTGTCAAATCTTAGAAGGATTCTAGTTACGGTCTTAAGTTTAAGACTGTACTTAAGTCCTACTTAAGCATGGTCTTAGACTTAAGTACCCTCTATGTTACGACCCCCAGGCCTGTAGGATTTATTTATACCAGAAAACAAAGCTACTTTATGGATATGCCCCTCATTATATGATAGTAATATTACATAATTTATATTATTTATTTATTATATATATATATATATATATATATATATATATATATATATATATATATATATATATATATATATATATATATATATATATATATATATATATATATATATATATTCATTTTGCTTCTCGACGAGGTATTTTTGGTCGGTAGTGCCCTGAAATTGTTTGGATCCCCCCACCCCTTTCCAAATTAAAATTGCTTCCTACGGGCCTGAATATACAACTATATCATGCGCGGATCCAGTCGGAAATTTTCCGCAGGCACAGATACAATATCGAACTGAGAAATTATTTTGTCAAGCAAACAACTTTCCTAACTATTTCACAAGGGGTCCGTGTTTTCTATAAGGAGGAGGTTTCCAACAGTTTAATTAGACTGGGGTTTCAACATTTCCTACCCCCCATCCCCTACCCCGTCGTTTAGATCTGCGAAGGCATACTTCATAATTATGAATTTTACATGCTCGACGTTGTTTGCAGGTGATTGAACGTGCTGGAATAGTGATTTTTTTATTTAAGTTAACTCCCCTCCTCACCCCCCTTTTTTTGTAAAATGAGATTTCAGTCTAATTAAAATTAACCCTACGTTTTTTTTAATTTAACATTTTAATTGTTATGCCACAGTCTAATAAAAATTAGCCCCTACGTTTTATTACTGTTATGCCGTAACAAATAATAAAAAGGAGGGGTTAATTTTAATTAGACTGAATGAGAGTTTTGTATGCCTGTCAGGTATCTAATTACTGAACAAGTGGTGATTATGACAATACATTGTGCTTATTATTGTATAATTGCGATTAATTGATTAATAAACTTAATAACTTAATAAACTGGGACTTGGCTATATATTTGATGCAGATTGCATTGATAATACTTACATGTTAGTAAAACAAAGATTCCTTGAGGTGAATAACCATACTATGATTTCTAATATTTGTAACAATGCCCGTAGCCCGCTATACCAACATTTGGTTGATAATTTTGGTATACAATATTACTTGCGTAAACCTATTAATTATATGTACAAAATACAAAGTGCTAGAATTAGACTATCTGCACATAATCTAAATGTTGAAACTGGTAGATATGTTAATGAAATTAGAAAAAACAGATTATGTAAAATGTGCTCTTTGAATGTTATCGAAGACGAATTTCATTTTATTTTACAATGTCCTTTTTATCATGACCTTAGATCTAAGTATTTGAAAAAGTATTATTATAAGAAATCCAGTGTTTGGAAATTAATTCAACTTCTAAGTGTACAAAATATAAAGGAACTTTGTAACCTTGGAAAATATTTATATCAAGCTTCCACTAGAAGAATGAAACATTTGTAAATTTTTAAGTATTTTATAATTACAGTTGCCTGTTAGAAAACACGTCCTACATAGCTTACTTGCTATTTATTGATTATGCTCACTCTCATATTGTTATATTTTATAATATTGTATATATCTATACTACTATATTAAAATAATAGACTCGAGTTTTTGGCCTTTAATACCGATAAATCGGAAGAGTACTGTCTTTTGTTTTATATATTTTAAACATAATTGGTACTTGAAGATTACCAATTTGTTTTTATTTTTTCTCAATTAGCCTTTGCTAATTAATAATCAACGAAAATTCCACAGAAAATTCCGGAAATCATCTGGATTTTTTGGATTTTACAATTTTGCGCTTGCGCATTACATTCACGCTAAATCACGGTGTTCAAATCAGAGAAGACAAAAGAAGTACGAAGTAGATATATATTTGTTATTTTATAATTTCTCTAATAAGAAATCATAAATATATATGAACAGAATATATAGCAAATTTCCAATGAAAAGTTACACGTATTTGTATTATCTTTCTGAGCTTATCCATACATATGTGATATTGTGGCCACGTGGGTAATCATTCGCCATCTCGGAGACACATTTATTGTATGTTATTTATGTCTCTGGCCATCACAATGGGGGCAAAAAGCTCATGATCGTAGGAGCAATATTAATATAACTACCCGATTTTATTTTATCCTTCCTTTCTTTTATGCTTTTTTGAGGGGAAGGGGGGGGGTGTTACAACTCCAGCTAGAATCACATCTTAGTGAAGTAGGCATTCTTTTTCCGCCCAAAATTACAATAACATTATTTTCATTTATTAACTTTGAAATAAATCGAAGTAATTAAATATCGTCGATATATGCGATATTTTCAATTTGAAATGTGTCTAAATGATTGCAACTTGAATTTGTTCGCCATGTTTACTATTACCTTCACTGCTGAAATTTATAACGCGGTAAATATGAAACATAAACTAAGGGCAAAGAAATATTTGATTCCATGCAAAAAATTCACATAATATTTCTTAGAAGTTTAGTGAAATCAATAGCATTATTGTAGGTTTATAGCTTTGTTATGTAAATACATGTAATGACCTCTGACCCTAGTATGTCAACAATACAGTGAACATCCCCTGCAATGCTTGCGCCGTGCATTTCCCACGTGAACCATCAAAGAAAGCATTTTATTGTTTATATTTAAATTCACCTCTAAAAAATTCTTGTGGGTGAAATATGTAAATTATTGTTATTGATCTTTAGTACGTTATATAGAAGGGACAGCCTGTTCTTCTAAATATGTAAAGGTTGTCATGGTAACTACGTTGATAGGTAGTCTGAAGTCGGCCCTTGCGGTCCGTACAGTTCATTCTATCAATGCTTCTAAAAATATCGATCGTTTTTAAAATATAATCCATGCATAGTAAATCTCAAAACTATGAGGTGGGACAAAATTAAGATCTTAAAAAATATTTATTCATTGATGAAATGAATTATATTTAATCGTAGCAAACAAACTAACGTATTATGAAATCGCCACAAGAAAAAATACACCAGCTGGAAACAAGTTGTCTTGTTCAACAGCCATGACAGTTCTCAAGTGATGTAATGACTTTTGATTGAAAACGTTTAATACTGCAGTAGATTACCTTTTGTTATCACTAAACAGATATATAAATTTTTATGAGGTGTGTATTTTATTTTTGCTGCATTATTTACGTATGAAGTAAGAAAAATTCCCACATTCAGTTCAAGATCCCGCTCCCAAATTCTCATTGGCTGTCCCAAATAAAATCCGTCAAGGTCAGTAAACTCAGACTTTACTAAATATTTTGGAAAAAATTATGCTCTGAATAATTACATCAGATACATTTATTTTAAAATGTTTCTGATTACATTGTATGATTTCAATTAAAAAATGGAAATGATATTGTATGATCCAAAAAGAGTTGTAACTCCCCCCCCCTCCCCCCCCCCCCCGCCCCGGAAAAGGCTTCATTATTGCAGCAAGAAGTACTTTCAAGTTCCTACTTTCCTACTAAGCTTGGTTTATCTAATAATAATGATAATTTATGTTTCCCATATATTTTATACTGTACAAATTCAAGGATATCACATTAATTTTTATCAAAACAGACAATCACGAGAGCATTTTCTTATATCATATATAAAGTACATTAAAATTTTGATATTCTTAATTTTTATTATGATCTCTTGAACAACCAGTATGTTTTTTTTGGGGGGGGAGGGGGGGTATTTGCAAGAAAATCTTTCCTGCTTCACATCTGCTAAATTGTGTAAAAATACCAGTGTAGCGCATTTGTCCATTTTCATTTCTGCTTTAACAGATTCTATACATGTCTATTACCTGTGTATATATAAAGTATATGTATAAGCAGTGCTTAACTCTTTTATTGTTGAGGTCATATTTTGAACAAGTTGAGACCTGCAGTGTTAAAATTGTTACAAAATTTTTTACACCTTTAGTTTACTGATTGTGTAAAAATACCAGCGTAGCACATTTCATCATTTTCATTACTTTGCTTGATATGTATCAGCAGTGCTGAACTCTTTGTTGTCATATTTTCAATAGATATCCATAATTTCTTTTATTAAATTTGTTTGGAAAGGTGAAATTTATGTAAGCTCCGGCGTGATTCTAACTCATGACTTGATTTATAGCTAACTGGTGGTCAAAGCCATTCTGCGCTACGCCGTTACGCAACAATTTTGCAAAAAAAAAAAAAAAAACAAAACAAAACAAAACAAAACAAAAACAAAAAAACCCCCAAAAAACCCAGAATTATATTCACATTCATTGTTTATCTCAAAAGTACCTTACAATATGAATGTGTCGATGTATCTATTTTGTAAATGTCCGATATGCACATGGATGCATTCATAACAATGTCAACCCGTGCACGCACGGGTCAAAGTCTAGTGTTTAATTATTAATATATGTAATCTGATGTGTCGTATGACGCAAAGAAATAAAGAACTTGAACTTGATTAAGGGCAATTTGAGAGTGCTTGTATTATCATAATATCTTGTTTCGGATTTCCCTCCTTTAAATGTACTTTCGAATGACGGGAAATATGTACTGGATCCGTCTCTCTTCGGGCACTTGCAACCGCTCTCCTGTACTCCTGTGTGTGTGTACTATAATGTATATACAGGGTATACAATTCCAATCGATAACAATAGAGGGTAGTCTGAAGATGTATACACGGTCCAATTTATTACGACCGAAACATTGAAAAGGGCAATCATGAACTGAATCTCACAATCTTTCTTTCAAACAGACACTTTCACATGTTTTAATTTGATGAAAAAGCATACATCTGTATAATCATATGATCAAATTTGAGTGAGTTTGATAATTATGATAAGTTAACGGGGGCAAAGGTGCAGTGCTAGTTTAAAATGCAGTTATTGAAATTAGTTGTATCTTTATTTCCTTTGTTTAAAAAAACATATGTTAGAAGACAAATATTTTTATTTTCTATGTTTATGGGTAAATAATCAAAATAGCATCGGACTACAAAGCTTATTGAACCATTGGCATAATATTCACCATATTAATTGTTACACGCTGACATTTTTTTTTTTTATTAATTCTTCCACTTCAACCTTTTTATCACCACAAGCATAACACTGTTTCACATCTGAAAACAATTCTGATGAATGAAGTCTAACAAATTAATAAATGACTGCCGTCATGAGAAAAAGGCCCTTAAGGTCAAAATTTCACAAATTGACTTTTTGTTAAATTTTGAGAGCCTGACTCTTTCTGAATACAAATAAACATCAATTTTTAAAATATCTCACTTTATAAGTATTTTATGAGCATTTAAGTAAGGCCGCTTCAAAACAACGTTGACGTTACTTACTGAAAACGTAATGACGTCGCGTGCGTAATATTCAGTTTCCAAACATTCTTTAAAAACTACACTTTTTAAATAACCTTAATCGTTTTGACTCATATAAACTTGAAAAAAAAAATTTCTTCCAAGCAACTAGTATGTAATTATTCATGAGGGAAGTCGCATACTATTCTCATACTTTATTAGAGCAAGTCTAGTAATTTCGTAAAGGGTGGGATGGGGGTCTAGACAGGATATAGGAACGGTTTTTATTCAGTCGAAAAATTAATACTTGTTGAATTCCACATCATAAGGTATTCTTTTTAAAATTCCTACTCTAGCTCAATTTATAAAAGAAATAAAGCACTTGTATTAATTATTAAAATATGAAAAAATTCTATATAGATGTCCCAGAAATGCACCTCTTGCAATTAAAGCGGGGCATCCCCTCGCGAAAGAGCACATCGATCCCGATATAAAAAAATATTTTCGATATAAGCACGCATTCACTCACCCACATGTACGCACGTTACTTTATCCCCTATAACTTTGTTACGAAGGGATAATAACACCTCATGTATTTTCTGTATCACCAAAAAATTCTAACGGGAAATAAATTCAGATACGCCATGATGTGTAAACTTTTTCCCTTCTTTTTTTTTAAGTTTTATTAAAAACACCATAATTAATTAAAAAAAAAAAAACAAAAATCTGTTCACTACTTTCAAGGGGATTATTTTATTTAGCTTTTTTCTTAATTCTCTAATAAAAATGATTAAATAATTAAGTTTCCATTGTTTATTTATAGGCCTACAATTCAATTTCTTCTCCTGTCTTAGTCATGGAGTAGAAACATAACAAAGAGGCACATAACGATATCAAGGATTGTATTATGAACGTTTATTCTGTATATGAAAAATTTTTGTCAACTACTTACTTTTTTCAGTAAATCACACAATCAAAAGCGGTTTAAAATGTTTCTGTCCCTTTTTTTTTTTTTAAATTTTGAAGCACCTGTGCCCTCGACGCTACTGCTGTATCAGTATCGTTCATCATTTCTTAAAAGGGCCGCTAATTTAAAAAAAAAAAAAACTTGATATACATACAAACTAAACGGAGTTTTCTGAGCGAGATGAAATACAGTTGCATTACAATATTTATGAAATCTTTTTGAAATTGAAACCGAATATCATGCGAGACTTAACAGGCCCGTTGAACGCGGGGGGGGGGGGGCATTTTATCGTCTTATACGTGCTGGTTCCTCCGCCCCCCCCCCCCCATTTTTGTTGTTGTAAGGTGGAGCACTGGTAAATTCCAGGATTTGTACAGGTAAATTTTTCCCTTTTTTCTGCTTGTCAGATTATTTTGGGAAGTTGTCCCCCCCCCCCCAACTCTTTAGTCAACATAGGTTTGTTTGTTTGTTTTTTGTTTGTTTGGTTTTTTTTTTTTTTTTTTTTTTTTTGCTTTTCAGATTTTTGGAGGAAGTTGCCCTCCCCCGACCCCCCCCCCCCCCCCCCGAACATTTAAAACTAACTACAGACCTGCTTGAATATATGTATTTGAACATAATTAAGATCATCTATTCATCTTTCTCTGTGGCATCAGCTAACATGACACCTAATCTTTTCATTTTTCGATGCGATGAAATGTACATAAAATTATATTCTTAAACAATATCAAATATATGTGTATACATTTTTGGTATATGAGGCGATTCGGTTAAGCAATATCCCATTGAATGTTTGTAACTCTACCACTCTAACTGGAACTTGATGGGCGATCGACTTAGTATCTGCTTTTGTCTTGAAAGCTAAAGATAAAATAGACAAACCATTTTTCCCAGTTATTGTTTCAAAAAATAACAATTTGTCAGAATCTCGAAATTAAAGAGCATGCCAGACTCTTATTTTTGCCTGTTACCACAGGACTGAAATAGAAACTTTTTTTCTTTAAAATCAGAAAGACGTGTGTGCTTGTTTAATATTTTTCCTTCAGTATCCCTATATCAAAGGAACTTTCAAAAAATGTCGAGATATCCGGGTATCGAGATATCAGAGCTGAGACTCGAAGGTCAAGATTTCAACATGAAACGTGACTAATTTATTACATACAGATGTACATGAATACAACAGTCCACAGGCACTTGACGTTTTTAACCTTTCTTTTCATATATAAAAATTCTCCATACTATAATAGTATGGAGAATTTTTTATTTATGAAAAGAAAGGTTAAAAACGTCAAGTGCCTGTGCAACAGTCAGCCCCCCCCCCCCCCCCAATGCCTTTTTAACACATTTTATGGTTATCAAAGTTTTGCCTGAACCTCCGTTTTTCCGCTCGAAACATCAGCAGTGTTATTTTTTTTTTTCATCAAAATATAGATTTCTTCACTGTCTTTGTTGTCTAACGACTGGTGTGGTTGATATTTTGAAAGTTTTCTTAACATTTGAATTTGACACCCATAACCACTTGTTGCTAGTTCTTATTCCCCTGTCAGTGACTTATTCTCAAAAGATGTCGCATTATCAATATTTACCAAAAGTTTGTTATTTCTTTTCAGCCTAATCTATTGTTTAATCTGTTGTTTCCTTTGTTTCATAAATATTTTTAATCCTAATATCATCGTCGATGTAATTGTTATTTTCTTCATCATTAATCATAATGCTTTTGGAGAAAGTCCACATTAGTTGTATCTATATCCTAAATGTATTGCAATTCAGTTTCAATTCAGCTTTTATCGGAACCATCTAAGAAAATTGATACAATAGTCATTTTTGATCAGAAACTACTTTTTTATGTATTTATTTGATCATTTAAAAATGTTTTCTTAATCATAATTTATTTTTTGCAAAATTTCCGTGGCATCCACCTCCTCCGTTTTTCCCCTTAGCATATTCTCTTGCTGTTAACTTAGCAAAGAAATATCTATATCGGGGCCGTTTTCCCCCCTCCCCCTCTCTCTCTCATTCGTTACTGAAGTAGGAGGTTCGAATCTCCCATAATATCAGATACCAGTACTATATCCCCCTCCCCCAAAAAAGATAGGTTCTCTTTTTTAGATTGAACTCTTACCGATTGATGTTTTATAAGGAGATTTTTTTTTTTTGCTTTTCAATGATCTGCGCCCCACCCCCTCCCCTTCCCCTCAAACATGCACAATGGGATATCGACGCTTCACTCTGAGCTGGTCTAACTGCACATATCGATATTATTGACTGTGGATCAATAGAAATGGCTAAATACATTTTACATTAGGTGTTTTTTTTAGAATTAAGAAGTGTATACATGTACGTGCATTGCTCTCCCTCTCTCTCTCTCTGAAAAAAATATACCTGTATGCAGAATACCATTTAATATTAAGACTTAGTCTACGTAATATGAGTCAAATTTAAACATTTGCAAATTGCTCAGAAAACTTAAGCCATGCATCATATATATACGCATCGCTATATATCGTCGTAATTAACAAGGAGTTCAATGTCGCACTTAGCGTAATTATGTGATATCAATTAAATACCTTAACAATATAATTAATAAATGCATATATTAGTGTGTTATTATATTATTTATTAAAAATGTCGGCATCAAATTTCATATGATTTAATGTTTTTCTTGTAACATCTGGAAATCCAATTTTATTTTTTGTTCACGAAACGCAGTCGAGAAAATTACTTCCGTGTTTACAATACCGCGACTTTGACGTCGTTTTCTGCGCATTGTGACGTCAAAAGATAAGGGCCCTTTTCTCATGACGGCAGTCAAATAATATTCCATCATATAGGAATGAAAATTATGCTATGCGTATATTATTTACAATTATTATACTTTCATGTTAAATACTAAAATCTGATTGGTTTAGACGCATTTAACAATCCGTAATATTACCCTCAGCGTTAGCAACACAGTTGGCAACGGGTAACATTACGAAAATGTCACATGCGTTCAAATCATGCGCGTACGGTTCACCGTAGAATTCTCAAAACGTCAGTTGTGCGTTTGAAAGAAGCCAAATAAACGACGTCAATAAAAGCTTGCGTCCGATGTAGCTTACTTGAAAACAACAAACGACAGACGAAACATCCTTGCGAGGACTTTTTGAGTAGCAAACAAACAATAGAGAGGTTGGTATATCTTTTCCGAAGCTTTCTTATTGAGAAAAATAGAAGCGGTGAGTTTGAAAGCTTTCTAACCGTTTGAAAGCTTTCTAAGCGTGAACTTAACGACGATCTCCGAATTTTTTTTTATGACATCCGAAATCAATAAGACATTCAGTATAATAAAATAAATAGTGCACGTTTTTTGAGGGTAACAGTTGAAATTGACACCCCTCGGAAAACCATTGTCAACCTCCGCTGACGCGTCGGTTGACAATGGTTTTCCTTGGGGTGTCAATTTTAACTGTTACCCTCAAAAACGTGCACTATTTATATAATGTGTGTAATTAAAACTTACAATTTGAAGGAATTAAGATCAAAGAATTATTAATAATGATTAATATCTTATTTATTGATTTGAAAGTACATCATTAATCATATGCATGGATCAGAGCAATTTTAATTAGTTAACAATTGTCGTTGTTACTTAGCGGGCATATTAACTTATAGCCTGTATGCCACTGATACCTAACATTTTTTTTTACTGGTTTTGACGTTTGGCCGTTGTACTGTACAATGACCTGATGACCTGATGACCCGAAGGCTGATAGTGAAAACACTAAAATGCGGCAGTGTATTATATCTCTTAATCGATAATTTAATAAATCATAGTTCTAGAGTGAAGTAATTAAAAGTAAAGTATTGTTTCAAACACTGTCATCATTAATTTGTTAACATTACTAAAAAGTCAAGACTTAAAGCATTTAAGGTCATGGAAGAAAATAAGAATTTGAAACATAACCCGATTGAACTCAGAGGCTAACCGAAGGTGAAAATAGAGCTGATCTCTCGAGACGGACGATCAACGGTCCCTCAGATATTGTGAGGATGACCAAAAACAGTATATTTTTAAACGTTGCTCTAAGATAGAGTGCAACAGATGACAAGTGCGGAAAAATTAAGGTAATGCACGAAAATTGCATGGAAAATATGGTGTAGGGTTAACGACGGCGACCTAATTCTCAGAAGTTCGAATATTTTTTTTTTTCTAAGTTTTAATGAAGTAAGGTAAATGATCAATTTATGACAATAAAGGACAACATTCTGCCTTTCGACTGGCAAAACTTTTTCATGGGGTTTTTGAATATAAATCGAAGTTTTTAGAGTTTGAAGCAAGGCACCGGGGAATTAATGGCGGCTCGTTAGGTCCCTTCTCCCCTATTATACTATATACCCGATTTTGCTAAGATTGACTCAAGTCCCTGTGCCATGCATGAAGGTTCTCGCATTATTTTGTGAATTAAATAAAAAACGAAAAGTTTAATTATGTATGTTCAAATTCACAAAGCATAATTCCATTAAAAGTCAGCAGACGCTCACATCAGGCTGATCTAGGATTTTATGAAAAGGGGGGGGGGGGGCGTGTTCACAACAAAGGCGTTTAGGCAGCTTTCAAAACCCACTACACTAACCTCGCATGAAACTTGCAAAGTGCTCTCTGGTAGAGATTGTCTCGGTCAACTGCACCCAGACAAAGGAGGAGACACCTTTATCCTTAACAGCCATACTGAACCCCCTAATTAAGACTATAAATAAATGACAATTGCAAAATATTGAATCTTGTAACTTTTAGAATATAAAAAATAAATATTTACTGAACAACACAGACATCATGCACGTAACATATAAGCTTCGTTACAGCCTGTACTTTGCGTTTTATTTTATATTTTAGTCTATCGACTTTTCTTATTTTCCTTAACTAAATTTGATGCTTTACTTGACATTTGAAATAATGTAGAATTTGAAAATAAAATAAAACACTTTTACAAATTTATTACCAATCTTTTCATGCTTATAACTATATAATTACAAGCCAACCTGAATTTCCACAGCCTAATAGTCTAATTTAATGAAAGATAGACGAACAAATAAGGATTTAAATATAAACAAGAGGCCCATGGGCCACAACGCTCACCTGCGTAACGTTAGCTTTGCCGTTGTTCACCAGATTTTCCTCCTTGTTATACCTACTGTGGCTGCACCCTACCCCAGGGGATCATGATTTGAAGATTCAAAATTCTACGCTATCCCAGGATGCTTCCACATAAGTTTCAGCTTTTCTGGCACAGTGGTTCTTGAACATGTTGAAAAGAAGATTTTAAAAGATTTTTTTTTCTTTATATTTCAATGTAAAACTTGGATTCCCTATTGTGTCCCCACCCTACCTCCGGGGGTCATGATTTGAATGATTTAGAATCTACACCACCCTAGGGTGCTTCCACATAAGTTTCAGCTTTTCTGCCCAGTGGTTCTTGAGAAGAAGATTTTTTAATGACCCCACCCTATTTTGGTCTTTTGTTGATTATATCCCCTAGTAATGGGGGCTTGGCCCTTCACTTTAACAATTTAAACTCCCCTTTAGCCAAGGATGCTTTGTACCAACTTTGGTTAAAATTGGCCAAGTGGTTCTTGAGAGAAGTTGAAAATGTGAAAAGTTTACAGACGGACGGACAACGGGTGATCAGAGAAGCCCACTTGAGCTTTCAGCTCAGGTGAGCTTAAAGTGAATGTAGCAGGCGAAGCTAGCTGTCTCTCTCTCTCGATCTATCCATTGCATGCCTTTACAAATAATATTGGCCAATTTGGTAATTAACATCGGGATCGAAATGCTTTAAATGAAAACGAGTGTAAAACCAATAAAAACTGGAAAGCTTCAAAATCTGAAATAATCCAATATTTCTGCTGCAGAATTGAATACACATGTAAAATACGCTTACGATACTTTTCAAAAGAGTTTCAACTGACGCGCCAAACACTGAGTAAAATTAATTTATACAATTTTATGCTTCGTTGCGTAGATTCAACACACGATTTATGAATAGATGCAAACCAGTTAAATTACTGCGAACCAGATTATAAAACTGTTGAAAATGCAAACTACAAAACCTCAATATTATATAGGCAGTTTTTCCAAAGAAAACAGCATCAAACGCCTTACTTTTTAAACTTGTATTTACATTTTATTGGTATATGGTGTTAAAATAGGGATGTCGTTGTTTAATCAGTATTGATTTTACTGAAACGAAATCAACAGGAGTGAATTATTCTACGTCAACCTCCCAGAATCGTTTGCGCTCCTTTAGGTTAACCAATGTCAGGGTACCAGTCTACCTCCCAGAATTCCAGAACACGCAAGCGCATTTGAAGGTCTTCGTAAGATAACTAGTCAGTCCGCGGGCTGACTAATAATCAAGTTCATGTCACCTGTCACTGTCAGCTATCGTATCCTGATGAAAGTAAGAAGTTAGTTCTAACAAGAATTAATTAATGCAAGTTTTAAATCAGTCTTTTTGATATTTAGCGTGTGTGAATTACTCCACTAACATCACCAACCTGTCCATTCTGCTGTCATTACAGACAAGCAACTTTTGTTTATAGATGTAACTGATGTAAGTACTCAGTATTGGCATGCTATAAACCCTGGCAAGTTGAATGAGAGACCTATATAACGTTATTAGGCCTGTATATACCTGAATGGAACATGATGAAAAATATTTGATTTATTTTGACTACTACACATGTATACAATCTGTTGATATTAATATGTTATGATTATGTATTATGAGGGTTTATAAATGACAAATTATTAATTATCAATCTATTTCTATATATTTGTTCTATTAATTTTCAGCCTTGTTTGACATCTGTAGTTGAAAGTTAATTGTTTCTATTTGATGTTTAGAAAGGGCATTTTTGCACATGGTAGCAATATCTAATCCTTGACATCTCTTTCCTGTCTCGCGATATCAATGTCATTTACTCATACGTGTTATCAACTTCATGGTTAGATCTTAGGATTGTGTTCTTTGAATTTGTTATGCTTAGGTCTACCTAATTCCAGTCTTGTAAATTAATGTCATACGGATCCCTCCCCCCCGTTCATGCAACTTTCGTATCCTTAAGTTAATTGGCTGGACAGAGCGAAAGTGGGCGGAGTTGTCAAAGATTAGATGTGAGTGAGTTTGTATGTGAGTCAATCTACGAAATTCTTTTGTTAAATTCAGTTTGTTCTAAATTGTATTTGTGAAATTAATATTTTTGGACTTATAATGAATTCTGAACTTTAAAACCGTTTTATCATTTGGCAACAATATTACATGGTGGAGAATCTAAATAATTTTTTTTCTTTGGACTTTTAATTATTACGTCATGGATAACAACTCTGAATATTTTGAATTTTGTTCGCCCAATCAAACTGTTCTTGAAATGCCAGAAGACAGCCATTTTCGTAATTTTACCTTTTGGACTTTTTTTTTACGTCTTTAGATTAAAAAAAAAAAGCTGTGAAAATTTTGGAGTATATTTCCCAAATCAAACTATTAGTGAAAATGACAGCAAACTTTGGACATAAACCAACTCAACATCACTCATCAATTTGATTGGATTATTTGATTCTCGAAGCTTTACCAATTTATAGAGCAGAAATTAATGGAAAAAAACCCGTAAAATTTAGTTTGACGGAAGAGCTACGATCTGCATTTTCTGAACTTCTGTGCTCAGTTGTGTTTGGTATGCATGGCCTCCTACCCACACTTGACGCTTCATTCCGTGGATGAGGATTCCCAACAGGGCCATGCAAAATGTACCAATGGACCAGACTCCGGCTCCGAAACTTTCCCCTAGCTCTAAAATGACTATCCAACCACTTATTCGACCTAGAGATGAGAACCATGATGATCCGAAGTTCTTTATTACCTACAGGGCTTCCTCTTATAGTGAAGGCTACCACCGAGTCCAGAAGATTGTCGGTCGAAGTCACAAGCCACAGAGAGTCAAGAGCTGGCATACCCACAGACAATACTTCTTGTGTAACATCAACTATCTGCCATGCGAAAGTCAGTGAAGCTGTCCGATCACACTTTATTGACTGTTATAATTTTCTTGTTTAAAAAGCAATGATTCTGAGGTGTATATATGTTAATGCATGCGACAGGGTAGTTATTTTAGTACATTTCATATAGACCTGTATATTTGTTGTTTTGTGCCTTGTAGTTGCATGAAAGTAGTTTTTCCCATTGAGATTTGCGATGTAGCTATAGGTGAGTTTTGTTTTTAATATCAATATAATTATGCACAGGTACGAATGTGTCTTTTTTTTTTTGCTCAGGTTATTTAACTGTAAGAGCTTAAACGTTTCTCGTGGTGCTAATTACTAATGTGTATTGATCACAATCTGAGCTACCTATGTCAAGTAAATTAATGTCATACGGACCCCCCTCCCCCTGTTCATGCAACTTTCTTATCCTTAAGTTAATTGGCTGGACAGTGCGAAAGTGGGCGGAGTTGTCAAAGATTAGATGTGAGAGAGTTTGTATGTGAGTCAATCTACGAAATTCTTTTGTGAAATTCAGTTTGTTCTAAATTGTATTTGTGAAATTAATATTTTTGGACTTATAATGAATTCTGAACTTTAAAACCGTTTTATCATTTGGCAACAATATTACAAATATAGGACATAAGATTGTGAGCATTTTAAAAAAAAGATTAAACTGTGAAACACTTTAATGAACAGTTGCATGATTGATTCTGATCAGTATATATGAGGTGAATATTAGGGAGGGGGTGTAATTTGTCTTACCCGAGGCAGGTTGGATGATCAAGGTCCAGACATTGATGGCAAATCCAAAGGGAATGGGATTCAAGATTTTGAAGATATTTGTTGATTATTTTATTTTCAATGTAACCTCAAATATCAATACTTTAAATCAACATGAATATTTTCAATGAGTGATTGGGATCCAAAATATTTGAAGGTGGATTTTGGGAAAATTTTTTATTCCTTAATAATTATTTCTAGTTGACTTCAAAGTCATGTGTGAACAAGATCCAAACTTTTGAATGTGGATCCAAGAGTAGTGGACAATAAAATTTTAAATACTTGTGGTGGATCAAAGGATTTATATATTTTATTTCAGGGTAAACAACTGTATGGGTTCAGATATAAAAAAAATTAGCTTACTAGAAATGGATGACCATAATTCAAACTTATGAGTGGTGGATGTAAGCGGAGTGGGGATAAAATATGCCAACAGCTAGAAATGATTAAAAAGAGTATAACTATTTTTTCTCTACTGTTTCATATGAAACTTTCTTAAACACATTTGCATAAAAATAAGGAATAAATACACAAATAAATATCAATATTACTAATCATGTCTTTGCTGTTCTTGAGTAGAAGAATTTCCCTCTATTTATTCCTATGTAAAACTCTGATCGCTTATTGTGGCCCCACCCTACCTACCCTAAATTTGAACAAATTTGAATCTACACTACTTGGGGGATGCTTCTTTAATATGACTAATCATGACTTTGCTGTTCTTGAGCAGGATATGTTTTCAAGATGATTCCTATATATTCCTGTGTAAAACTTTGACTCTCTGTTGTGGTCCCCTCCCCCCCCCCCCCCTGAGGTTCATAATTTGAAAAAAATTTGATTCCACAAATACCTAAGGTTGCTTCTGTAGTAATATGACTAATAATGGCTTAATTGGTCTTGAGAAGAAGATTTTTCAAGGCATTTCCTATGAAACGTGTATGATCAGGTCCTTATAATTATAACGGATATATAGCTATACAGCTGAGTTAATGATTGGAGTGATTATTAAGACTAGGAATGTCAATTTTGTCAATAATTCATATTCGAATATTCAATGAAAGTATTCGAATATATTCGAATATTCGATAAAATAAATCAGATCTGTTTTATTTTAAATATGCATCATCCTACTCTCATGAAAGGTTTAGCGTATAGTATACTTATATTGGAAGTAAAATTGTATGAAGACTTTTGTAGGTATAAAATAAAAAATTCCATTTGATATTTGTCAATGTTTAAAATAGATAATTGATTTAAATGTAGAGAAGTATAATTTTAAAAAGTGAAACGTGTATTTATAGTAGCTCCAACTGAGGAACCAGTCATCTTATCAAAGGCAAGATAGTCGTAACGGTATACTGTTCAGATTTCAATATGTGTAATAAATTACAATTATCTGCCTAATAAGAGATATGACAATAATCTTTGATGTAATGATTTTAAAATATAAACAAATATTTCCGTAGAAAATTGTCATAGGTAATTAACTATTTTCCCGATATTATCAAGTAATTTACACATTTACCGGTATTCTTAAATTGAGCCCTTTACATTAATTACAGACAAATTCTATCGGACATTCTATCGGACATTCATTCATTGATCAATTAAATTTATTTTGGTGGTGTATACTCTTCCCGTCTTTTAGACATTCTAAGAAGGTTTTTCTTTTGTTGCCCTCGATTCTAGATTCGACTGTATCTAACTAATAAAAACATTGAAGTAATTTTTGTATTATACATAAAGCATTATTGTACAATTCTTTACCATCTTACTCAAAACGAAATACATGTACTTTAGAGATCTATAAGATAAGAAAGTAGTGAAAGAAATCAGGCGATCGAAATTGATCGCTAGTAAATTAAACAGGGGTAATTCCAGCACTGTTCTAATCAAAATTTATTAATCACAGTACTTCTTTTTATGAAATCTGAAAAACGCCGAATATTCGAATCTTAATTTCATATTCGAATATCAACTTATCGAATGAATATTCGAATGTTCGAATATTCGTTGCCATCCCTAATTAAGACCTATCTGTCTGAGGGTAAATCACTCAGTACTAAAATTTTTCTCTTATCTAGAGACCTGGACTGGGTAAGGTACTACTTGTACTGTTTCTCCCCTAGGTTCCTATTGATAAATAAGAACCGGGTGTCTCAATCTTCTTCAGATTTACTACACCCAGAACTTAACAACAATCCCTTAGGATACTTGCCACTGGTGCTTATAGCTTTTATACATTTACTTTGCTCTTACCCTTAACTTCTTTATTGTTGATTCAATGGCCAACTTCTTCAGCTAGCTTCTGAATGCCTGACTTTCCCAAAGCTTTGTCTTATATACACTTTGGCTAGTTATTCCAAAGGTTGTCAGGTCATTCCACTATTTGAAGTCTTCAATGCGTTTTACGCAATTGGCCCTTAACCATTACACCTATATATTCCTATGTTAAATTTTGACCCATTGTTATGGCCCCTTCCTACCCCCTGGGGTCATGATTTGAACAAACTTGAATCTACACTACCTGAGGATACCTCTGTATTAATATGACTAAAAATGGCTTAGCTGTTCCTGAGAAGAAATTTTAAAAGATATTTCTAATATATTCCCATGTTAAACTTCCCCCTGTTGTGTCTGCACCAAACCAACAGGGGTCCTGATTTGAACAAACTTGAATCTACACTATATAAAGATACTTCTATATAAATATGAGTAATAATGGCCTAGCTATTTTTGAGAAGATCTGAAGATCCTATATGTTCCTATGGTAAACTTTGACACCTTGTTGTGGCCCTGCCCTACCCCCAGGGGCCACGAATGGAACAAATTTGAATCTACACTACCTGAGGATACTTCTATAATACTATGACTAATCATGGCTTTGCTGTTCTTGAGAAGGAGATTTTTAAAGATATTTCCTATAAATTCCTATGTAAAACTTCGATATTGTCCATGAGAATGTACTCCGTAAAAGATTTTTGCAGTTGACCCTACGTATATGAATTTCGACCCTTCAAAGAGTTATTACCCCTTCGACCCCCTCTTGTGGCCCCACCCTATTCCCGGGGGTTATGATATGAACAAACTTGAATCTAGAGTATGTAATGAAGTTTCACATACATGGAAGTTTATAAGTAATCTTTTCTTGCCAGTGGTTCTTGAGAAGAAGATTTCTAAAAGATGCCACCAAATTTTCACGAATCACGAATTCTTAATCATCTCCCCTTGAAAGAGGGTGTGCTACTTCATGTGAACAAACTTAATTCCCCTTCACCCAGGGATGCTTTGTGACAAGTTTGGTTGAAATTGGCCCAGTGGTTCTTGAGAAGAAGTCGAAAATGTGAAAAGTTTAGGGACGACGGACGACTGACGGACGCCGGACAGTCTTTGATCAGACAACCTCATTTGAGTCTCTTAGGCTCAGGTGAGCTAAAAATTCTTGAAAAGCTCTTTTATTCAATTGTCCTTTTAATACATGTATCATAAGGCAAACAGAAAAGGAGAAAGACTCCTTTCAGTACAATACAAATTAATACAGCCCTGCTCAGCAACAAAACACTTGATCAAGTTGTCCAGAATTTCAAAAACCTGCTGAAACTACCCTTGATTATGACAACTTTGTGCTCTGTTTTCTCCTGGATACCCTGGAGCAGAAAAAAAGATTTGCAAACAAATGATGCATTTTTGCTATAGTTTCAAAACAGCTCCACCCTAAAACTAGAACAAATGACCGAGGGGTCATAAAAATCAAACTTTTGTAAAATGCACACTTGCTCTTCAAAACTATACAGTTAGTTGAAGATTTACAAAGAATTAATGCATTGTCACTATATAATCCATAGAGCTCCACCCTTACACCAGAACCCCTGACCCAGGGGCCATGAAATTCACAAATTTGGAAGAGGAACTCTTGCTCATCATAACAATGTATTTAGTTTGTTTGATGAATACCCAGGAACAGAGAGGAATATTTTTAAAGAAATAATGTACTTCAATATATAATCAATAGAGTCCCAACTTAACACCAGGGCCCCTGACCCAGGGGCCGAGAAATTAACAATGCTGGAAGAGGCACCCTTGCTCATCAAAACAATGCATTTACTTTGTTTGCTACACTGTATATAGTCAGGAGGAGAAAAGAAAAGTTTCAAAGAAACAATATATTTTTACTATATATTCAACAGAGCCCCACCTTAATACCAAAACCCTTGGCCAAGGGCTATGAATTTCACAATTTTGTAAGAAACACCATTGCTCATCAAGTCCATGCACTCAGAGATTTTCAAATAATCAATGTAATTTCAATATATAAACCATAGAACAATGCTTTAACATCAGAACCCCTGACTCAGGGGCCACGAAATTCACAATTTTGGAAGAGGTGCTCGTGATCATTATGACAATGCATTTAGTTGTTTGCTTAATGTAACTGCTTAATAACCAGGAGCAGAGAAGAAGAATTTTTAAGCAACAATGCTTTTCACTATATAATCAATACAGCCCCACCCTAACACAAGAAACCCTGACCCAGGAGCCATGAAATTCTAAATTTTGGAATAGATACTCTTGCTCATCATAACTATGCACATAGTTTGATTGCTTAATATCCAGGAGCAGAGAAGGAGAATTTCTAAGCAATAATGTACTAGTCATTTCACTATTTGATCTATAGAGCTCCACCCTAACTCCAGAGCCCCTGACCCTGGGATCATGAATTTCACAAGTTTGGTAGAGGGCTCAACGCTTATTACAATCATGCCAACCGTTTGACTGATTGATATCTAGGAATAAAGAAAATATTATTTAAGATAGCACCAATTTTGATGATTTTAACTCCACCCCCCAGAACCCAAAGGGACAGGCACCATGAAATTCACAATCTTTGTTCCCCTTTATCAATAAATGCTATCTGCCGAAATTTGTTGAAATTGGTACAGACAAGAAGCAGAATATGTTCAAATATTAACGAATGACGCACGACGACGGACAAAAACAGATAGCAATATGTCACCCGAGTAACTCAGGTGACCTAAAAAGTAAATTTTATTTTATGTGAAAGTATTTTCCCTTCTAGATGTCTGGTAGCATTATTTTTGTAATATTGTTCATAAGGGGGTAAACGATACAGAAATGAATTCATCATTTGTCAAACAAGACACAAAAGTATATGCATAATAAATATAACTGGCCCTTTGCTACATAAATAATCTTCAAAACAAACGTTTATATTGCTTTCCAAGCAAAAGCCCTACTTTGAGCTTGCTTTGCTTGCTTAAACCAAACATTCATTTTTATTTTGTTTCTTTATATATATAATATTCTTTCTTGAATTCTCATTCAATCAAATAACCTGTAATTAAATTATATACAAGAATTTCTTAAATGTTCACAAATTTAGCAAAGAGGAGTAACTCGCATTTGCTTCACTTACTACAATTCTGTACTCTGTTTTCCTTCTAGATACACAGGAGCAGAGAAAAGGCATATTTTCTTATATTCATATCTAATATTTTATATTATTGCATTTAGTCTGTTTGCTTAATACTCAGGGGCAGAGGAGAAGATTTTAAAAGTATTAATGTATTTTTTGCTTTAACTCAATAGAGCCCCTCTCAAATACCAAAACCCTTGACCCAGGGCCATGAAATTCACAATTTTGGAAGAGGCACCTTCCTCATCATAACTATGCATTTAGTTTGTTTCCTTAATACCAAGGAGCAGAGGAGAAGAATTTCATAGCATTATTTTATTTTCAGTATGTATTACATAACTCCCTCCTCGAACCCCTGACTCTGGGGCCACATCTTTCATAATTTTGGAAGAGACACCCTTCCTCAACATACAAACACGTGCCATAAGTCACCGGCAAAAATGGCGTCACGGCTTTGTTTACGTTGTGTTACGGGATTGTTTAAATGGAAAATAAATATAATAAAATGACATACCTGTGTTCAGTATTTTGTCATTTCCCCCTTCACCCTGATTACTTTTCTCATACGTTTTGGTAAAGATCTGTAGAGGCCCTGTATATATTCTACTGTCAAAGCTTGCCACTCCTGCGTTATTGCATGTGAAAGTTCAGCAGCAGTCTGAATGTTTTCAGCGCGACATTGCAATCGTCTTTTCAGTTTCAACCACACATTTTCTATTATATTCAAATCGTGCGATTGTGCTGGCCAGCTTATAGAATTAATATTATTCATAGCCTTATAATTTTCAACATCCCTGGCTCTATGTATAGGGGCATTGCCATCTTGAAACAAGAAATTTCCATTAGGAAAGTGCCGTGCTATTACGGGCCATAAATTATTTCAATATACTTGTGTCTGTTAATAGTACCGTCAACAGTTGTTACAGTTCCTACACCATGCCAGGTTATGCAACCCCAGATCATAACACTGACCTTTCGTTGAGCTGGAGGACAGGCGCACTCGGGAGACTCGGCTTCATCCTTGCGACGCCATATGAAAATCCTCTGATTCGCACCCAAAACAACCTGGCTTTCGTCAGTAAAAATGACTTTATCCCATTGACCATTTACATTCTACCTGACTTTACCCCTACACCAGTTCAGTCTCTTTTTCCTGTTCACTTCCCTCACTCTCACTTTCTTCTTTACAACACGTCTGTGATACCCTTACCGATATAAACACCTCTGAGCTGCTCGTTGAGACACTTGTCTGGGTCTATGTTGATTAAATCTGTTGGTTAAATCACCCAAAGGAGTTTTACGGTTTGTCCGAACCAGTCTCACTAAACACCTTTCATCCCTGGGATCAAGAATCCGTGGTCGCCCGCTTCGAGGTTTGTTTTCAGTGCTCCCCCTCTTATTAAATCGTACTATAACATCGGAAACTGTTCGACGACGAATGTTGAGTGTATCAGCAATATGCTGTAATGTATATCCCTCATTCCACATTGAAACAATAATATTTTTCACATAAGGGTTCAATTCTTTCCTTTTTTCTGCCATTTTTGAAACTGTAAACAATCTATTAAAAATAGTGCAGACGACTATCTAGCTTCCGGAAATTACGTAACAAGAAATCCGGGGGAATTCCAAAATACTAAAAATAGAACAGACAACAACGCTTTTTGAAGGTAAACAATGCTTTTATTCTGCGATATTTTTTTCATTCGCCGCCATTTTTAATTTTTGCCGGTGACTTATGGCACGTGTCTGTAACTATGTACTTGATTCATCAGCTTAATACCCAGGAGCAGACAAGGAGATTTCGAAAAAATTAATGGATTTTACTGTTTACTTTTCACTATATAATCATTAGAGCCCCGCCCTAACACCAGAACCCTTGACCAAGGGTCCATGAAATTCACAATTTAGGAATAGGATTCCTTCCTCATAATATATATGTACTTAATTCATGGGCTTAATACTTAAATTTTCAACTATATGAACATAAGAGCCCCGCCCAAAACACCAGAACCCCTGACCCATGCAGCAAGGTTAAGGACGCCCATATATATACGCCTTATATATTTAGAGAAAATGAATACAATTTTAAATTTAACATCATTAGTTTTGATGAATATGCTTTGTGATGTTTGCCTTTTATATATCGGGTCTCTGCCGAGTTCGGCCAAAGCGACATCGCTTACATCAGCTGTTTGTCACGTGACAGTTTCAAATTAGAACATATATGTACTACTACAAAGATCGTAAAAGTTCAACGATAAACGGGTATCTTTCCGCTATAAAATTTATTCTGTTTTGTTTAAAGACAAATTTCTTAACATGAAAAGTGCTGGGAGCAACTTCCGCATGCTAATGAATTTTGTAAAATTTAGCCGTCTTTCTAGAAACTCAAGACATAGATGTAATAAGCACTAGAATAATGTTACATGACGGAATAAATAAACAATGCACAACCAGCTCCCAACACTTTTCAGAATAGTAGGAATAATAGCTACACGTACTTAAAGAATTCAGAATTTATAGTGAAGCGGATATTGTTGAACTTTTGATATTTCCGAGGGGCTGGACCCTTCATTCTAGCACATTGCTGTACAAATGTGCTCCCTACGGCTATATATAAGGTCTACACATTATCAATTTAGTTTGATAATCAAATGATGATAAATTTATTTTAAAATATGTCTTTATTTTAGTCCAATTAAGTTTGTTTCGTATTTATTTTTATTTTTACAAGCTACGATTATCATAATAGCTTGATCCACGCCTCAAGTACAGAGAAACTGCGTGTCAAACAAAGAAATGATGTCATCTCAGTAAGTACAGCGAGATCAAGCTGGTTTTCATTCTACATACTCAAAGTGCTATTTTGGCAAGATAAGTTGCACATTCATTTATTTTTATAATATTTATGAGAAACTAAAGTATTTTAGTGTGTTTTAAAAAGATCATATAGTATTTATTCTTCGAGGTCCATTTGAATTGTTTTAACGTGACGCCATAATAGCTTTCCTGAACCTCTCCATAGACTGACGTAGATATGGGAGTACTTAATATAACCTAGCTGCGCAAGGGCAATGAAATTCACAATTTTGAAAATGGCACCCTTCGTCATCACATTATAACTATGTATTTAGTTTCTTTCGTATATACTCAGGAACAGAGGAGAAGATCCTCAAAGAAAAAATGCATTTTCACTATATAATCATTAGAGCCCCACCCCACCCTAGAAGCAGAGCCCCTGACCCTGGGGCCATAAATTTCACAATTTTGGAAGAGGCACCACTCCTCATCATAACTATGCATTGAGTTTGGTTGCTGAATATCCAGGAGCAGAAGAGAAGATTTTTACAGAAAAATGCATTTCACTATACATTCAACAGAGCCCCACCCTAGCACCAGAGCCCCTGACACGGGGCCATGAATTTCACAATTTTGGTAGAGGACTCAATGCTTATTACAATCATGCTAATAGTTTGACTGCTTGATGGCCAGAAGTAAAGAAGATTTTAAAAGATTTCATTAATTTTGATGGTTTTAGCCCAACCACTCAGGCCTCAGGGGGACAGGGGCCATGAATTTCACAATTTTTGTTCCCCTTCACCCATAGATACTATATGCAACAATGGTTCAAATTGGTTCAGCCTTTTCAGAGAAGAAGCTGAAAATGTACATATGATAAAACACGACGCACGACGACGGACGAAAAGAGATAGCAATAGGTCACCTGAGTGTCTCAGGTGACCTTAAAACCCCCCAGATTTTAACAGGTTTTTCTCAGAAGAGAGAGAAAGAGAGAAGGGGGGATTTTTTGAATTACAAATATCAAATGGATTACCTGATGACATTTGTAACAGGCCCAGTTATAATAATCTGGGAAGCAATCGTTGGAAGCAGCAACAAAATCCTTTTCTGCTTGAAATATCCATCTTTTGGCTTCTTCATGTTGAGGTTCACTTTCCGACGGAGGAAGGGCTGGAACTGGTACAAGTGTTTCTGGTTGGACTGTTGGACCAGGAATTGATCCGTCAGATTTCATTATCTTCAGACTGTCTAACACACAAGGGATGGCAGCAGCATTTTGGAAGCATTCTAGAATTTTTGGCAGGAATATAATTCTATCTCCCAGAATATTGTCAAGATAATCATTTATCTGCGTTGATATTGATATTGAATTTGTATTCATCCATGTAATTGTACTTGTACATCCGCACATTGTGAAGTAAATGGAAAGCATTTCACCACTCGCAATTGTTTTCCTCTTTGCGAAAACTGTGTTTGTTTCTTCTGTATTTGGCAGAACTTTATCGTCATACTCCAGCACAGTTGTCAGGTATTCAAGCTGAGTGAAAGAAATGTTTTTAAGTTTGCGTTCCACAGTCAGTTGTTCCGCCTCCGAGAAAGACATGTCACATCGAGAATGTTTATCTAGAATAATTCTGTATATTCCTTCCAAAAATTCAGGAGAACAAATAAAAGCTTCCAGACACAAAGCAGTAACAGAATTTTTTATTATGGTTTTACTGCTATTCACTTCTAAAACTTCCGTTACAAGTCTGGAAAGTAACTGCGGTCTGACTTTTTCGGGTAGAAGCTTAATCTCTGACATCTGGTCTTTAACATCCATTTGAAGACTATTAAAACCTATGAAAAAACTGATAGTAGGCATGTTTACGCCGATTCGTCTTTGCAGAAGAATGTTGTCGATAAACACCATTTCTTTGCTGTCCTCCAACTTACTTGCTTTAGTCAGGAGATACAGCGTGCGCACGCCCAAATGTACATCGATATTTTCGGACCTTCTAATGCTAAAAATCGCCTTAATAGCTGTCTGAACGCTTTTCAGTTCGTCTAAATTTAACTCCCTATCACTTGACTTTGATTTAATTTCATAAAGAACTTTTGCATAGTGACTGCTTTTTGCATCTTTTTCTGCTCCATACTTTTTAAAAAGTTCTTGATATTGACCAAAAAATGCGGATGCTTTGCAGAGATATGGAAAAATTTCGTCTGTTTCTCTCAAATTTAGAACAACACGATTAGGAGTTGTCAATATCTTTCTTTCTTTTAAGAAAACAAATGGAACGGCACTTAAGATCTCAATTGACCAAGCGTTTCCATGTAGAGACAAGTATTCATAGGCTTCTTGCATGATATTTGCTACTTCCTTTTCAACAATTTCATACTTTAATTGCTCTAGTAACGGTTGGAGGGAGGAACAAAATGTCTGAATATGAGCAACTACGGACTGAAGAGTAGGGTTGCGTATGTTTAATTCTACCATGACATATGGTAGGTGAAGACTATCCTGCAGAAGACGAGATGGGTCTGCTTTGTTCGAAATAATATTCATTTGTGACCATGCAATCAAACCATTCGATGGTAACGTGGCTTCACTATAACATATAAGACGCCCTGAATCTGTGTACTGTTTGAGGAAGGATAAGCAAATGTCATCCATCTTATGAGGACAAATAATTCTCAGTTCCCTCACTTTACGTAAGATTGTTCGGTCCTCCGAGAAATTAAAGGGTCCAGTGAATAAGATCTTCAGCAAATGACTGGAATTGTTTTCTACTATGTCATTGATGCCCGTGTTATCTGCCAAACTCTGTAAACGTTTAGCAAATGCAATAAATATATCAGCAGTGATATTGATTTCGCACATCATTCCAGAAAATATGAGAAATTTTTCCCACACTTTTTTATTAAATGGTTTTGGTGGCAATTCTGAAGCCAGAGAAAGCTGATTTTCGAACTTGAACAATACCTCATGTGGATTATAAAATTCACAAGCTCTTGCAAGATGACGATCTTCTCTCATTAAAAAAGCTGTTTCTTTTAACAACTTTCTTATTTGTTCTCTTTTTTCTTTCATTATTTCAGTATTTAAAAGATGAGGCAGAAGGTTGTCCCTGATAAATTCCAAGTGTTCTACAAATGCACGGGTTGGTAAAAGTTCAAACTTAGGAATAATATGCATGATATATAAATCATACTTGCTAGGTTCCGTGAATTCTAGAAATTCATAGAGCCGACAAAACGTTTTGTTTACAGGCAGAAAGATGACTCTCTCTACATCACCCAGTTCCAACAGTCCATTTTTGGGAATTTCATCTGTAAGTAGGATTACTTTTCTGTCCTTTACAGATTTAAATGTATCAGATATACTAAAATATATTGGTAGATTTCTCAATTTTTGTTTACTTTCCTCTTTTGTTCGAAGAATCTCTAGTTGATCTTTGAGAAAGGTTAGTATGGTATCAACAGATTTGTTATCACATATCAGGCTAGAAGAATTACACTGAAGACATTCAAGCACGGAAAAAACATTGTTCATATCTGCTACCAAGTTGTGCAATAAATCATATGCAAATTTTCCTTCGTTAGGGATACATTCTAAGTCAATCAATGGAACATTCATATTCAGCAAAGCTTGGTGTTCTCTTTTATATCCCCGTGTGAGTAGGACTCTCGATCCGCTTCTGAGCGGAAAAATGAATAGTCCATTGTTTCCTCTTGTCACAGGTAAAATGTTACATCTTTCCAAATGTAACAATAATAAATCTGAAAACTCCTTTAAAAGTTGCTCTTTTGAACGAGTACAAATATGATAAGTTTCCTTCCTCTTACATGTAAAACAAAAGTCACTAAACTGTTCTGATAAAAATTTCCAGACACTATACATCCATTGTTTGTTTGGTAACATCTCCGAAGAAGGGCACCATTGCTTAACAAAGGTTCCACACATTTCTTTTCCAAAATTTTCACTTAAATGTTCAGAGAAATTTTCAATTCTCAACTCTTCAATAAAATCCAAGAAAATAGAATTACAATTTCTTAGAATGTGGAGTTCTTTTTCGTGAGCAATCAGACTTGCCGACATTGGAAACAAATTTGGAAAACTTGTAAGCAAAACTTTTCGATCTGTTGAAAAAACTCTTATGAACCCATCTGCGGTTAAAAGTAGAGGCACATTCTCTAAATTTTCATTTGGTAAAGAATAGCTTCCGACACAGAAGTTTAGAACAGAGCAAACGGTTTCACAATCCTTAAACCCTGTTTGTTCAACTGGAACGTCGGTCCTTAAGAGATTAAATTTGTATGCCTCATGATCTTTTTGCTTTTTAAGAAAACTGATTACAGAAATTGGCGAGAAGATATTTACATCTAATCCGATTTGTTTTATACTATCAAAGATCCATTTTGGGGGCTCTACTATTTGCATTCCAAACGTATTCATCAATGCAGGTATGACATTCAACTTTACAGAAAATTTGTCAGAATAAGTTTTGTTCAATGTTACTTTTACCATTGATTCCCAAGATACTCTTAACAGTTCTGGTTCTTCAGAAGAGGAATCCTTTGAACTCGCTTTCTTTTTATAAGGGAAACATTTACCATATTTTGTTGTTGTGCTGTTTGCAGGCTTATCGTATTTATTAAATATTGGCAGAACGTTGCAATCGTTCTGAAATAAATATTCATAAATCTTTTTTGCAATGAATTCACAAATCTTGCTTCCTATATTTCGATTGTTGGGAAATACTTTGTAGAATCTTTCAATGCTTTCCGAATTACTTTCTATTATATCTGTACTGAATAGCATGTCCCGAACATGTTCGACGGCTGAGACATAGGTTGGCACCAGTACGTTGTTTATTAAGCATGTGTTCCAATGTTGTTTAATACTATTGCAGTCATCTGGTACCCAAAAAATTTGCTTACGAGTTTCAGAGTCTATGGCAAAATGTCCATTTATATGCATTGGTAAACCGGTGGCATTTGGTAAAGGTAAAATACAAAAAGCTTTAAACATTGACGGATGTTCACGTCCTTGGCTTTCACTCGCCTCTTTATCTATGTCGGCGATGTTTTCATTTTTTATGAAGACAGCAACACCTGCAAAAGGTAACAATGCTAATCGGCCAATCTTATAAGCCTCCCGGACAGAGAAAGGAATACTACTGTATTGCGCATTGAAACCAAATCCATTCACTAACAACCATTTTTGCGTTTGTAATCCATTGATGTCCATTTCTAGATAACACTTGAACACTTTTTGCTGGATTTTACAGATTTCTTCAGGATTCTCAACCATTTGCTTCTTTGAATCTCCCAAGAGAGAAAATAACGAAACCTTGCTAGGTAATATATTTTCACATTTAGCATCTACATAAAACATTCTTTCTAACGACCCAGAAATTGTTATTTTTGAAAATATTATCGATCTTACATTGTGTAAAAAAAGGAGACACTCTGGTACTTTTTCCTGCAGATCTTCAAACATTCGTTCTATGTTCTCGATTGAATATGTTTTTGTTGACAGTTCAGAATCACACCTTTGTCGAAGCGGAAAACGAAATAATGTACCACGAAAATTTTTCCATATATCGGTATCTTCCAGGTAACATGGCATGATGTCTACATAATTCACTTTGACTGTTTTTGATGCATTTGGAAACATTCTACCAGGTTTTTTAAGAGAGGAACTTAAAATATATTTGCAGTGAGGATCAAGAATACATAAGGTATCTAGAGACTTCGATGAATCTTTTGTGAGAAATGAGGGCACATCTGTAAGATGATAAACAACGTTGAAACCTATACCATACTGTCCTGTTGCAGTTGGATCTTCACGTTTACTTCCAATACCTAAATTCTGAATTCCTTGAAAATTGTGCTCAGTAAATATGCTGTCGTTGTAAACACAAAGAGCAGGTCTCTGTATTTCTGCCCAATTATCACTGAAAACATTCTCTGTTCCATGACTTCTCTGATCAATGATGAAATGAAGCTCTGATGCACCAGCATCATCAGCATTCTGAAGCAACTCTTGTAAAATACTAGTGTCTGGATATCCATCCAAGATAGATCTAATTCTAGTTTTAAGATCTTCATGTTGTCCAAATTCATATCCAATATCTTCCGAGTCTTCAAGAATAGAATGCTCTCTCTTTGATTTTATACCAGCAAGTGTCGCTACTTTAGGAGATATTTTTTCATGCAAGAAATACATCGAATCTTTTTCTGGAATCCATTTAAAATCGTTCATACACAAGTACCTGGCAAGTCGAAGGTGTCCATTTGTATCAGGGAGATAAATGTCTCCAGATGGAATCTTACAGGAATCTTCTAAGAGCTTTATAATGTTGCAAGTTAAACTCAAATCTGTATCTGATAACTGCTTGCCTTCGTATTTTTTCTCGAGTTTTGATAGAATTTGGATGATTTCCTCAGTGGCAATTTCTTCTCTCACACCAAGTGTTTTCATCAATTTTGAGTATCGCCCCAGGGATGTTTTCTCGATTCCGTATATGTAAGGACTACAGTCAATTCCTAATGAGAAAAACACTTTTTTTGCATTAACAAATGTTTTACTGATCAAAATGCATGGCAACATTGAAAGGTCATTTTCAACAAACTCATGCCATTCTCCTTTTGTAAGCTTTTCTTCAAGAGCTTCATACACTGCAAAGCATACCTCTTCCACAATTCTATCGTTTGCATCATCTGAGTTTTCAATTACCTCCTGAAGCTGTAACTTTAATGTCTGCTGTTTTATATCGCTCTTGCACTTTACACCTATTGATTTCAATACTACACTGTATAAGTCTTCCTCAGTGTAAAAATCAAGAATTGCTTCAGTGCAAGCAACCAAATTTCTGTTTGACTGAAAAAATAAATTCGAAGGTTTTTCAAAGAGTAAGAATGGACTCTTTTGACCTAATTCATCATACCTGTGGATTGTGCATTTCTGTGATACAGTGGTTTGCTTCAATGTACCGGTGTACCATTTCCATTGCCAGTCTTTTGGTTTCTCTTTTGATGGCAAAAATTTCACATAAGACAATTTCTCTCTAGTTTCATCTGGTAATTGATCAAAAAAATTATGAATATGTTTTAGAATTTCGTTTGAACATGTAAGCGCACATGAAGAACAGCGGTCTCCTGTTAAAATGACGCTTTTTGCTCGTAGTAGTAGGAGTTCCCATGGAATCTGTTCTTTCATCATACCAAGGTCAACAAGAATATCTAAAACGTCACCTTTACAAAAGTTGTTCTCTGGAAAAAACTCTTCGTCAGGCAGAAAAATTTCTTTGAGGGAAGATTTCGGATGTACAAGATTTCCAGGCGCTTTTCTTATTCCAGCAGCAAGTGTTGTAATGCATTCCGATTCCTTAATAGCAGCTAGAATGTTACTATTTCCGCTCTGTATGGCTTCTATAACGATTTCATCATATTCTTGTCCCTGAAAATTTGAGAGATATGGCAGAAATAATTCAGTTATGCAATGTTCATAGGTTATAACTTGCCTCTTAAAATCCGTTCCAGTGAACTTTTCAAATTTTGAAAAGAAATTGTTTGGCAGATCAACCGCCACTCTCCCATTTGAGTGGTTGCCTTGTAATATATTGAATGCAATGTTTTTCAGCTTCACATCTGCACAGACATCTGGATGTAAAAACACACATTCCTGAAATGATTTCCATCCGAAGTGCGTCCTGAAAAGGGCTAATGGTCGCTCAGCTAATGCTTTGTAAAATATTCTTTGGAAATCTTCCCAAATACCATCAGAACATTGATCTGGCCATAACATTGTATAATTGTAACTTTCAGAGCATCGATCTTTTAAATCTAGCAGCAATAACAATACAGCCTCTAACGTTGCATCAGATATCACACTGGTATTCCAAACACTTTGACCCGATATTTCTTTGTCATCTTCACTCTGCATCACTAATCTTTTCCGATCGGATGAGAGGGCAAAAATTCCATTCACATGAAAGTTCAACCCAGTTTGTATTGGTAGTGGGAGGAAGCAAAATAAATGGCCAGTGTCAAAGAAACCATATTGATATCTTTTTTGAAATTCATTATAGAAAAGCAATGGAATTGCGTTTTCCTCAATATTTTCAATGGGCACGGCGACACTGGATATTGGTAATGCACCATCACTTTTCTTTTTCTTGTAGAGTTGTAGTGAATCGGATTTCCCTGTTGTCCAGACTAATATCCAATCTACACCATGGTTAATACGCTCAGTTGTGCCAAGCCAAGACTGACACATACCCTTTATTGTAATTCTTGTCTTGCAAATTGTTGTCAAACCCTCCAATTTATCGCTGAGTTTTGCAGCGCAAGCTAAGAAACTTTCTTCAGCATGAGTCTTAAAGACTGTTTTTTCCTCTTTTTGAACACTTAGAACTAGTTCCATTTCCTCGTCGGGATTTTTTCCTTCTCTCTTTAAGTGAAATATCTTAATAACTTTAACATTCTGAGTAAAAAGAAGCATGTTCCCACATGACTTGCAGATCACTTTCAACAATTTTTCTACTTCGTTCCTTGTGTATGCTTTCTGCAAAATTTCACTGGTTTTTGCCTGTTCATTAGTTCGTAAAGGAAATCTAAATAAAGTCCCACTAAACCAGTTGCCTTTAGCAAGTTCTGTGGGTACAAATCCGAAAACATTATAGTATGGCTTAAACTGATTTTCAAATTTTTCAAGCATGACTTTGTTGTGAAGATTCAGCTTAATACCCGGGCTTTTCTCATTTAAGGTCGTATTTCCTAGATATTTGCGATGGGGATCTAGGTAAACTAAATATTTTCCACTAAGAAAACTAGGAACATCAGTCAAATTGTATACAGCATTGAAACCTAATCCGAATCTTCCAATCTTTGTCTCATCATCTCGTTTTGTAGCACCACTTAATTTCTGGATATTTTCGAAATCTTCTGGTGTGAAATCCGCATTATTAAAAGCCCATAAGGCTGGTCCCTGACAGCTTTCCATGCCTTGGTCTAAAAGACAACTTCTAGCATTTTCGTTTTCCCTTTCATCATAAAGGAAGCACACTTCGGATGCTCCAGCATCATCTGCATTTTGAATAAGTTCCTTTGGCACAGAGAGTCCATCAGTATATCCTTCTTCTAGAAGACGATTCAATCGAGATGTGAGGGGTTCAGATTGTCCAAATTCGGTGATTATATCCTCTGCATCAGATAATGTTAATTCTTTTAAGGATCTTACCCCAACAGCCTTAGCATCCTCCTTGTCAATTTGTGAATGAACTAGAGTAATATAATCTTCATCTGTAAAGGTTCTACTAAACCAATCTGATTCACAATATGCACATTCTTCTGAACGTCTAAACACAAGATAGCTGTCATCTTTTTGGTGAATTGGTACGATTATCTTATGCCTCAAATTGGGTACCTCCAAGGAATATGTTTTTGCTAAAGTTTTTAAGATATTTTGAACTATTTTCAAGTCGCATTTAGAATCAGACGTAGGCATTTCTGATGAATGACTAGAGTTTATCTTGTGTAGAGTTTCGATGAGCAAATCAGCTGTCTGTTTCGTATTACATCCTAGCTTTTTGAAAAGACTTTGAATTGCACCATATTCTTTCTCCAAAGGAAAAAAGTAAGGAGTCAAATTCAAATCATTGTTGTATCGTTCAATATATATACTTTCTGGTTTCATAAAACCTTGTTCTGTGAGTATACATTTGTCTGGAAGAAGATTCTTCCAAATATTGACTTCGGATTGTTTTGAAAGATATTGGTATATCTTTTTTACAACATATCTGTAATTATCAAGCTCTTCCTCACAGTAACATTCAGTAACTTTGATAAAATGCTGTATCACATATTTCAGTGGTACAGCTTTGGGTTTTGTAAGTACAAGGTTTTCCCAATCCTTCAAAGCAGTTGGAAATATTGATCCCATCAGATATCCACATTCTTCAGAACAAATTTCCTTTAATGAAACTAGAATTTCCTTGCCGGAATACCACTTGAGTGATCTTGGATAGTCTTCAGGTCTGTTGGTTTGATATTGCATGATATTGTATCTTTCTATCGATGAATAAATGGAGTCAAATAAATTTGGATATGCGTTAAGAATTTGATTCAGAGCTTTTGCCTTTCGTAAACTTGTTGCAGAACTGAACGCTTTTTCATGAAGACCCTTGCATGTGGCCACAATATCATCTTTCAGAGTAGCACTTGTTCTTGTCAGAAATTGCACATTTGCACTCTTTAACAAAGTCTCTTTTGTTAAAGCCTCTGATGGAAATTTGGACTCTTCAAGAAATAGATCTTTCAAAATGTCATCATCTGGATCATAAAGCTGATGTGGAGAACGCAAATGCCCACTTCTATTTTCAATGAATTTGATATCAGCTATACTCCTTTGAATGCTTATCCAATTTGTTAAAGAAGAATGCATTTCCAAAACATAAAAGCAAAAATTCCTTCTCTCCTTCTCTTTCAAGAAATATCTATCTTGATTCATTTTTGATAAACATTTCTCCACAACAACATTTAAGGTTACTTTAACCGATAGAGGGTTTCTAAGCAATAGTGTCTCTTCGTGTTTTGAAGAAGCTATGATCATGTTGCATGGGAATGAGACAGGGAAATCCTCATTTCCAACATAAACATGGCAACATTCCTTTAAAAAGGCATAGCTGACCATTTCCTGAACATTTGAGAAACATTTGAATATTTCCAATTTTCCTACTGCATTGATTAGTGGAGGGGAAACTGTATTTGGTAGGAATGTTTTAAATAATTCCTTCTCTTCTGAGGAACCAGAATTCAATGAGTTCATTCCTTTTTCAATGCATTTTAACAGAATCTTTTCTTTTCCATTGTCCGATGATGGCAATACTATACCCTTTCCAGGTTGCAATAAAGGATGATCATGAAAAGCAGTATCAATAATCCAAATGTTAAAATACCCAAGGATGTTTCTCATGGAAAATTCGATATTTTCCTCACTGATAAAAGCGTCTGATAACTTTCTCAAAACATCGCACCCCTTCGTTTTCACAAGAGGCATTCCAGCTACAGGAGAAAGGGTGTTTTGACAGTGAATTTTCAAATAATTCCATACTTTCTGTAACCATTTGTCTCCAAACACCTTTCCACTGCCTTTTATAAGCTTTATTTCATAACTTTCCTCCGCGGGAGCTACATCAGTCAGCAGTCTCAAAAAATCGTTTTCATCAAGGATTTGAAAATTGTATAACTCTGCAACGGAAAAAAGTCATAAAACATTGTAAGAGTACACCTTAATAAATTCAACACAAGCCTCAAAGTAAAACATTGTAAACTATTGATTATAAATGAATATATTCTATTTAAAAAAGTATGTCACAATATATTAATGTTTAATTATTCTTACCTGATGCTGCTAAAGATTTCAAAACATTCCCAAGTTCTGTATTGGAATTTTTCACAAGATATCCTTCCATGCCGATCAATATTTCAAGTTCATTTTCCTCACAAAGATAAATTCTTTCTTCTTTGATTGCTTTATCACTTGAAAATATTTTAAAATCACCATTGGCTACTGGAACTAGTTTTATTCCATCCAAATTTGAAAGTCCATAGTGCCTATCACTACAGCAGTAAATCAACAGATCTTCCTTTTCTTTTGATGACATCTGCTCATAGTTCTTCCATATTTTAAGAATGTTCAGCGTTTCTTTTGGATTTGTACATTTCGGAACAAATGACATTTTTTCCCATTCATTGTACAGATCCGAATAATTTTCAATTATAACTGTTTTCTTTGTGCATTTGTCAAACAACCTTTTTACTGTTGATTGTACATTTCTAGATACATCCTCTTGGAATACTGCAAGAAAGGCATCTTGAAATTTTATCCAATGCTTTTTCTCTAGACAGGGTATTTCCGAGTGAATAAGATGATCTTCAACTCCTTTACAAACATGCCTCCATTGGGAATCAACTTTTGATACCCTTGGTATATACTGATAAAACATTCCCAAATGAGTTTCCATTTCAGTTTTAAGGTCATTGCTCCATGAATTCAAGAACTCTCTGTATACAATTGGTAAAATATTGTGTACCAACAATACATTCCAATCCATATCCTTTTCCAAGTGTGAATTGCTAGCAGTTTGATCAAGCGATGGCCACTTTAAATGTTGTCTATTACTGTCTAGGGCAAAATATCCATTGACATGCACAGGTAAACCAGTGGGACTTTCATTGGTAGAAGGCAATGGAAGAAAGCAAAATACACGCCCTGATGAAGTGGGTGAATCAAGTCTGGCTGCAATACCTAAATAGGGTCTATATTTACAGTGCCGAGTTTTTACAAGTTGTGACAATTTTTCATTTATCTCATCCCTGCAAACACTTCCAGTGTGAAAATACTGAACAACCAGCCATTTCTGGAAAAAATCTTGTGAATCCAGATGAATTTTGTATTGTACAATTGTTTTCAACAGAATAGGATCGTTGTGGAAAAATGCTGAGTCATCATTAGAGAGTTCTCTTTCTATTTCCCTTATTTTTTCTTTGTATTGAGATCTTTCTGCCGGCATTTTATCCAGCCAACTTGTACTTCTATCTACTGAAATAGAGCTTTCTGTGTCAAGAGTGCTACCTGACATGTTGCATACATGTAACTCTTCAACAGATGTTAAAAATAAAAGTTCAATTCCAATTTCTTCTTTGAGAGAGTTGAAGAGGTCTTCTACTTTTTCCTGTGTGTATATATTTTCGGACAATTCTGAAGCAGACTTGCGAAGAGGAAACCAGAAAAAAGTACCATCATAAAGTCCTTTTTCCACTATTTTTTCATTAATTTCAAACAAGCCATAAAGTGGCTCTAGCCCTCTTTTACCACATATTTCCTGGTCTGTAAATTCTTCTATTGTATTGAAGGGACACATGGTATTGGGGTCTATCTGTTCACGCAATGGGTCAATAAAAAGGATATTTTCACCACTTATGACACACACGAAATCTGAAAAAGTTGCAAATAATCATGGCATGATTTAGATCTAAATTCGATGTTTGTTTTCATTTTTTAATTAGTCTAATTTTTAACTCATTCAAAATATGAAGTCTCAATGATATAATACAGAATCACAATGGTAAAGTGTTTATAAAATAAATTTAAATACCTTTACCTCAAATGTCAAGTGATAAATATACCTATATTTGAGATGTAAAGTGGTAAAAACAAACACACACACACACACACACAAATGATCGATCATATGATTATCAATCATTTGTGTGTGTTTTTTTTAAATAGAAGGTTATTGCAAAAACGTTTATGCCAATTTTTCTGGGTTTTTTGTCAACATTGTGTCATTTTTGAAAAAGTGCACAACAAAATTGACGATTCAATGATAAAATGTAATCATGTCTCGCAATCATAAATATTTAAACAATTTTCAGTATTTGCAAAAACAAATTTAAATTGAAAAGATTTATACAATAAAGTAATTAACATTATTATATATATTCTAAATTGTACTCATTCTATTATTTTGATATGGTGTTCCGAATTTATGAATATCAATTGTTCTTAGCCTTTGATCTTTTAGTCGTCTTTTATTCAATGAGTTTTCTCCCCTTAACACCATGTATCTCTATAGAACATGAGACCATTCAGTTCGTTTACAACACAGTTTACACCTTTTGCACTCTCTGAACTTGATTTTAGCTAAAATGTGTAGGTCTGTTTTCCTGCTTTCTACCACATCTGTATCAAATTTGAGACTGCAAGGTATTTTGTACTCAACATATCGAGTCCAAAACAATGTAAAAAACCCCAAATGAATCAGCATATTATCTTCTTACATATCATCTCTTTAAGAAGTTTGAGAAGAAAAGGTCAACCTGTACTCTAGGTAACGCATCCACAACGCTGTCAAGGAATCAGGATAACTTTCACTGACTTTTGAAATCCTGGCCTCAATTAATTAAAAAGCATTCCATCTCTGAAGCAGGGTTTGGATTCAATAATTAAATGATACTGTACAATTCATGTCTACAACACTGGTAAGACCGTACCCTAACTCTGACCATAGGCTGTGAACTAAAATGAGTGAGACATTTCCTATACACATGGTCAGCTACCACATTTGTATCAAGTCTGAGACTGGTTGAAACAGTACTGCATATACTAGTACAGTGCCCACAGTACTTTAAGGATCAATTGCCTCATCCCCCTGCAAATTGGTTGTAGAAAACGACAAAAAAATCCATCAATGAACCAAATGAGTAAATGACAAAGAGTACGGGAATAAAGAGATGTTATGCAGGGGTCATCTTTCGATGGGGGTCACTATTCGTCGTTAACCTGAATTCAATATTTTTAAACATTATGTGTATAAATAGAAGTCTACAATTTGTTTGAAATATTTTATAAATTTAACAATTATATTACCTGTTATGTGAAACACGGATTTAAATCCAATCCCAAATTTCCCAACTTTAAGTGGATCATCTTGTTTATTGCTCTTTCTGACCATTGTGATTCCATCCCAGTCCTCCTCTTCAAAGATTGCGTCATTGTAAAAGCAAAGAGCGGGGCCCTGAAACGTGATGCTGAATATGCATACAAGCAAGATATAAAAATCTAGGCTTATAAGTTTATATTATTTATCCAAATGGTTTCCATTTTCAGTCAGATCTTTTCAGTACATAAAAAAATCTATCATGTATACATTTAAAAAAAAATCATTATGCTTAATTGTGAGAGATTTTAAATGTATGATCAATAAATCTAAATGACAAATCGAAAGACATACAGACACGTCCGTACAAGAGGTCCTAAGGCCACAATGTTCATTTGACTCACTCTTGCTATTCTTAAGAAGATTTTAAGATTTTTTTCTTTAAATTCCCATATACATGTAATAAAACTTGCCCCTATTGAAGTTTCACTCTGGCCCGTGGGGGACAAACTTTGAATCTACACTAAATATTAATGCTTGCATTATAAAAAGGATTACTCCACAAGAACAAAATACACCAATTAATCCGCCCTTAACAAATCTTTCAGTAATATTCTGAGTTTTTTTTTAGGAACATTAATCTCAAAAAAGCATAATAAGTGCAAAAATTAATTCAAAAAAGAAAAGCACACTTAAAACAAGAGGCTTAAGGGCCTTAACGCTCACCTGAATATTATACAACAATTCAGAGGATCCATAGATTAAAAAAAATTAAAAAAAAGATAGATGAAGCTTTATTGCTTAAAAGCAAGAGAAATAGGGTGATCAGGATCAATGATATAGTTAGTCTAGTATTCATTAACAACACAAAAATTATGTTCTAATCCGTCCCCCATTTATTATTAACACTATGCAGACTCTTAACAAAGAGTGCTACTGTACTATTTTAATCCCATATCATAACCTCTCGCATTGGCTTCTTTTTGTCTTTGAAGAACAATTAAAGAGATAAGTGATTTCGTCTCATTTTTATTAATCTATTATTTACATGTCTACCTGATTATTTAAACTATAAAAGTACTTTTTGTATTACACAATAAAAATTCTTGCATAATTCGCTTTTTCTATTTCATGTAACCTTTCAAATATATTATTTACAGTGAATGGCTAAGGGGAATATCTCAGTAGAATACAAATCAATAGAGCCCTGGCCGGGGCCAGAACACTTGATCAAATGGTCCAGATGCTCAAAAATCTGATAAAAACACCCTTGCTTATTCAAATTTTAACACTGCGTGTCTCCGATATGGAGCAAAGTAGATTTTCAAAGAAATAATGCATTTTAACTACAGATTCAACACATCCCTACCCTTACACCAGATGCCATGACCCAGGGTAATGAAAACCACAAATTTGGAAGAGGTACCCTCGAACTTATAACTATGCACTTACTTAAATATTTAAAAAAAAAAAAAACAACAACAACACATTTTCACTATATTATCAATATAGCTCCCTAACCTCAACCGAAAAACGCCAGAACCCCCGACCCTGGGATCACAAGTTTTAAAAAAAGTTGTAAGAAATACCCTTGCTCATCGTAACTATGCACTTTGTTTATCTTCTCAATACTAAGGAGCAGACAGGGTCATTTAAAGGAATAAATGCATTTTCACTATATTATCAATAGGACACCAGAACATATGACCCAGTGGCCATGAAACCCACAATTCTGGAAGAAGCACTCTTGATCATCATGACTTTACACTTAATTTCTTTGCTTTCTTACCAGGACTGGAAAAAAATATTTTCAAAGAAATTACGTTTTTTCACTACCTAATTAATCAATATAGCCTCCTCTTTCTCTAGACGCCCCGACATTTGGGCCATTATTTCAATATTTTTGGAAGGGGCATTCTTTCTTATCATAACCATACACTTAGTTTGTTTAAATAATACCCAGGAGCAGAGAAGAAAAAAAATTCAAAGAAATAATGCGTTTTCACTATATAATCAATAACACCCCCCCCCCTCCACACACACACACCAGAACCACTGGCCCAGGGGCCATGAATTTCATAATATTTTAAGAGGCACCCTTGATCATAATAACTATGTACTTATATGTATTTAATCGGTTTAATACCCAGGAGCAGAGAAGAAAATTTTCCGAAGAATTAATGCATTTTCACTATATAATCAATACAGCCGCGCCCTAACATCGGAAACCCTGAACCAGGGGCTTTGAAATTCACAGTTTTGAACTAAGCACCCTTGCTCATCATAACTATGTACTTAGTTAGTTTGCTTAATACAGGAGCAGAAAAGATTTTCAAAAGAAATAATGCACTTTCACTGTATGATTTATATAGCTCCGCCCTAGCACCAAAACCCCTGACCCTGGGGCCATGAATTTCAAAATTTTGGTAGTGGACTCAATGATTATTACAATCATGCTAACAATTTAATTACTCGATTTCCAGGAGTAAAGAAGATTGTTGTTCATATTTTATTTATGACCTTTTTTATTACCCCCCTTTTGATGAGCATTCTTTAAAATCTTTTGCCAACGAAAGGATATGCTTCATATCTTCTGGCCCTGTGCCTCTTGGGAAAATGATTTTTAAATGACATGAACCTTTTTGACTCTTGATAAGGTATCTCTTTTGAAAAGGGTTAAACAGACTTTAATCTCGTCACCCAAGAATACTCTATGCCAATTTGATGCACTTGGTAAATTGGTTTAGGAGAAGTCAAAATGTTCAAAAAGTTATCAGACCGACAGACAGACCGACGATGGACAAACTTCGATAAGAAAAGCATACCAGCGTCATTGGCCTAAGCGTGCTAATAACATACATGTACATGTACCACAGACAGATGAAGACATACATCAGACCAATAAAGGATGACAGAATCTGCGCGTTTATATTTTGGTTCTTGCAATCAGAAATCTTCTTGGAGCTTCTCCTTCTAAAAGATTAATACATGTAATACAACATCCTACCGATAGGTATTTTCTGTAGGGATCAGGTAGATAATCTGCATTCGATGAAGGACAAAATCCCATTTTAACCACAGACGCTCCTGAATCTTCGGCATTTTGTAGCAATTCCTAAAATTATTAATTTTCAAATTACGTCATTTTTTAAATTAAATTTGAATTTAAATGCAATACAATGTATATTCAGCCCATAATAAGGCATATTTGTACCTTTAATATCAATCTCAAGTTATGGAAAATAAATATGGTGTACACGTATCACGTAAAAGTATCAATTCATCAAATTGCAAGTACAGTAGAAATATCATATTGTAAATTTTGAATTACTAGGGGGAAGGTATAAGTGCAAAATTTACAACATGATAACTGATTATCATGTTGTAAATTTTGCATTTACCTCCGGTCCTTAGTAAATTCAAAAATTACAACATGATAGAAATAGAAATACTATATTTTGCACAGTTCCCATTCAAGTAGTAGACCAGAGTTAACAAAGAACTACATGTAATTGAGAAGGTCTCACATTTTTTTAAAAAAAAATATTACCTTGATAATTTGTTCATTATCTGGATATTCATGAAGAATACTTTGGAGTTCCTCAAGAAGTGTGTTCCTTTTGAAAGGCTTATATTTCACCTTTGGGGGCATCTTTTCAACCTTACAAAAAAAAAAGAGAAATTACTATTTCACTATAAACTTAAATTTCTTAATATACATGCGCAAATTTAAGTGTATGTTACAAAGGATTCATGTGTGATGTATAAACACTACAACAACTTGATCCGATGAGTTTATGGGTGCGGATCATCAGATCAAAATGGACATGGTTGTTCACTACACATCCTACATTCCTACTCTTGTATGTTACTCAGAATCGAATATTTTTAGAAATTATTTTCATTTCTTGCATTATGGTGAAGGAAATTTGAAGATTTATTCCGCAAAGATAAATCATACTCCCCTAGTGCAAAGCAACTGCTTCTTACAAACCCATAAACTTGTAAGGGTGAATTTATTTTCATACTTAAAAATTTCATGTTAAATATTTGTTTGTATGTTCCACCCAAGAAAGCGTAAAGAATCATATTAGCAACAGCCATTTTCTGAAGATTTTGAATGATTTTTTAAATCGCATCTTAGCATACTTGTATATTTACTTAATCGAATTATTATTTTGATTATCAATTTGCTGCATGTGTAAGAAAATATTTACATTTGCTGTTTTTCTACTTAACCAACAATGAAATTGATTTGAATGCCATTTTTGTGTTTTGCTGTTTTTCTACTTTACCAACAATGAAATTGATTTGAATGCCATTTTCGTATAAACTCACGCATAATCCGAAATATCTGACGTTTTCCAGGCGTTTTTCACAATTTTGATATTTGACGTGCCAGGAAAACATCAGAAAAGTGGAAATTCGCCGCATCCACCCGGCATTCTCAGGTCGATTTATGATGCATGCGAACCGAGTTAAATGTTTAACTCACATCTTATTAACAGTACAATGCCTCTAGTACTTACCAATATCGCTTTTATTGTTCTTTTGTAATATAACGTGTCTGATGAAAACATTTTATCAAACTGTCGAGGTGCGTTTTGATTTTGTGCATCTTAAAATCTCAGAGATCTGTATCGAAATGTGGAATAATATATATTTTTTAAGCGATATTGGTGATAAGTAGAGACATTGTGCTATCGATAAGTTGTGAGTTTGACATTTAATTCGATTTGCAAATCGATTTCAGTTGGAGACGGAAAAATTTCTACTTTTCATAATTGTACCAGTTCTGACGTTTTCCTGGCATGTCAAGCATCAAAATCGTGAGAAAAGCCTGGAAAACGTAAGATTTTTAGGACTAACTCACGCGTAGAAATGTACATGTACACGGAGGAACTCACGCTAAAGTGACATCACAATGAGGCTAAAGATATGAGGCTAAAGATATAACAATATAAAGCAGCAAGAAATTCAACTATCCAGTATATCACTGTGCCGGATAAATCTGTAACTTCCAAAGAGGCAAATTGGCGCCTGCCAAACTCGTAGAGAATTTGCTTGAACCGCCAATAAACAGAAGCATGATAAAACTGAGAACATGCCAAGAAATCCCGTCTATTTTTCCTCAGCGATGGAGTCAATAAAAGTGTAATTGATGCAAATCACCCATATTCCCCTAACGCTGGCGAGACAATTAACGGCAGCAGATTTGAGGGGGTGGATACTAAGTTTTCCGTTTTCTTAGTAAAAGAAATTAAAATAAACTTCTACCCCAGGAAGTAGCCTCCTATGCCCTGAAAAAATTGTTCCTGTCAAAAACCTTAATTTGTTTACAAAATAATTATGTAAAATGCACTAGACACAGGTACCAAAATTGTAAAAATAGACTGGAAGGAAATAAAAAAAAAATCAAAAGGAAAAAATAATAATTTGATATGTATGGAACTACAATTGACTTAGTTCATTTTCATTGGTCAATTACCGGTATGATACCTTAATAAGGCGAGAGACTTCCACAACAACCAAGTTCATCGTGCCCGATGTTAATTTATACTAGGAAAAAAATAGTTTGATATGGAAACACTGAAAAACTTGAAAGGCGTCTAATTTTTAATGAACAATTAATAAGTTTACTATAATCTATTTCACTTTCTTTTTATTCTATTTTACTTTTTTAACCGCATATGATTTGCATGGAAAATCCCCCCCCCCCCTTCAAAAAAACAAAACAAAACAAAACAAAAAAAAAAAAAAAAAAAAAAACGGAAAAAAGGTGCAAAGGCTTCTGAATAATAAGTACATGTATTCTAGCTTTAATTTAAAACCAGTAAAACTTAAGATCCTTCCCTCAAAACTGCTGACATTGATTGCCTCGCGCACATCTCCCTGGGGTAAAAATCACAGACGCTAATTCCGCTTTTATTGAGTTCGCTCTAAAACTAGAATGCGTACTTTTTTTTGGCATGTTATTGATTTAATGCATGAAATGTAATGGCCAAGATAAAATGGTAAATTACGTATTGAGTACAAGATCTATTACAAAACAATATCACATATATTAGACACGGTTGACCAATTTGCTCCCAGTGAATACAAATATCTGTCAAAGTTTGCATCCTTGATTCCTTATTTTGGATGAATTGATTAATAGGTTGATTTACTTTATAAAAATACTTTCTCTTGAGGCATATGTTACTTTAAAATGCTAACAAAATTTAAAACAATAAATGTTGTTTGTCAAGACACATGTAAGTGTAGATACACATCATTAGACCTGTCCTCTGACCTTGACCTTTATTGAGATTATTAGAATTTAATAAAGTCTTCCTTTTAAAAAATATTTCTACCTACACTGAATGTATAATTTCATTCAGTTTGTTAATTATACAAATTATTAATTAGTGTTGACAGAAAAAGGGACTGATTTGATTTTTTTTGTACAGGTTAAAAGTATCAGAGATGACCCCCAACCCCAACCCCCCTGGGCTATTTAATAAAATTGTCATGACTCATACTAAAAATGAGCCCCATTAATGAAAGTTGTGCAAAGTGAAATTCAATCTCTGCTGATGCCAATCACTGTATCAATTCACCTTGAGTTTGTATGAACAGTGAAATTTTTACATTATTCATGTTATTGAAGAAGGAAAATATAAAGTATTGCTGGTTAGTCTAAATTAATTCAAATTTCTTAGTGGCCAGCTATTTTGAAAGTAAAACTTAACAATACATCTATTTCCTCAGGAATTTTAAAGAATAAATAAATGTCACTCAGAGGGAGGAATGGCATTTTTCAAAGTAAAATAAGACGGCGGAACATTAACTGGCAAGATTGGAAATATGCAGCCTACATCTTTTCCATCTGTTACAGTCAAAACATCCAAAGACAAAAAAATTCAATTTCGGAAAAGTTTGAAATTTACATAGTTCAGAATTTTCTGTCCAGTACTTTAAAAGAAATAAAAAAAAAGGTTACGACCATTTTATTCCTTTTTGGGGGAGGAAACTGAAAGATCTTGGTAATAAATAAGAGAATTTTTGAGTTTGGACACCCCCTCCCTCCCCGTTCGGGCTGTTAAATTTTTTTCCGTGAAGATTCCTTTTATCATCCTTGAAATAAATATATTCTGCTATATATGTGAAGGCATGAACACAAACAATCTGACTCCACAAAATTTGCCAGCCCCCATCTCTGTCTTTAGAATCAAATGACCGTCCCCTGAAAGAAAGTATCTTAGACTATATCTTCTATATATATCTCTTTTGTGTGTCCTTAAAAATATTGGATAGAAAATTCTTATTTCTACATTAATTTCAAACTTCATGTATTCAGAATTGAAATTTTTTGTCGTTTGGATCAAACAGTAGAGACTCTGTGGGTGGCTTGAATTTCAAACTGGAATTTCAATCCAGAATTTTTTCAGACGTCTGTTTAACGTCTATCATTATTGAATGTTTTGACTGTAACAGATGGAAATGACGTAAACTGCATGTTTATAATCTTCCGTGGTCTTAATGTGTACAGACAACACTGTCTGTAGCATTGTCTGAAACAGGTCCATTTAGTTATGCATGATTTTTTCATTCTATACCAATCTGATTAAAATCAGATCTTTGTAACGCTCCGATATTTTGATGGTCGCTGCACTTTGTACAGCGATCATCAAAATATCGGAGCGTAACAAAGATCTGAATTTAATCAGATTGATTTTTTACCAGCTTCGATACAATGAAAACATACAAATGTAAATCTGATATACTGTATATTTATACATTTAATTACATTTTAGAGAATATGATTTTTTAAATGTTGTTCAACATCGCAAAAATTAATCTCAAAAATATTAAAACTTAGGTAAGACAATTTGAAAATTGTCTAGATCAAGTCCACTTTTGGATATTCATATTACATCAGCATTTTGTTATCTTCAAAGATTTTCATAATTAATGGAAATATTATTAAAAAAAAATTAATAACTAAACTTTGCCCCACTCCCACCCCCTTGCGGATCCACCATCTAAAACAGGAGTCATAAAAATGCTATTTAAATATTTTTCATAATCTATGCTTTGTAAACTCTGTATCCAAATCCCAAATTATCGGTTACGTAATTACTAGCATAAACAAGGCACATGCATTCAGTTTTAACTCAGAAATCAATCATAATGATCACTGCTCAAATAAAATCACACTGATTAATAAATCAAATTGTTGTAGTTTCTCCAATTGCGGTTCATGTAATCCTGTCAAAACTCAATGTACATGTACAAAACCTAGTGGCGACCGTGTATTTACCTAGAGTTTTAAAAGTATTCTACCTGGAAAATATTTAAAAAAAAAAATAAAATGGAGTTTACATGTACCTTCAAAATACATTTTTTTAAAACTTTAATTGTGCTGTTTTAATCCTAATATAATTATTTTTCATTCTAAATCCTCATTTTTACATGTATCTGTATTTAAGGTGTAGAAAAATCAATTTTCTGTTATATGTTAGATGGAATGTGAGAGATTACAGCTGATCCCATTGGACAACCAGTTCCAAGTCCCACCCATACACACCCTCCACCACGCCTTCACAAAATGAAGAGTTGGTGGATGGGATAGTCAATCCTTGTTAATTACACATTTTACAAAATAAAAGATTTTTAATTCTTAACTCTCTGAAATAAAAAAAAAATATTGAACATTCCAGAGGACACAGAGATTAAATCATATATTCGGTATTTTTTTTTCATATCAATTCTAACAGATATGAAGGAGTTAATTGTGGGACGTGGAGACCATATAAACCGAGGTCCCGTGTCGCAGTAGGTGCTGGCACGAAAAAGATCCCTCACTGCTCGATGGCTCTAAGTACCGAGTATAGGTCAAAATTTGCAGCTCTCCACCGGCAAGTGGTGGCGTCTCCATATGAGTGAAAAATTCTCGAGAGGGACGTTAAACTATAAACAAACAAAAAATCTAACAGATATGATATAGTCATATTTTCATTACTGTTGATTTTTTGACTGCATATTTGCAATTCGTTTGTGTTGTTGTTAAATAATCAAAACTGTTATTTCTGTGTTATTTATGTTTTTTCAACATCATATAATCGTGTTCCGAAACGATCCCTTAATATTTCAAGACCATGACGTCAAATGGCCCAGAAAAGGAAATGAAAAAGATTCATAAGTGGGGGAACTAAGCTTTGATGAAATATATATTGTTCCCGTTTCTCTATTTTGAATACAAAAAGACTCTTGGACGACTCACTATTTGTACTTTCAATACATATATTGCATTAAATATAAACCGAACCTCTTTGGAAAATATCAACGAAACAGTCTGACGTGACCCGTAATTGGCAGCTTCACTGTAGTACACAAAGTACACATATTAATCTTGTAGCGAGCCTCTTGACTCTCTCTCAGAAAAAATAACTTTCACCATGTTCACTTCTAAAATATTACTACATAATGGTGCCTAGTTCTGCAAACCTGCGGGGTGATAAACGGGTTCTGTAAATGTGGAACCAAAAAATACCTACATACAAAGCATTATAAACCATCACGGCAAAAGACGCTCAACTTGTACTTACAACTGATGTCCCTAGATCAAAAAGTGAAGATGAAATACAATCCTTCGCTACTTCAGTAAAAAAAAAAAATACGTCACAAGAACGTATCAACCAGCTATAAACTGTTCAAGCATCCTCTATCATCAGTCTATTCCTGTAATGTGTGAGCACATTTTCAAGCTTTCTAGAAAAATCGTTACACTTCATGCATTTTTCAATCGATCGGTTGGGGCATGCGTCTGAGAGAGGAACTAACCAACTCTGTGTGGGGGGTTGCTGTTCAAGTCAAACCACAGTGGTAAATGGGTGCGTTGTAAGATATGTATTGTATATGTATTGTATGTTTCTTTTCTTTGTATTTTTTTTAATACAAACAATAAAATTTATTATTTTTGATTGATTTTCTCGCAACTTCATTTATTATGGTATCATAGATTGACCTGAACCACGTGTAAGTAAAATGTAAACATGTGGTTGGCCAACATACCTTGCTATTCATTCAAAGATTGGACAATGATTCGTGGTAAGATCCGCTGTGCGCAATAAAAATTATAACAATAGCCATCGAGGGGTGATCAAAAAGTTCGCGAACTAATTTAATTACTTCCATAAAAGACATAAAATTAGGTTTCAATGTTTATTATTTTTTACAGCAGCTCTCTCCTATTTTAATGCACATCTGCCACTTTTCTGCCCATTCGCGAAATACGTGATCCAGACTGTCACGTTACATATTCTTTTGCGTTCTGTTCAAAGAAGCTAAAAGATTTTTCCAAGTCTTATATTTCTTATCATGCAAGTTATTTTTTATAGCAAGAATAGTCCATTTCTCACAAATGCTCAAATCTCGGCAACAGAATGGGTGGATAAGGATATCTTTCCCAAGAATGAGTATGGTGACCATCACAACCCGACTCTCTTTTTATCATATCTGATATGTTTTAAGTCTAAAGTAAACGACATTTTACGAATTTAATGATTATATTATTGTTAAGATATTCACCTATTCTTCTGACTGTAACTTGACGATTTTTCATTAAAAATTGCACAACTAAAGACACATCTTTTAACTGGGTATCAGAACAAACATTATTTTTAACCATATCCATTCCTTCACTAAGACAATCATTCCAATAAAAGTTTAAACTTCTAGTAAGTCTTCATAAACCTTGTACAAATTAATATATGCTACTACAAAGGAATTTCCAAGATATACGTTAAACTTTACAGCCGTCCGTTGCTAGAGTATGACTGATTCAACCATTTTTTGTCACAAGTCATCTACATACTGACGTCTTTTTCACATTGTGACGTACAAACATGGAGGAAAACATTACTTAAGGTATGTCACTCGTGAAATTTGTTATATCAAGGATTTTTTGAGAAGTATATTTTGGATAAGTACTCATATAGTATGACTCAAAATCGCAGAGAAAATAGGGGGTCAGTGTGCATCTAACTGAGCTACGGTACAATTAAGTTGACCTTTTTGCACTTAAATTGTAACTCTTTGGTTAATCACTTTAACCGTTATCATATTTTATAAGATGTAACCATGGCAAAAAACAATCTTATTTTACGTAAAATAGTTTGAATAATATTTATCATTGAACAAATCATGCAAATTAATGCGCATAAATTATTGTGTGACCTTTCTGCACTAAAAAAGTATCATATTTGGGGTATTAAAAATTTAAATAGGCAATAGAATATTTTCTTGTATCAAACTTTTTACGACTTAAGTGCTGATCGGTCAAAAGTATCGAGTAGTTTAAAATAATGAAAGAAAAAGTTGGGGTCAGTGATGTAAATTTTGAAATATTGGTCAAAATATGCGATTTTCAGGCAAAAAACTGTGTAAATTTTATCTCGACTTCCTTAATATATCTTCATTTCTTGGCAATGTTTGTTGAGCGAAGGTGTAAATTTTGTTATAAAAATATAAATTGAGACCTATATTTAATATTCCAGGCATATCATAACGGAAAATATTCTCTGAGTAAAAGTATGTGAGGCTAAAGTTCCAAGATATTAAATTTAATAAATGTGTAGATTTGCAGAAATTTCTGCTAAATATCCTTCCGCCACAAGAAATAGTCCCTTATAAATCTTGCTTCTTTGTGAATTTTTGAGCAGTTTTTTAATTGAATGTTGAACATTTTATATTGTTTAATTTAAATATGTTATAAAGATTGAATTGTAATAAATAGTTTTTAAGTAAGAGGTTCTGACTGAAATTTTCTAAAAGGCTGACGAGTGACATACCTTAATATCTGCTATTTATAGAACATGTTTATGACTATATGTGTGTCCAATTTCATTTTGATCTTAATTGTGGTTTTGTAAATTTAGAGATAGTTTGCGAACTTTTTGATCACCCCTCGCATAAAGTAAACAAAGGTTTGTCATTGTAGTAGCTATTACATATTTTTTCTACCAGATGATTGGCGACTTTGGAAAATTGGTAGCTACTAAGTACCAATCAATCTTCACTGTAAAATTGGGAATGCAAATTATAATACGAGAGGAGTTCGCAGTAGTTCTGGCAAGATTTAGTAAGACTACGGAGAGACAGTTTACGGATAAGGTAAATTATTCACGGAAGTGTAGAGCTCTAGGAAGTGACTATCACGTGCATGGAGTCATGGTAAACAGAATGTTATGTTACGTTTCAATTTTCACCACTGCTTAATATCAGTGGAAATGCACTTTACTCTCTTTAGAACTACTGCAAATTCCTCTGGTATTATAATTTGCAGAACACCGAAAAATAAAAGGTTCCGAGCACATAAGGAGGGATGTTTTCTATAATCAAGAGCATGCTCCGAGTACGATCGGTTTTAAGACCGGGATGGGCTGCTGACAGGTGAATTTATGTTTCAGGGATATCAACAACGTCATTTAAAGTCGGCATTTCGTAAATTCTGTGGTCATTGTAGTGACCTTGTTGGCGGATATAACCCCTCGTTGGGTTCATTGGGTCGTATTTTAGCTGGCATCTTTCGTGCCAATTGGTAGGGCTTTATTTTTATGCTGAATTTGATAACGGAATGTTCCGTCTACCTGTTCAATACATAAGCCGGATGGCGGATGTGACTGGTCAAAAGGGGATGCTTACCCCTCCAAGGCACCTGATCCCACCTCTGAAATTTCCCAGGGTTCGTGTATAATGCCCTATATTTTTTGAGATCGATCACTGTTTGTCTTCACTTTTTTTCATTTTCATAAACACGTCATAATCTACAATCACAAAAATGGCACAGAAGTTCAGGTCACTGAGAATTTCAAGAAAAGATCAGTAGCTGGACATAAAAATTCACACGAATGGAGTAACAACTGGTCGCAAATTAATAAAGTATAAACTATGGAGGTATACGCTTACTTTTTTATGTAATTTTATGGGGATTTCCCATCGAGGTGTCGAAAGCCGTCTGTTGAAGTTGCATTTTTTTTAACAGTGTCAGTTAATGTGTATTATATATTATCAAAGAATGATTGTGACTGATTTTGCAAAACGGCGAAAAAAGAATTAACACAACATTTGGTTTGATGTCAAGGGCAGGGGGAGGAATTTCTCTCTCTGTCTTTCTCACTTTGACATATAATTATAATTCTACATATTTCACAATATTAAACAGCATCAACATAATTACATGTATATTCTTCTAATATTTTGATCTTCAGAGAATGCAATCTGCACGTTTTAGTGACAGATTCAGGAATTTCAGAACGGGGATGGGGGTGCAGATGGATCCCCCCCCCCGAAAAAAATTAAGGAAAAAACATAACTATTACAAATGGACGGGTGATGTCACTTCTCATAGACATTTCCTTTATGTATCTTTCAGAATAGGGAATCCGTGTTTTCTTGATTATTTTGTTGAAATTATTAATACTATGTAATAAACATCCGACATCTGGTAACATTTTGTTTTCCTCTAGTATGGTTTACGAATCCGCTTCTCCCTGTGATCAATTAATTTTTTTGCAATAAGTGAATAGAATGGGGGAGGGTTCTAGTGTATATACTGAACTGTATTGTGTGTAATTATACTAATAATTTGAGAACATTGAACAATTTAACTGAGTATAGGGCCTAATGCTTGTACTTGTCAAGTGTGCAGATGAAATTTTGGAAAAGACAATACATTAGATTCATACTTTCATGTGTACGCATGATATGTAAATAAATGCTGATTGAATATTTTATTTGAAAAGGAGGGGGGGGGGCAATTTATTTCTCTTTATTTCTTTGGGAGACAATAGCTAGTTTTGGCTTAGTTGTTGGTTTTTCAATTAGTCTGTCTGAGTGCTTGTCCGTCACAAAATTGCTTTTGGGTCATAACTCTCAAATCCGTGATTTAAGTGAAGTCAAACTTAGAATAATGATGTTGACTATGACACATAGTTGTGTATTAATACCGAATCAACATGATGTCTCAAAGGTAAAGGTCTTGGCTCTTGATTGAAATAACTTCAAACATGAGTATATGATCATCGATTAACTATCAATGTGTTATGACTTACTCAAGGTCCAAAAATAATCCTATAGGAATAATTCTCAAATTCTAAGGGAATTTTTATCCTATAGGAAATTATTTTCCTAAGGGAGAAAAAAATTTCCCTTATGAGAATTTTTCTCCTGTAGTATATTTTTTTCTCCTATGGGATTTGTCTTTCTCCCATAGTAAAGTAGATTCCCCTAGGAAATTAAATTCTCCCTTGTTAAATTTAATTCCTGCAGGAATTCTTAACTATCCTGCAGGAAATGATGAAACTCTGAAGGATAATATCCCTCAGGATTTTCAATTTTTCTACAGGAACTTTAAATTTCCCATGGGTATTTTTTTATCAAAGGTAATTTTCTCGCATGACAGGTGAGATTTACCTGTATTAAAGGTAGTTTAGAACTCTGTTAGTGATGGTCTACCACATTATATATATGTTTGTTTTTTTTATGTAAAACAAGAGTTTGGCGGGCGCCGATTTGCAACTTTGGAAGTGGCAGATTTATCTTTTATATTTATGTAAATATAAAGAATGCTTTTAAGATTAGCGTAAATTGTTGGTGTTTTCGTCACACAGACTTGCACGAACATTATGTAGGCATATTTTCCCATGAAGCGCTAGCTAGCTCGCTTCATGAAATATGCCTTCGTGACTAGTCTGTGCGATTCACACACCGATAACTCACATAAAACTTAAAAACACACCTTAAATAAACAAAGTATTATATGAATATGCTATCTTTACCCAAGAATTTAAGACAATTTAAATATCTAACTTGTAATTTCATGTATTTTGCGTTCTATCAGCAAAACATCATTTCTTCGTCGTTGAATATTGTTGTATTTTAAGAATACTCAGAATATTTATTTACGGTTATTCTCCGGCCACGTGGATATGGTTATTCTCCGGTCACGTGGATACGTTTATTCTCCGGCAACATAATTATATAGATACGGTTATTCTCCACGTGATTAATGCACAAAAGGAAGGCCATGAACTGAACAAATTTGATTCTGACCATGGCCCTTCTATTTTTGAGAAGAAAACTTTTAAAGATTTTCCCTATATTTTCCAATGTAAAACTTTGACCCTTATTGTACACTAGCCTACGCCCTTGGGCCATGATACATGTATGAAGAAACTTTTAAATCTATACTATCTTAGAATTCTTGTATTTAAATATCATTTAGGAAAGCCATCCTGTTCTTGAGAAAAAAGATTTGAAAATATTCATCTTACTCCTGGGGACAATGAAATGAATTAACTCAAATTTACACTATATAATAAAGAAGTATTTACATAATTTTCGTCTTTTCTTGGCCAGTGGTTTATGAGGAGAAGATTTTTAAATAATGAAACCAATTTTTCAGAATTTCTTAATTATCTCCCCTTGGAGGTGGATGCGGCCCCTCATTTGAGCAAATCTGTTTCCTCTTCACCCAAGGATGTTTTCTGAGTTGAAATTGGCCAATTGCCTCTAGCTATAGAAAGTTGAAAATTGTGAAAAATTTACAGCCAGCACGACAGACGACAGGCGATAGAAAGACGATCGCCAGATACTGACACTCTTCGATCAGAAAAGCTCTTTTGAACTTTTAGCTCAGGTGAGCTAGCAACAAACATTTAATTTGTCAGCTTTCCTCCTTTTTGTTACGTTTGACAGAGTTGTGCACAACAGAAATTCATGCGCACCGATTGCACATTAATTTTATAAATGCATTATCATGCGACAACATTTCCTTATATATCAAGGTTTCTTTACAATAAAATGCACCCTCAATGGCTAAAAGATTACATAACATTTTCAAATGACTAAGAAGTAAAGATAACGGAAGAATTTGTCAAAATAAATGGATTTTCTCAAATCACTATTTAACATGTCAGCATTTTCTATAAATTAGGAAAGAAATCAATAAATTTTCAAAAATCTACGACTACGTTGTGCCGTTTGAGAGGCGCAGATTTAATAAATCGTGTTGATAAGCGACAAAAATTCCCTCCTCAGCTTTTTATTAAATAAAAAATATACCTCCACCTTATAAGGAACTAGGGATACAGATTGAGCTTTGCGAGGGAGGTCATTGTGTTTATATGTATTTGAAATAATTCGAATTTCTGATAAACAATGAATCTGGATTTTTCACAAGAACCGCCAAATGGATAACTATAAGGTTACTCTTAACAGGATTTATACACATCAGGAAGCTGGGTGATACAACCAGATTGTAGAACGAGTAGAAAAGACAATAGGCGTCCTGACATACTTCTTTTTATCATATACATGTGTATCACTCAATCTTGCTGTTGATTTTGTTAAAAAATAACATTGGGACATTGCGCGCCATTAAAAAAAAGTTGAATTATTCATGGCACTATTTTGTATTTCATTTAAGATTCGGAACCAAACTAGGAATTTATAATTTTGGCCATAACGCAAATACCTGTGTTATTTTGCTTTGCTTGAGCATAATTGGAACCATATGTCAACTAATTACATGTACATCTATCGCAAATTTTTTTGAACTTTTTTGATAATCCTGACTGTCATCAGATTTTGAAAAAAATGCATTAAGCATGGATGAAATTTAAATTTTTTAAAGCCATATCCAAGCAAGAAATATACCTTACACTGTTTAGCACACGATTTTATGTTGAAGATGACTGACGTTTTCAAAAAGAAATTAAAACGTGAAAAAAGGACATTGACAAAACTTTCAAAGAAGTTTGAATACACGTAATCATAGGAGAAATTGCTGATAAGGGATGGGTACCCCAATATTATAGAAAGAATGGCGGTGTACATGCTTTTCTATGAGAAACCCCAAATATGTGTTTGATCGACGAATAAATAAAATAGGAGACACATAATGCAATTATGTAATAATTTTTTTAGAGTTTCATTAAACTACATGCAGTGCAAGTGGTTTAAGAGGAGTTATGGAAAAGGGATGGATTCCCCATCACTATATATATACCCTTTTATACAGGTGTAATACACAGGTAATCTAGCATGTTCGAATGCTTTCGGAGTTTTGATCATTACATTGTTGCTTACAAAAATCAAATGACCTACAGATTAAATATACCATATTGGATAAAAATTGGGTGACCGGTTATTATAATGCAAAAATCTCGGAGTGGGAAATGGTGATAATACGATTTACATATTTAATTAGATATGAAGAAAAAGTAACTGTATCAACGTTACAAACTGTCAATTATAAATACAACTTACAAAGATTTGAATCTGAATATGATTTTCGTTGAAAACGAGGTATGACTCATCAGCGAACGATTGATTACTTGTACGTATCTTTCTCTCAACTGTGAGTTTCCGACGATGGGTATGAATGTTTGTACATGTACCAATGTACATAAGGTTTCTAGTGGTCCCTCGGACTTAAAGAAAAAAAAATCAGAAAAAAAGGTAACGAAAGTTTTCGGAAAAGGGACTGATTAATTTCAGTAAAGAAAATAATTTTTCGGAAATAAAATGCAATTAAATATATCCTAAGGAATCAAATTAATCTAAACAATAAAATGCTTTACTTGATTGTTAGTACGGGAATTAATGTCGCAGCTGTTGCAGAAAAAATACATAACCCTCGTAAGAAAGTAATAATTTCTCTGAAGTCATGCATTGCTTTGTAACCTCTCCTATAAATCTCCCATTGGATTGCTTGCATCCAGTAAAGTCTGGTAAGATTTTTTTGAACAGCTACATATAACATTGGAACAAAAACAGAACAAATAAAAAAAAAATGAATGCAGATGTTATGTCACTTTCTTGCCGTCATGAAATGTTCGCCTCATTTTAAAGGGAAAAAGTCACGTTTTGTCCGCCATCACAAAATATCCAACTGTTTTGGAAAAATTCGTCAGGTTATGTCTTTATTCTAAATTTTCTGTCACTATATCGGAAATATGACGTTTTGTCCGCCTTTACAAAATGTCCGCCTCAGATAGAAAAAAAATATTAAATTTCGTCTCCATATATTTACCCATTCAACATGATATCATAACGTCTGCACACATTTGTTTTGATAAACTTAATTTTCTTTGTTTTTCACTTAAAAATGCAAAAGCTCTTACATCTGACCACTGATAAGTGGTATGTGACCCAATTTTGCTAATCTAATTCGAATTAGCTTCGCTTAGCGTTCAGACGGAGTTATTGCAAAGTAATTTAATGTGCAGTAAATTAATTCGAATAAAACTTATTCGCAATAAATTCACCATGTGAACGCAGTTCAAGTTTAATTCGCAGTAACATTATATTCACCTGGAATTAAGCCTCCTCGTGAACAGGGAATAAATTGCCTTCGATCTAGCGACAGCTAATGCGAACTAAACTAATGCACATTTAAATTTTAATTCTATGCCCCGTTCACACGGAGAGTTTAATTCGTAGTAAATTAATGCGAAGTAAAATGATGCGAATTAAACTAATGCGAATGAAATATGCGTTCACACGACAACTAATGCGAAGTAAACTAATGCGAATTATAATTTTATTTCTACAACAAGGTTATTCAGTGAGGCTATAATGACGTCATTTACAAATCACGTCATATTGTGCAGATCAGATACACATTTGACAAAATGTCATAGTGTCTGTGCACATTTTAGTGATTAACATAATTTTCCTTTGTTTCCCAATCAAAAATAGCACAAGTACGTATATTTGACCATCGACATGTGGTCTGTGACAAACTTCTGCCCTTACTCATGCGTCAAAATTTAATTCGAATTAGCTTCGCTTAGCGTTCACACGGAGCTAATGCAAAGTAATTTAATGCGCAGTAAACTAATTCGAATTAAAATAATTCGCATTAAATTCTCCGTGTGAACGCGGATCAAATTTATGCCCTGTTCACACGGAGAGTTTAATTCGAATTAAACGTAAGTTACTGCGAATTAAATTTATTCCGCGTTCACACGGAGAATTTAATGCGAATTAGTTTACTTCGCATTAAATTACTTCGCATTAGCTCCGTGTGAATGCTAAGCGAAGCTAATTCGAATTAAGTTTTGACGCATGCTTAAGGGCAAATTTAAGTCACATGCCACATGTCGGTGGTCAAATACAGGTATTTGTGCTATTTTTGAGAGGAAAACAAAGGAAAACTATGTTAATCACTTAAAACTGTACAGACTCTATGAAATTATGTCAAATGCACAATGTGACGTGATGTGCAAATGACGTCATAATAGCCTTACTGAATAGCCATATATAGTAGAAATAAATTTTTAATTCGCATTAGTTTACTTCGTATTAGTTGTCGTGTGAACGCAATTTAATTCGCATTATTTTAATTCGTATTATTTTACTTCGCATTAATTTACTGCGAATTAAACTCTCTGTGTGAAGAGGGCATTAATTCGCAGTAACTAAGGTTACAGCTGCTCAAGTGGAACAACTCTCTTGAAGGCATTATTGCTTTATGGTATTCCTTTGTTTCTTGCTTCTCATAACAAATATCATCAAACTGTTGAGATAAGAATTTCCAAAAGTCATGCATCCACTCTTTCTTCGATAACAGCTCTGATGAATGAAAACATTGTTTAGGAATGTTTTTACACATATTTCTTCCCATATTTTTAATAAAATGTTCAGAAAAATTTTCAATATTCAACTCTTCCACAAAATCTGAGAACAACGTTTTATGCTTCCTGAGAATGTAGAGTTCTCTTTTGTGAGCAATCTGGCTTGCTGACTTTGGTAGCAAATCCGGAAATGATGTGAGCAAAACTTTTCGATCTGTTGAAAAATCTCTTATGTACTCATCTGACGTCAAAAGTAGAGGTGCATTTTTTATATATGTTATGGACAAAGGCTTGCTATTCACACAGTATTCCAGAACAGACCGAACCGTCTCGCAATCTTTAAACCCTGTTTGTGCAACTGGAACATCTGTATTAATGAGATTGCTTATATATGCATTGTGGTCTTTGTACGTTTTCAGAAACTGGATAACAGATATTGCAGAGAAGAAATTTACATTTAATCGAGTATGTTCTACACTGTCAAAGATCCAATATGGGGGTTGCGATATCTGCATTCCCAAAGTTTTCATTAATTCTGGTATTTCGTCTTGTTGGACAGAAAATTTGGCAGAAGATGAATGACATAATATTACTCTTCGCATTGATTCCCAAGATACTCTTACAAGTTTTTTTTCCGATTTGTTTGCAGAATTGGAAGCTTTCATATTTTCATTCTTTTCAAAAGAGGCAGTGTCATCATATTTTGTGGGTATGATAATTTCGGACTCATATTTTCTGAAAACTGGTAGAACGTTGCAAATATTTTCGAATAAATAATTATAAATCTCTGTTGTAATGAATCTAAAAATGCTACTGCCTGCCTGAAAATATTTAAAAAAAAATAAAATGGAGTTTACCTTCCAAATACATTTTTTATAACTTTAATTGTACTATTTTAATCCTAATATAATTATTTTTCATTCTAAATCCTCATTATTACCTGTATTTAAGGTCTAGAAAAATCAATTTTCTGTAATATGTTAGATGGAATGTGAGAGATTACAGCTGATCTCACTGGACAACCTGTTTCAAGTCCCACCCATACACACCCTCCACCAAGCCTTCACAAAATGAAGAGTTGGTGAATGGGATAGTCAATCCTTGTTAATTACACATTTTACAAAATAAAAGATTTTTAATTCTTAACTCTCTGAAATAAAAAAAAAAAATACTGAACATTCCAGAGGGCACAGAGATTAAATCATATATTCGGTATTTTTTTTTTTTCATATCAATTCTAACAGATATGAAGGAGTTGATCCTTATGTCGCGGGTTCGAATCCCATTGTGGGACGTGGAGACTGTATAAACCGAGGTCCCGTGTCGCAGTAGGTGCTGGCACGAAAAAAATTCCTTAACTGCTCAATGGCTCTAAGTACCGAGTATAGGTCAAAATTTGCAGCTCTCCACCGGCAAGTGGTGGCGTCTCCATATGAGTGAAAAATTCTCGAGAGGGACGTTAAACTATAAACAAACAAAAAATCTAATAGATATGATATAGTCATATTTTCATTACTGTTGATTTTTCGATTGCATATTGCAATTCGTTTGTGTTGTTAAATAATTAAAACTGTTATTTTTGTGTTATTTACGTTTTTCAACATCATATAAATCGTGTTCCGAAACGATCCCTTAATATTTCAAGACCATGACGTCAAATGACCCAGAAAAGGAAATGAAAAAGATTCATAAGTGGGGGAACTAAGCTTTGTTGAAATATATATTGTTCCCGTTTCTCTATTTTGAATACAAAAAGACTCTTGGACTTCCAATACATATATTGCATTAAATATAAATCGAACCTCTTTGGAAAATATCAACGAAACAGTCTGACGTGACCCGTAATTGGCAGCTTCACTGTAGTACACAAAGTACACATATTAATCTTGTAGCGAGCCTCTTGACTCGTTCTCAGAAAAAATAACTTTCACCATGTTCACTTCTAAAAATATTACTATATAATGGTGCCTATTTCTGCAAACCTGCAGGGTGATAAACGGGTTCTGTAAATGTGGAACGAAAAAACACCTATAAACAAAACATTATAAACCATCACGGCATTTAAGACGCTCAACTTGTACTTACAACTGATGTCCCGAGATCAAAAAGTGAAGATGAAATACAATCCTTCGCTACTTCAGTAAAAAAAATTACGTCACAGGAACGTATCAACCAGCTTTAAACTGTTCAAGCACCCTCTATCATCAGTTTATTCCCGTAATGTGCGAGTACATTTTCAAGCTTTCTAGAAAAATCGTTACGCTTCATGCATTTTTCAATCGGTTGGGGCATGCGTCTGAGAGAGGAACTAACCAACTCTGCATGGGAGGTTGCTGTTCAAGTCAAACCAGAGTGGTAAATGGGTGCGTTGTAAGATATATATTGTATATGTATTGTATGTTTCTTATCTTTGTATTTTTTTTAATACAAACAATAAAAATTATTATTTTCGATTGATTTTCTCGCAACTTCATTTAATATTGTATCATAGATTGACCTGAACCACGCGTAAGTAAAATGTAAACATGTGGTTGACCAACATACTTGCAATTCATTCAATGATTGGACAATGGTTCGTGGTAAGATCCGCTGTAAGCAATAAAAATTATAACAATAGCCATCGAGGGGTGATCAAAAAGTTCGCGAACTAATTGAATTACTTCTTCTATAAAAGACATAAAATTAGGTTTCAGTGTTTATTATTTTTACAGCAGCTCTCTCCTATTTTAATGCACATCTGCCACTTTTCTGCTCATGTGATCCAGACTGTCTCATGTGATCCACACTGTCACGTTACATGCTCTGTTGCGTTCTGCTCACAGAAGCTAAATTATTTTTCCAAGTCATATATTTCTTATCATGCAAGTTATTTTTATAACAAGAATAGTCCATTTCTCACAAATGGTCGAATCTCGGCAATAGAATGGGTGGATAAGGATATCTTTCCCAAGAATGAGCATGGTGACCATCACAACCCGACTCCTCTGTCTTAATTGGGTGCGTCGTTTGTCCATTGTGGATAACGTATGGACACCTTTTTAACATTATTTTTAAACATCTCCCTTCCTTTACTAAAACAATCATTCCAATTAATTTTTAAACTTCTAGCAAGTCTTCATAAACCTTGCACAAATTAATATATATGCTACTTCAAAGGAATTTCCAAGATATACTTTACCGTTGGTAGAGTACGAATGATTCAACCATTTATCTACATACTGACATCTTTTTCAAATTGTGACGTCACAAACATGGAGTAAAACATTACTTAACATCTGCTATTTGTAGAACATGTTTATGACTATATGTGTGCCAAATTTCATTTTGATCTTAATTATGGTTTTGTAAATATAGAGATAGTTTGCGAACTTTTTTATCACCCCTCGTATAAGGTAAACAAAGGTTTTTCATTGTAGTAGCTATTACATATTTTTTCTGCCAGGTTATTGGCGACTTTGGAAAATCGGTAGGTACTAAGCACCAATCTTCGCCGTAAAAATCGGGCATGCACATTATAATACCAGAGGAGTTCGCAGTAGCTCTGACAAGATTTCGTGAGACTGCGGAGAGACTGTTAACGGATAAGCTGAATTATTCACGGAAGTGTAGAGCTCTAGGAAGTGACTATCACATGCATGGAGTCATGGTAAACAAAAAAGTTATGTTACGTTTCAATTTCCACCACTGCTTAATTAAAGTGCAAATGCACTTTATTCTCTTTAGAACTACTGCGAACTCCTCTGGTATTATAATTTGCAGAACACCAAACAATTAAAGGTTGTGAGCACGTAAGGAGGGATGTATTCTATAATCAAGAGCATGCTCCGAGTACGATCGGTTTTAAGACCGGGGCGGGCTGCTGACAGGTGAATTTATGTTCACGGTTATCAACAACCTCATTTAAAGAAGGCATTTCGTAAATTCTGTGGTCATTGTGGTGACCTTGTTGGCGGATATAACCCCTCGATGGATTTGTTGGGTCGTATTTTGGCTGGCATCTTTCGTTCCAATTGGTAGGGCTTTGGTTTTATGCTGAATTTGATTACGGAATGTACCGTCTACCTGTTCAATACATAAGCCTCATTGCGGATGTGACTGGTCAACAGGGGATGCTTACCCCTCCAAGGCACCTGATCTTACCTCTGCAATTTCCAGGGGTTCGTGAATTATGCCCTGTATTTTTTGAGATCGATCACTGTTTGTTATCTTCACCTTTTTCATTTTCATAAACACGTCATAATCTACAATCACAAAAATGGCATTGGAAGTTCAGAATTTCAAGAAAAGATCAGTAGCTGGACATAAAAAATCACACGAATGGAGTATCAACTGGTGACAAATTAACGATGAATCAACTACGGAGAGGGTTCTAGTGTATATACTGAGCTGTATTGTGTGTAATTTTACTAATAATTTGAGAACATTGAATAATCTGAGTATAGGGCCTAATGATTGTACTTGTCAAATGTGCTGATGAAATTTTGGAAAAGACAATACATTAGATTCATACTTTCATCTGTACGCATGATATGTAAATAAATGCTAATTTAATATTTTATTTGAAAGGGGGGGGGCAATTTATTTCTCTTTATTTCTTTGGGAGACAATGGCTAGTTTTGGCTTAGTTGTTGGTTTTTCAATTAGTCTGTCTGAGTGCTTGTCTGTCACAAAATTGCTCTTGGGTCATAACTCTCAAATCCGTGATTTAAGTGAAGTCAAACTTAGAATAATTATGTTGACTATGACACATAGTTGTGTATTAACACCGAATCAACATTATGTCTCAAAGATAAAGGTCTTGGCTCTTGATTGAAATAACTTCAAACATGAGTATATGATTATCGATTAACTATCAATGTGTTATGACTTACTCAAGGTCCAAATAATAATAATAATAATAATAATATAATCCTATAGGAATAATTCTCAAATTCCTATGGGAATTTTTATCCTATAGGAAATTATTTTCCAAAGGGAGAAAAAAATTCCCTTATGAGAAATTCCCTTATGAGAATTTTTCTCCTGTAGTATATTTTTTTCTTCTATAGGATTTGTCATTCTCCAATAGTAAAGTAGATTCCCCTAGGAAATTAAATTCTCCCTTGGTAAATTTAATTCCTGCAGGAATTCTCAACTATCCTGTAGGGAATGATGGAACTCTGAAAGATTTGGATAATATCCCTCAGGATTTTTAATTTTCCTACAGGAACTTTAAATTTCCAATGGGATTTTTTTTTATCAAAGGTGATTATCTCACCTGACAGGTGAGATTTACCTAAATTAAAGGTTTATGAGTGATGGTCAACCACATTATATATATATATATATGTTTTTTTTATGTAAAATAAGAGTTTGGCAGGCGCTGGTTTGCCACTTTGGAAGTGGCAGATTTATCTTTTATATTTATATTTATGTAAATATAAAGATGCCTTTAAGTTAAGTGTAAATTATTGGTGTTAACCTCACACAGACTTGCACGAACATTATGTAGGCATATTATCTTTCCATGGAGCGCTAGCTAGCGCGCTTCATGAAATATGCCTAAGTGACAAGTTTGTGTGATTTACAAACCAGTAACTCACGTAAAACTTATAACATTCCTTAAATAAACGTAATATATGAATTACATTGTAACTTTCTTTACCCAAGAATTTAAGACAATTTAAATATCTAACTTGTAATTTCATGTATTTTGCGTTATATTAGCAAAACATAATTTCTTCGTCGTTGAATAACGTTTTATTTTTAAAATACTCAGAATACATGTTTTTATTAATTTTACGGTTATTCTCCGGCCACGTTGATATGGTTATTCTCCGGTCACGTTGATACGGTTATTCTCCGACAACATATATGGATAGGTTATTCTCCACGTGATTAATGCACAACAGGAAGCCGGTTGATATAAACAGTACACAGTAAAGAGTAGAAAAGACAGTATGTATCAAGACATATTTCTTTTTTGAATAGTTAAAAAGAATCGCTTTGTTACAAGCAATCTTTTTTATATTTTGCTGTATACATGTACATGCATGTGCTACTTTTACAAAAACGTTCATGGAAACATGTCACTATTGTGTAAAAATTTGACCCCCGGGGACCATGAAATTTATACTATATAAAGAAGCATATACATAAGTTTCGTCTTTTCTGGAGCAGTGATATTTGAGAAGAAAATTTTTAAATGAAGCAACAAATTTTTCAGAATTTCTTAATTATCTCCCCTTGGAAGTGGAAGTGCATGAGCAAATCTGAATCCTCTTCACCCAAGAATGTTTTGTGAGTTGAAATTGGCCCAGTGCTTCTAGCTATAGAAAGTTGAAAATTGTGAAAAAATTACAACAAGCACGACAGGCGATAGAGACGGGCGCCAGATACCGACACTCTTCGATCAGAAAAGCTCTTCTGAACCTTTAGCTCAGGTGAGCTAGCAACAAACATTTAATTTGTTGGCTTTCCTCCTTATTGTGTTGTGCACGACTGAAACTCGTGCGCACCGATTGCACATTAATTTTATAACTGCATTATCATGCGATAACATTTCCTTATATATCATGTAACAACGTTTCTTTACAATAAAATGCACCCCAAAGGCTTAAAGATTACATAACATTTTCTAACTATTAAGAAGTAAAGATAAGGAAGAATTTGTCAAAATAAATGGATTTTCTCTAATCACTTTTGCTGATTTTATATGTCAGCATTTTCTATTAATTAGAAAAGAAATCAATAAGTTTTGAAAAATCGATGACTACGTTGTGCCGTTTGAGAGGCTCAGATTTATAAAATGTGTTGTTAAGCAATAAAAATTCCCTCCTCACCTTTTCATTAAAGAAAAAAACCTCCACCTTATTAGGAACTGGGGATATATATTATGCTTTGCGAGGGGAGGCAGTTGTGTGTATATATATTTGAAATAATTCGAATTTCTTATAAACAATAAATCTGGATTTTTCACAAGAACCGCCAAATGGATAACTATAAGGTTACTCTTAAACGGATTTATACACATCAGGAATCTGGGTGATAAAAACAGTTTATAGAACGAATAGAAAAGACAATAGGTGTCGTGATAATACTTCTTTTTATCATATACCTGTGCATCATTCAATCTTACTGTTGATTTCGTACAATCACGTGTGATCTAACTATCCGGATCATCACACTGTGGTTGTTTTTTTTCCTAAATTCATATCACCACTCTCTAAAACTGAAAACGTAGTAAACGGTGTATATGACGTTTTTTTTCTTGCCTATCCCCCCAAAAAAATCCGTTGAAATGCGTTTTGTTCAATAGAAACATATAATGTAAACATTGTATGATTCATTTCAAAAACATTCTAGTTTTTATCATACAGTGTATTTAGCTACTAAAAAAGAGGGGTATTAATTTTTCATTACAACAGCAACTTGATCTGAAGAGCCGGACCAACTATTGGTCACTCAGCAGTGTTGGGCGGAATAGGCAAACAACAATTGTGAACAATGATGATCAACTTAAAAAAAAGACACACAAGCAAGATATAACATGTTCACTCTAACTGTAAGACAATGTATCAAACAGACTTTTCGTCACTGAATGCAGATTAAACTTAATCTACCGATAATTTGGCACCGACACACAGATAAATAATTAAGAAATGTTTTTAAGTTTAGTGTGAATTATTGGTGTGTAAATCACACAGACTTGTCACGTAGGTATATTTCATGAAGCGCGTTAATATGCGTACGTGCAAGTCTGTGTGACTTACACACCAATAATTCACACTAAGCTTAAAAACAATCCATATATTTACATTTAACATTTTCATAAGCACCAAAAACATACTCAATGTTTGAATTATTCGCTGCCCTATATTGTTACATTTTTATTAACGTTTCTGTAGCTCATTATGACGTCACTTTAGCGCTTATACGTAAATCTAATTCGAATTAGCTTCGCTCAGCGTTCACACAGAGCTAATACAGAAAATTTAAAGCCCAGTAAATTAATTCGAATAAAAATTCGCAGTAAATTCTCCGTGTGAAAGCGGTTCAAGTTTAATTCGCGGTAACTTGCATCTAATTGGATAAGTCTACGTGTGAACAGGGCATAAATTGTGTTCTAACGACACATAATGCGAACTAGACTAATGCGCACTTAAATTTTAATTCTACATTAAGGTTTTTATGATGTCATTTGCAAATCACGTTACGTGGCTTATGTAGAGCAGATATACATTTGACACATTTTACCAATAATCTTTATTTTCCTTCGTTTTTTCCTAAAAAAAAATAGCATAAGTACTGACCACCGATATATGGTCTGTGGCTTAAGCTTTATTTTGCTATTACATGTACGTATGCGTCAAAATTGATTTCGAATTACCTTCGCTAAGCGATGAGACGGAGTTACTGCAAAGTAATTTGATGAGCAGTTAATTCGAATAAAACTAATTCGCATTAAATTCCCCGTGTGAAAGCAGTTCAAATTCAATTTCAATTTTTATGCCCTGTTCACACGGAGAGTTTAATTCGAAATATTAACATGCAGTGTGACTCTTTATGAAATTCATTAGAAATCTACGACGTTCAAATCTCTATAACACACGCGAAACGTTGTCACCACGCGGTAGAAAACACAGTAGGAACTATATGCATTTTCAATATCTAGAAATACAAAAATGGATATTGTTTTGACTCAATTTTATAAAAAAAACAAAACAAGTACCCTGTTAAACTAACGTAAAATACAACAACTGTGCGTTTAAGGAGGTTCGATCCTGAGCTTTTGAGCAGATTTTGGTCTGGACCTTTATTTCTAAACTTCTGCATCATTTTTAAATTATAGCATTAAATTTGGATTCTACAATGCAAATTAAACTATATCCAATGAAGAACAGCGATTACATTCCATTCAGTTTGGATTAAGCCAGGAACTATATTTTGTGGCGGAAGGTTTTTTAGAAGAAAATGATAAATTTTTCCCTTTTGAAATATATACAGTACTGTTAAGTTTAGATTCCTATTTTTCCATGCCGGTTGCACACAGAGCTGTTTTTTGCAGTGAAATGTTTTATGATGGTTCTAATATATCTATTAAATTATTTCTTTGTGACAAATATAGTAAATATATTCTGAAAGTCCAGGAAAAAATTGAGCCAATTTTAACATAAAATTAACACTTTTTAGTAATATCTAAAAATTTACATCATAAATCCCCACTTTTGATTTTCTTTTCTGAATTTATATGATAACTTTGATCAATCTGCTTAAATTCAGCAAAAGTTTAAGACTTTAGAATAATTTCTTGCTTGTTAAATTTTTAATGCCAGAAAAATCACATTTTGTGAGTGCAGAAAGGTCAAATAATTAATTATGCGAAGCAATTTGAAACTTTTTCTTAGTCACAATTTTAATGTGTCTTTTTTTAAGTAGACTAATAGCTTATTTTGTCCCATGATCTTTTTGGATAAAAACATTGGAGGGAAAACGTCGAAGATGTGATTTTTGATTAAGACACAAATTTCAGTGCAAAAAGGTCAAATTAAATGTACTGTAGAGTCAAAAGAAGCATATTGACCCCCATTTTTTGTTTTGATTTTTAATTAAGCTATGTGTGTAGAAACTAAAAATATACTTGACCAAAAAAAAAAATAAGACTTGAAATATCAGGATCCAACCTCGTTAAAATTAATTTGTTATTTTCTTTTTTCTCGCAATGTTCATTTACGTTATAGTTAACTTTCCAACGTCACAAACGGCTCATACGTCTATAAAGCATACCAGCTCTGAAAGACGCTAAATTCACAATAAAGATTAAAGAAATGAACGATTATGAAGAGAGAATATTAGAGAATGTAAATATAGGCATTGAATTCTTATTTTTGGAAGTCGTCGGTTAAACAAGGCATTTAATAACTTGCGTTAAATTCGAATTAAACTCTACGTGTGAACTGGGCATAATGTCAATGTATGAATCTGGTTTCTTAAGATAAAAAACTATTTATTAATACAAAACAAACAATAATTTTAGTATTAAAAAAATTACCTTTGTCGGATTTCTTCCTTTCTGTTACAGTTGTTGCCCACGACTGACACTGGTGCACACAGATTGCAAGCTTATAACTGCAAAGTCATGTGACAACGTTTCTTAAAAAAACATGTGACGTCCTGTTAGACCAAACAAAAAATCGATTATCCATGTCTGATAGAATACATTGCATTTTCAATATACATGCGTATGGCATTTTATCTTATCATTTTTGTTTGGTAGTACTTGTGTTCATATTTGATATGTCAGGTTTTTTTCTATTTAATAGAAACGAAATCAATACTTCTTTGAGTAGGTCTTCCCAAACCAAGCACCGTTGTGCTCTTTGAGACAGACAGATCTAAATTTGTTGTCTAAGCAACATAGGATCCCCGGCTTTTAATTGAAAGAAAAATGGGACTCCCTTCCTTGTTGGGAACTCAATATATACAGTTTGTGATTCATGGGGGAGGGGGCATTGTGTGTGTAAATGTATTGAAATAGTTTGAATTATATTTACTTCTAAATCAATTAGTCTTCTGCATCTACCTTTTGTTTAAGAAATAAAGTCCGCGTTTTCGTGAATGTTGCAGGATAACCTCCGAGGTCGAGAAATGTTGTTTGAAATATAAAGGCCGAGGCGTTAGCCGAGGCTTTTATATTTCAAACAACATTTCGAGACCGAGGAGGTTATCCTGCATCATTCACGACAACAAGGACTTTATTTCTATTCTACTAACAGCTCTAACATATGCCTGATCGTTTCTCCTATAGAGAAACGAATTAGGTCACCATGTCGCGATTTCGCTGTTCCATTTAACACCAGAGGGTTAATTTGTTTGATTACTTGCATAAAATGCAGACGATTTGAGCTTTTGTTGGGTTAAATGTATCCTTTAATTATTTACAAATTTGTTTGTAACATAAACTTTTTTTTGTAACATAAACTTTTTAAACTTAATTTTGAAGAATGAAAAAAATAACAAAATCAGTTGTCTGTTTCATTGCCTTATCAGTAAAATCACGGAGTGTAAATGTTGTGGGGAGGTCCATGGAACAGCCCAACTTAGCTATAAAACCTGACATTTACATCTGTTTTAGGCAATACACACTTTTTAGACTGCGGAAGACGACACATCGATATGGTATAAATAAGTATTAGATTCTACAGTGAAATATTCATTTCAACTGTACAGGTTTAATATGTGTTTCTAATCTGATAATTTTTTGAAGACGTTCGTGATTTATTGGAGAATAATGTCCGCGGCATTTCTTTGATCTCGGCAATAATTGTAGTAGAATTCGTGATTAAGGTCTGATTTCCTCCGATTATGTGCACTTCATTCATGGTCGAAGAATTGGATAACTTGTTCTTTATTAATATCTGATAACGATGTTTTTTTTGTAAAGGGAGAGTTTATACAATCCCTCAGGATGTCTTTACATTTACATACAATACATTTACCCAGTCTTCAGATTTTTATAGCTTTACAGTTTGTTTGTTTGTTTGTTTATCTTTACGTTATATTACGTACTGTTAACCATTACTTTTAGTAATTATAGTTAGATCACATTAAGTATAAAATTTTAGCGGGTAAGAAGAGTCAGGGGAGCGAAGAGACTTAAGCTTCTTCATCGCTAAAAGTTTACTTAATATTATCTGACACGTACTTAGAATATATTCTATTTTTTCATAGACTGATCCAAAGTTCAGCGCTAATAAAATGTTTTGGGTTTTATCCTTTATTCTTTATCTCTCAAAGTTTTACGTAAATATGAGCATAAAAAATCTAACGATGAAATGAATTACTTACATTAATTACACCTATTTCAACTCTTAATATCCTTTACTTTTAACACTCATATAGTATAGGTTGCAGCTATGTTACATATTTTTTTTAAATTAAAATCTAATTTTTGACTTTCATTGATTATACCATTCTGTATTCAGTGTTCATAATTATAAAGCACTAATGCTTGATAAATAATAACGTTATCACAATATTTTTTCACTTTATATACATGTATTTAGCCCACTGAGGGATATATCTAAGTCATGTCCATTAAGGTGATGCAGGTAAAAATAACTTTATTGGAAGCATTACGAAAAGCCCGATGGAAGCTAAATGTGATACATGAAACAAGGAAATTTTTAGATGTTTTTTGATTTGCTTCGATTCATCATATGCACATTTTGCATAAACGTTGTTTTTACGGACCATATTTAAAAAGAAAACTGATATTACTATTGACTTTCGTTTAGGAAACGTACAAGTAAAACTGTTCTAGTCTTGTTTAGGTATATATGTACACATAAATGTTTTAGGGCAGGTCCATGTTATCGGTATTGTAAGACATCTTTCAGATGCTTGTCCCCAACGTACGAAATTAAGTTATGTAAAATATACTTAATTCCCAGTAATCTCTCCCCTCAAAATCATATACAACGACATTAGACATGCATGTAAAGAGTAGCCCAAAATGCAACAATGACAGATATTAATGTAAATCACAATAAAAAAAAACAACCACAAACCAGGATTTTTTTTTGGAAAAAAATACTTGCAAACAAAAATAGAACAATGATTAAATGTTAACATTAATCAGAAGCTCGAAAGTCCAGCGAAACAATTCAATTGTGAGCACATCAAACACAGACCTCTGAAAACAACAGAGGTGGGATCAGGTGCCATGGAGAAGTAAGCATCCCCTGTCGACCAGCCACACCCGCCATGTGCCCATTGTATGGTTCCAGGATGAAAATAATGGCATTGCAAGTTTTATGAACGACGTCAGTCAACATTCGACCCAACGACAGATTGTATTTGCAAACAAGGTTACCGTATCGACAATAGCATTTGAGAAACGTTGATTTTAAAAATGATTGTTGATACCCATATATTAGTAATTGCAACTTATTTTTCAGAAAGCTGCCTTGCTTTAGAAAGTGATTCTACATAGAACATGCACTTTCGTACCGAATAAACTGGGAGACATAAACACAATATGCTGGTGATAATATTTTATTACTACATAAATAAGTGATGGGAAGTTGACGATAGAAAAGCTGTCAACTTCATCCAGTTTGCTATTAGGTTTATTAGTTTTCCATCAATGTCTTTCTCTAGTAAAACATCCAAATATAGAACAGATGTTTCAAACTCTATGGTGTTTTTTTTTTGTCGAGTTCAATTGGATATATCAAATCAAAATATGAATGAAATTGAATATTGTAAATTGATTAAACACGTCATCGATATATCTAAATGTAAAATTGAAGGCCATGTCAAGAGACTTCATAAAAATACAAAACAGGTCTGATAAAAAATGGGCAAAAATAGTACCCATTGGAATTCTGACAGATTGTTGGAAGACATGGTTTCCAAAAACTACATATACGTAGATTTTGTCAATGAGAAAGTCAAGCATCTTTTGATATCAGCCACAGGGTACTTGTGAATAGAATCAGAATGGTTTTATCAAAGTACGTTTGCAAATAAAAAAAAATCGAGTTCCTTTTATATTGAAGAACTGAGAACAGAAATGATAATGATGACACAGGAGGGGGTATGAAGGTCTTTATCTTTAATTTTTGAACCATATCAGAGGGTTATGTATAGTATTTTTGTCCAGAATAAGACAATAGGCCAACATTAACAATTATGTGCTTTATAAAAGATATCTAAATAGTCAGCGTTCATGGTGTATTAAACTTGCGAAATAATGACTTTAAACGAGACTGTTGATATCCTTGTTTAATCAACTTGTTTGTCAATAGCTTGCCTCGTTTTAGAAATTGTTCGTACGTAGAGCATGCTCTTGCTTATTTCAAGCTCGTGTCGACATATGAATGAAAGTCACTATTGGTAATTGATAATACGTCGTCGATATGTCTAAATGTTGAGTTGAAGGACACAGCAAGTGTTTTCTTCTGGTAATTTCTAGACAGCAAAAAGTAGTAATTGATATTTCTAGAGATCATTGGAGTGTGATCTTTATGTCATTATGTTATTAACGAAAGCAAAGCAACGTAATATAACGATGGATCCGTTTCCGAAATTGTTATCGTTATCGTAATTTTAAATTCCTGTCAATTTTGAATTTTCTCCTGAATCAATACACTAGTTGAAAAAAAAATTAGATTGAAGACCAGAGTAATTAATATATTTTGAGACATATTGCAAAATGTGATGACTTTCGTATCGTTGGAGAGAGATTGTAGTAGTAGGTTAATTCTATTTATCTAATTAAAAATCAGTAAAGAACAGCAGTATAAAAAGAAATCTAACCTTAAAGAACAGTAGTATAATAAGAAATCGAACCTTACAATTTTGTGTTCAGCTACGGTCAATCACTCCTTTGTGGCATTTTTTCAAATGTAATCTTTGCACAAAATGTTACATTTCTGTCATTTCTTTGTAGTGGTGTTTAACATTTTGTTAACTAGGAAGTAATGTTTTGACAAAAATTAAATTCAATTTGAAAAATTTGAAAGTTAAAAGTTATTAACCTTACTTCCTTCTATCATAAAAATATCGGTATGATGATTTTTTTTTCGCCATCGGCAAGGTCATTTGATTGATTTATTATTAGTAGTATCTATTTTTTCTCAGCTTTTTCAAAAAATGATTTGTTGATAGCATTTTATGCTGTACTTTATTAAAAACCCAGAACTAATATATGAATTTTAAGTTTTCAGCAGGAACGCAATTACCAAATTTACCTTCTGCAAAAAAATTGCTTTTTTGCATAATTAGAGACATACTTCAAATAAGTACAGTAAAACTTAAAATATTTTCCACGTGTATATTTCTCAATAATTATTATTATCATTAAATTTATAGACTTATGAAAAAATGAATATCATTGATATTTTATCTTCTTTAAGCGCCCAAATCCCAGCGGAAAGAATACATTAAGTAAAATATACCCCTGCATGTCACAAAAGAAATAAATGGGCGTAGCCAAACGTTTTTGATAGAAAATTTAAATGTACAAGTTGTTACATGTATTTCCAATTTAAATCAAATTTCCAGGAAATTTAATAACAGGTTAACATAGGAAAGAATGCACCCAAGAATGCAATAAAACACGCTTAAAACGAAGTACTGGGAAAATTTTGATTTGTTATCAACGTAATTCGTTATATCTCTTACATGTAGGTTCACAATATATATTAAAGCCACGGGGAATGAAAATCACTCGCTGTTACCATCAATTCATTATAAGCGTGTTCGTTATAAATGTGTTTTACTGTACTTAGACAGCCTTTTGGAAAAAAATTATAAAATATCGGTAAACATACGATTGTAGATATAGATTTACAGGTAATATACATGATACTGGTGTTAGTAGAGTTTAGATAACGGTGCATATTTTCGAGACAAGCTCAAATTTGCATAATTGTCGTCTCCCTCGGGAGGTACATGTAACATAAAAAGTTTGAAAGCCAGAGTTCTAATGTGAACTACTAATGATTAGTTGGTGGTCTGGCAATAACAACTGATTATGACACAATTTCTAAATATATTTCTAAAATATATAAAAACAAGGCTACTTCTCGCCTTATACATGCTTAAGAATGAACGATGTATTTTATCATAAACATTTAGTGGACCAAGTTAAAGAAAAACCCATAGGATTCATAAAGAATAAGCTTGGGAGGTGATGGGTCTCCGAAATACTCATGCTTTGCGTAAACTGTGGTCGTGTAGCGTGTGGGTTACTGACAAAATAAAATAATTTACGTCAACAATTTTTATATAAGTATTTTATTCTGTTTATGTCTAATATTGTTTATTAAATTATATCATACACATGTAGGGTTTACACGTACTGTACTCAATCACCTAAACTTATAACTCAATGCGAGTCAAGTCGCATTTAACTCTGCATGGATCTGCATGTCTGCATTTATTATTCCATCATAAAAAATGGTGAATTTTCTGCTAAATGTGCAATATATATTATCAGTATGTTGAATAATGTACTTTGTGAATAAATGCATGACCTTTTTACACAACATGGGTCATGCAAAACTAGCTCGTACTCTTGACTGATTATAATTTAGAATGCAAAGAAAAAAAAAACGCAAGAAATGCATAAATACAATCGATTTGAATTAAGGGCGAAAAACTTTATTTAATATGTAATCTAGTCATTCGATAACATATAGTATACTGTTTAAACAGTATTCTCGAAACGTATTTTCGATTAAAGGAAATTTTAGAACTTAATTAAAAGCGCAATTAAAGTAACTGCAGGCATTGCCTAAAGATCATCAAGAATCAACATCAAGACTGAAAAAAATACGTAACATTTCTTGGCATGGATTGCTCAGTGGAAACATTTTTCACCACACGATTTTTATACAGACTTATTTAAAATGAATATTAAGTAAATTCTTCACACGGGATAAATAATAGCTTAGAAAAAATATTACATTTAACATTTTTACAATATACATGTGAATATATAGGACTGTCAGCAAGATTTTGGAAAAGGGGGAGGGGGTGATTGTAGAAAGGGTATGGGAGAGATTGTCTCACCTCTTAGCAATTCTTTAAAAAAACAATTGTACCTCTTATGATTATCTGTTGCATTCTAGAAGTCATTTTTCAAATATTACAGAAACAAAATCTAACAGAAATATTACTTAAAGAGATACATGTAAATGATTAATTTATTTTGCTTGAAACATGATATTTTCAAGTTCTATCTTTCCCGGGAGCATCCTCGCAAATTTATTATCAATGCTGTATAATTTTCTAATATAATTTTCATAACTGTAATCAAGGTTGTTGTATCGACAATAGAATTTGAGAAACGTTGAATTAAAACTGATTGTTGATACCCTTGTAACATCAGCTTTTTTTCAGTAACCTGGCTTGTTTTAGAAATTGTTTGTACGTAGAGCATGCACATACGTATTAAATAAAACCTTATATGCAGGTGGTTATAGAATATAAATTATAAGGAAACCTGATAAGAGAAAAGTTGAAATTATCACGTTTATCATAAAGTATAGTTGTTAGTTTTCCATCAGTGTCTTTTTCTAGTAAAACATCTAAATATAGAACAGATGTATCAGACTCTGTGGTGTCTTTTATTTCGATTTCAATGTAATATATCAAATTCATGTAAAAATGAAAATGATTATAAATTGCTGAAACGTCGTCGATATATCTAACTGTCGAATTAAAAACCACAGCAAGAGATTTCTTTTAGTGATGCATTTTTTTTAAATAATAAATTCTGTTTCATAATAATACAAAATAGGTCTGCTAATAATGGGGCACAGTTAGTACCCAAGTGGATTCCAATATAGAATACAGATTTTTGGAAGACCTAGTCTCAAAAGACTAAATACCAGTTGATTTTATATGACAATGATGAAGTCAAGCTTCATTTATATATTAGCCATAGAGTACTTGTGTGTAGAATCGGAATGGTTTAACAAAATACGTTTGTAGCTATGAAAATTTGCGAGTTCCATTTTTATTGAATATTATAGAAAATGAAGGGGGGGGGGGTTACCAAGGTGTCTTAAGTTTTCTCTCATTTTGTGTCTACAAGAACCAAGTCTATCTATGGATAGTATAAGTATGTTTAGTTATTTTTTGTCCAGGACTAGACAATAGGCCAAGATTAACAACTGTGTGTATATCAAAGATGTCGAAATAATCAGCTTCATGGTGTATCCCGATTTGAGGAAATTATTTCAAGTCTGCAAAAACCTGGATATTCAGTAACTGATTGTGTGTTTACTTTATTTATCTATTCATTTATTTTTTGATGAACACATCCAATAAAATGATCTGACGATCATACTGGTCCTCAGAGTTCGATCAATTTGATTTGACAGGCGCGGGTCATTTAATAAACAAGCTAATTCAGAGAATTTGTGTCCCCCGCTTAGGGAAAAAAAGAAGAGCATGTGCAGTTCGGGGGGTGGGGGTGGGGGGTGGGGGGTCACACTGCCCCCCCCCTGTATTTATAGAATTATTAAATGTATATATCTATATTGAAGCAAATTAAAAAAAAAATGCCAATATGGATATAAAAATTCGATTGTTTATTCTTTAATATGTGTACAGAAGATTCTTTTTAATATACAGAATATTCATCACACTGTAATAATGATTTTATGATCGAGTTTGTACACGCCAGACATCATAACTTTTTCATTTCACATGTTGAATAGTATCATTTAGTAAATCAAAAAAAAAGAGAAGAAAATCGTCCGGGGATTGAACCAGGCCCTCTCGCTTGCTAAGCGAGCAACATAACCACTAGACAACGGAGGCACTTGATTATACAGCACATTAAATGCAAACATTAAGTCACATATAATGTTTATATTCACGTTTGATATTGTCAAAATTTTACACAATAAATGTTGTCTAATACAGCCTTTACTAAACAGTTCTAATAGATGTAATTAGAATATGATGGATTTACTAAATGATACTATTCAACATGTGGAATGAAAAAGTTATGTTGTCTGGCGTGTACAAACTCGATCATAAAATCATTATTACAGTGTGATAAATTAGAATTGTCCGCCGACAACCTGTATTATACGTACACGTAATAACTCTCCACATGCCCCTGTGCTAAAAATAGTGCCAAGCGACTTTGAATACAATAAATAAATAAATAGATAAATAAAAAAAACGGAACGGGACACTTTGAGAGGGACAAGAGAGGCCAAAGGGAGTTATGGTATAAAATTTCATTGCAAATGTTCAAAAGCTTCTTAAGATATCGCCCGGAAACGAAAGTGTTACACACAGACGGGATTTATGAATTTACGACCTTGAACTTTGACCTTTTGACCTAAAAATCAATAGGGGTCTTCCTTAGGCCACAGGGAGTTGTTATGTAAAATTTCATTGCAAGAGCTCAAAGAATTCGCGAGATATCGCACAGAAACGAAAGCGTTAAAACAGACAGAATTTATGAATTTATGACCTTGACCTTTGACCTTTTGACCTCCAAATAAATAAGGTTCTTCTTTAGGCCATAGGGAGTTGCTATGCAAAATTTCATTGCAAAAGCTCAAAGGGTTCCCGAGATATCGCGCGGAAAGTGTTACAGACGGACGGACGGATAGGCAGACCCAAAAAATTAATATCCCCCACTTTCAGTGAAAGCGGGGGACAAAAATTAATATCCCCCACTTTCAGTGAAAACGGGGGACACAAAGTACAGTGTACGTATATACTGAAACAGACGCCTTTTACCGTATTTTTTATCAGTAATGTCATTAGATATCAAATGGTTTAAAAAGTATATTTTCCCCGTATACTGAAATATCTCAAACAGAGTAAAATATATGGTTGTCTTTGAGAGAATCTTTAGGTATCAGGTGCAAGCATACAGTCTAAGAATCGGATTACCTTTAGGATTGTCCTTTATGGTTATCCCCTATCACATACAACTTATAATTCTTTAATCGTGCGCTTTTAGAACCGCTTCAAATTAAAGGGAGAACTGCCACACTTATATAGATTTAGAGAGAGAGAAGCTGCTTGGTATGCAAAATATGAATTAAATGTGATGTATATAAACGGTAGATGGTAAAGTTGTAAAATGTTCTTGTGAATTAAAGCCATAAGCTTTTTGCATGTCCTTTAATTGTCGTACAACAATCGTACAAAATTTTAATACAATCTTCAAGCCCCATGCATTCAAGGTGTCATTCACTCATTAAGTACTTTAAGGAAAAAGAGTCTGTCAAGCATGAACACTTCCTCCTCAATTTTTGATAAATGCAAATAAATTTTGACTTGTTTTGAAGGAAAATGTTATCGAAATGTAAATGTTTTTATTATCAGTTCCAAACTATTGTTTTACACATTAGATATATTTAACTTGAAACAGTCTACGTTAATGTTAATATCGAACAGCACAAGTATTATTTGATAATTCTGGAGTTCATGGAAGCGTTACCTTTACGTCATTAAGTTATTGACGGAAAGCAACGTAGGATTACGATAGATATTCCGAAATGGTGATCATAATCGTAATATTAAACTCCTGTCAGCTTGGTCAATACATTAGTTGAAAAGAATACTTTGATTGAACCTAGTTTGAAGACCCAAATTCTTAAGTACTTAGAGATATATTTCAAAAAGTGAAGACTTTTGTATCGTGAGAGAGATTGTAGTAATGTGTTTATTCTATTTTTTAAATTAAAAAATTAGTAAACAAACAGAAGTATACCTGACATTTTTGTGATCAACTGCAGTCAATCACAGTCGACACCTTTGTGGCATTCTACAAAAATACATGTAACCTTTCACACGAATGTTACATGTACATTTCTTCGTCGTGTTTTTGGTCATTTTATTAACTTTGAATTAATGTTTTGACCAAAATTGAATTCGAATGAAAAAAAAAATTGAAAGTTTAAAGTTGTTAACAATCACTTCCTTTCCATCATAAAATTATCGATAAGACACTTTTTTCCTCCATCGGCAAGGTCATTTGATTTATTCATTTATCAATAATTGTTGCTAAGTTTGAAAAGAAATTGATGCATTCATAGCATTTTCTCTTGTACTTTAAAAGCTGTTTAGTTTTTAGCAGGAACGTAAATCGCGTTTAACCTTCATTAAGGTATGTCACTCGTCAGCCTTTAAGAAAATTTTAGTCAAAACCTCTTACTTAAAAACTATTCATTACAATTCAATCTTTATGACATATTTAAATTAAACAATGTAAAATGTTCAACATTCAATTAAAAAACTGCTCAAAAATTCATAAAGAAGCAAGATTTATAAGGGACTATTTCTTGTGGTGGAAGGATATTTAGCAGAAATTTCTGCAAATCTACACATTTATTAAATTTAATATCTTGGAACTTTAGCCTCACATACTTTTACTCGGAGAATATTTTTCGTTATGATATGCCTGGAATATTAAATATACGTCTCAATTTATATTTTTATAACAAAATTTACACCTTCGCTAAACAAATTTTGCCAAGAAATGAAGATATATTAAAGAAGTCAAGATAAAATTTAAACAGTTTTTGCCAGAAAATTGCATATTTTGACCAATATTTCAAAATTTACATCACTGACCTCAACTTTTTCTTTCATTATTTTAAACTACTCGATACTTTTGACCGATCAGCAATTAAGTCGTAAAAAGTTTGATACAAGAAAATATTCTATTGCCTATTTTGATTTTTTAATTCCCCAAATATGAGAATTTTTTAGTGCAAAAAGGTCACACAATAATTTACGCGCATTAATTTGCATGATTTGTTCAATGATAAATATTATTCAAACTATTTTACGTAAAATAAGATTATGTTTATTGTCATGGTTACATCTCATAAAATATGATAACGGTTAAAGTGATTAACCAAAGAGCTACAATTTAAGTGCAAAAAGGTCAACTTAATTGTACCGTAGTTTAGTTAGATGCACACTGACCCCCCATTTTCTCTGCGATTCTGAGTCATACTATATGAGTACTTATCCAAAATATACTTCTCAAAAAATCCTTGATATAACAAATTTCACGAGTGACATACCTTAAATAAATGGGTTTTTTTCTTTTTTGCATAGCTAGAGCCTTACTTCAACTTATTACAACAAAACTTATAAAATGTTTTCAACGTATATATTTCTCAATAATCCTGATTATTCTAACGTTAGATTTTGTAGATTATAAAAAAAAAAATACATTAAGCATCAATGGAATTTTAACTCCCTTAAGTGCCCATATCCTGGCCAGCAGAAGATATACCTAAAGTAGCCTATGCTAGATGCCTCCTCAGTCATTTCACGAATATATATATATAAGTCATTCTTCGATTGACAGTTTTTTCACCAATGACTATTGATTATACTATTACAACAATTATATTACTTTCATGATAATTGTTCGTTAATTATCATACAATTTCTTCTGAGAGAGAATATGTTGATCAGTAACTGTGTGTGGGGTTTTTTTTTTCTTTCTTTTTTTTTAATGAATGAATGGTTATACAACACCCGCACAGTGCAGACCTAGGCTATTTGTTGCAGATGCAAATGTAAAGTTGCGACAAAATTAAGTTCATCATTCTGGCAAAAGAGCATTATTGAATATCTTTGTACCGTATTTGTGCCATCCATACAGAGTTTCATATATCTTGCAAGCACAGGTGTGTGCTGTTTGCTGTTTGCTAGTGACAAAAGACTGGTGACAGTATTTGCTATGGACATGATGAACAACACACTAATTTTATAATAAGTGGTTTTTTCTTAAGAGATCAGATGAGCACAGTGAAAGTTCAAGTAAATTAAAAGTCGAATGTCTTGGTCGTGCACAAGACGATAGCCAAACCAACCATTCACTCAAGTGTAACGAGCGCATTGGGGTATATATCGTTACAATAAGACAAAGTATCTGAAAGAAATATGGCGGAATACGGCTATAGTTGGTATGAAACAGGTACATAGATGAAAATGTTGCGTTTTTAAGAATTCATGTCAGCTTTAATATACATCCAATGATTTGTACGAAAATTTAACACAATGAATATTTTGTGCCCATTCTTACGTAGCTGCAGGCCCTATAATGCCATCTAACTAAGGATGCATACTGCAAAATCTAGATGCAGCATGAGTTAACTATAGTATTTATTGTCCTTATGAGTTAACTCTCACTAGGAAAAATGCAATTATTACTTTATAAAATTGTCAAGCAACAAGATAATTTCTGTCAAATTCTGAAGCGCAAAGTATATTGTAATTGTGGGCGTATAAATTATAAATTATATATCTTTTGAAATTAAGCGTTCAAGCGATATCTATGAGTGAACAAATGGATGATGAAACTTATTCTTTTACAGTAAAAGGTACTAGTAGTTGTAGCGAACCCGCTTATAATGAATGCACGCTTATAGCGAAGTGAGTTACATTCCTCATGGTTTTAAAACGTACTGTAAACTGAATGTAAACGTTGTCCCTGACACTTTGCGTGTTTTACCGTATATTGTAATACAGTAAGATAAAACAGGAAAGATTTATATGATTTATTAAAAAATATACCAGAAAATCGCTGGACAGTTACATATGGTGAAAAAAATTACTTCTCCAAAAAAGAATGCAAACTTCATTTTTAACCAAATGAACGTTTACCCTTAAACTCTTTAACAAAACATCTACTAATATTACATGTAGGTCATACAGTTTTTACAACTGCAACGTTGTTTTTAGCTTTGCTTTAAAAAAAATTCTAAAGTTGACGATTGTCAAATACCAATATTATAAATATAAAACACACAAATCATTTTCAAAAAAAATAATACAAACAGTTGTTATTTCGAACACACAAAATCTTTAAAGCATGACATTTGATTCCTTTATAAATGAGAGGAAAGATTTTCAAAAAATTGTTCATTTTACATTTCTATTTAAATATGTACAATCATATTCGTACATTAAGACAATTTTTCTGTACAAATTAAACTCAACAAGAAGAAAATTCTTCAAACCATACTTTAATTATTAAGAACATTGTAACTACACAGTAAAGTTCATGTTTTAACATGTTCTGGATTTTTTAAAAAAAATACAATATTAAGCAAACACTTCAACAAAGAATTGCATTTCTGCAAACAACTACATGTGTTATCGACGCTTACATTAAAACAATCCACATAGTATCTACATATACATGTATTAAAAACCGTTAAACATTTACTTGTACATATATTCAGTGTTTAATAAGCATTTTAAAATATTTTTCCAATTATCACATTTTACAGAAACTTGAAATTCGTCATAATTGCACTCTTCTTGAAATTTGGACACATTTGTCGGTATACCTGATCCTCATTTTTTTCTCCATAATAGTTGTACTGATATAAATGTATCCTTGGTTTCCTATGCAAAAAAAAAAGTTTAAAGAAAAGTCTATATGCAAAACAAATCCAAAATAGGTACCAAAATATACTTTAACATACATCAATTATACTTCTAAAAATCTAAACATATCACTACGTTACCTCGAACGAAGTCGGGGCGACATATCACATTTACTATATATTGTTCCAACATTAACCTTGTCCGCACATTTCTCGAAGACAGCGATTATGATGAAACTTCACTGAAATGCTGATTACCAGCTGTAAATGTGCAATCACTTTTCAAAAATTTCAACATGGCCACTGTTGTCATATGCATGAAAAAGGGGGAAAAGACCAATTTTTTAAATTTCATTTTTTTTCTCAGTAAATTGCCAACCAATCTTTTTGAAACTTTTAAGGTTTATTCATTTTGTCCTGTCAAAGTATTAGTTCTCTCTGCTAAAACATGGAATAGAATGGATTGAAATAACGGACAATTTAAGAAAACTTGCGAATTGCTGTCACAGTGACCATTTCAACGAAAAAAAATGCAAGTGATTTTGTCCGACAAGGTTCTCGGAGATGGCTAAGACAAACTTACAGAAACTTTACAGAAAAAATGATCACCAACTGTAGCTGTGCAGCCACCTTTGAATTTTTTTTTAAAATATCCACCGTTGTCATAGAAACAGAGGAAAAATGATAAATGTTTATTTTCGTTTTTCTCAGTTATTTGTCAGTAAATCTTTTTGAAACTTTAAAAGCTTTTATCTAGCATCCTGTATATGTGCTTTCTACAAAAAATTGGAATGGGGTGGACGTAAAGAACGGATAATTTCAGAAATGTTGCTGTCAAGTGTCCGTTTCAGCGACGTTCCACCTATATTTTTGTCCGCGAATGTTCTCAGAGATGGCTTTCACAATCGTTATGAAACTCTACAAATATTTTTTTTCTGTCAAAAATTCAACTTCGTCGATGATTTAAATATAAGTTAAGATTAACTTGGAAATAATGTTTTAATTTTTTTCTCAATGTCGACAAATTTAACTTCCCTGGTATGATAAATTGTACATTAGTTTAACGACATTTACTTTTCATGTAATTATTTTGATTCTAATTGGTTCGAATCAAAATTGTACTAAAGTAGAGATTTTCAATATTCAATAGCATTTTCTATTTTTTTTTCTCTGAAAATTCAACTCTGGATTTTTTCATTCTTATGCATTCTTTACAGACAAAAAGGTTGGGCGCACATACGCGGCCTTTTAAGCTTTTCCTTATTTAGAAGCAAAATGTTTTTTGAGTTTCTGAACAATTATATATTCACTAAGCTAACTATCTTCATTCCTTCAAAACATTAAAAAACTCAAATAAGAGGTTTATCAGAAAAATCAATATTTTTTTTTTACTCCAATCACGTCTCTCGAAAATTATTTCTTCGTTCCACTACCTTGTCCAACAAACAAATCAATCAGCAGTCCTCGACTAACTCCGCTACACTCCATAGTATGAGAGTATGCAACGTACGAGCCACCCGAGGAGCTCAGAGTAACAAAGACATACTGTACGTTTTCCTCCGCAATCTCTACTTTTGCTTTGTAAAAGTTGGGTTCGACCAAAGCAAGCAAACATTAATTATTTCCTTTTGTGTGTGCATGCTTATGTGAGGGTGTGTGTGTGTGTGCGTTTGTTTTTTTTAAATACACTCTTTCTTTGAGCATCAATCAATCAATCAATTGTTTGGGGTGCAATAGCAGATTTTCTATTTTTTTTTTTTTTTTTTTTTTTTGGTTGCAATTCAGTGAAAAATTGCTTTATAATGATTAGTAAACTTTGCAAATTTCGATGAACAACAAGATTTTATTTTTAATGAGAGTAGAAACAAATGTATCACTTCTAATGGATAGAAAGCATAAATGGCGAAGTTATCAAATTCCTTCCCAGTTTATCTTATCCATATGTGTAAAGTATACATTCTTACTTTAAAACTAACAGAAAGGAGAAGTACACTTGAAATTAAACAATGGGTCCAAAGGTTACAATCCTTACTTGAGCTCTTCTTCATCAGCAGATTTCCCCTTTTATTCCTATGTAAAACTTTAAAGCCAATAATTGTGGCCCAGGGCCCGCCCTGGTCATGATTTGAACAAATCTGGTTCTACACTACCTGAGGATGCTTCCAAATAAATTTCCTAATTATCTCCCCTTCAAAGAGGGTGTAACCACTCATTTGTACAAACTTAATTTTGTGGCAAACTCTGTGGCAAATTTGGTTGTAGCTGCAGAACTGTAGCTCGCTGGTTGAGAAAATTCGGACAGACAAATCAGAGCTACTGATCTAAGAATTCTACAAACCTTCGATTTACGGGGACGCTTTAATTTTTGTCGCTCGCTTTGGGTTTTATTGTCCATGTTGAAGTCTTGCTAGAATAACACGCCTGAATAGTATATAGGTATCAGGAATAGGAGTAAATAATAAAATATACCCGAAGCGAGCGACAAAAAAAGCGTCGCCGTAAATCGAAGGTTTTTAAAGTGCTTGGATCTGTAGCTCTCTGGTTTGTCTGTCCGACTTTTCTCAACCAGAGAGCTACAGTTCTGCTGCTAGTTTGGTTGAAATTTGTTCAGTGATTCTGGAGAAGAAGATACACATGTAATTATGTGAAAAGTTAATGATCAAGTCAAAAGCTGTCAATGTGACACCAAACGGGTTCTTCCTTGTTAGAACAGAACTAGTATTTCTTACATGAATAGACAAATTTTCCATTTGCAAGAGTTATTTCCCTTTGTCGTGTAAAACCAATATTTCTCACTATATCCTACGTAATTTGCCTATATTTTTTTTTATAATCTAAAAGTCTTTTTACAATTCTATGCCATATCTTTATTGACAAAGTAATGAGCAACAAAGAAAAAATAATGAACATACACATATAGATGTTATTTATCAGATACTGCCGCATAAAGATGGTAATGTTATAGAGGGAAAACAGCGCCTTAAGTTGGTTGACCCTAAATGACCCAGAAGGGAAATAACTCTTGTAAATGTGAACGTCGTTTATTATAAAAACCTTCTATTCCGAAATATGTAGGAGATGACATCACAACAAAATCAATGTACCCTATAAGGATATTGTGCATAGAAATGACTAAGTTCAAAGAATGGCATTTCCCCCATGAATGATCAAAAAATTAAATTCCAAGCAGTATGCACATCTCTGATATATGTCCAATTCATCTGCAAAATAAGAATTTCTTATCTTGAAAACAGTATGAGGAAGCTATTAGGGGTACGCTATTGTGCAACATTTTGTTTAAAAAAAAATTCATCAGCTGGTATTTCTCGCATAAATCAACAAAAATTAAAATAGAAGTAATATCAGTCTATGCACATCTCTAATATGTACAACTGATCTGCAAAAAAGAAAGAGAAAGGTAAAAAAAAAACTTCCTATCTTCAAAACTGTAGGAGGAGTTATCCGGACAAATGATGTACGCTATATGCAATTTTGGAAATAAAATTACTAAGTTCAACAGCTGATATGTTTTTCATAAATAATCAAACATTAAAATCCAAGTAGTATGCACATCTCTGATCTGCAAAACATCCTATCTTCAAAACTGTAGGAGGGGTTATCCGGACAAAAGGGGTACCCTTTCGGCAGCCGCCTGCCCGCCATTTTCACCATTTCAATAACAAAACTTATATGGAAAACCTGGTTAAAAACACCAACGACGACAACGAAAGACAATGGACAAATTTTGATCACAAACGTTCACTTAAGCTTTTGGTTCAGGTGACCAAAAATGGGAAAACAATGCATGTATGAATGTCCACTTGGAACTGACATACCAATTTAGTTATACATTTGGAATCTTTTTTCCCACGAGTTCAAGAATTTTCCCTACAAATTCAACAGCTTTCTCAGCTTGGTTTTTGGTGTAAATGTCGGAAGGAGTAGCCATGCCATGTCCTCCAGGAACCGCATCTGGATATCGCATCTGGAAATAATTGCCAGTTATTCCCTCCAAATGACAAGCAAGTCCCAAAAGCTCAACATCATCAATCCAATGGGCTAGCACAGCTAAACTGTGAGTGCGATCTACTCGGTCTGCATCAATTTGATACAACAGGGCTTTGAGTGCTTTCTCTGCAGACTAGAAAATAGCCAAATAACAGATTTCAGTATATGCAGAATTAAAAAATATGTAACAAATTCTTAATGCAAAATTCAATATTTTTTCTTTTTTAGCATTAACGTAAATCAAATACACAATTTTTTTTCAGTATCAATTGATAAAGATTTGTATAACATCTAACAGGTTTCCTTTAAAATACATAATAAAATATCAGATGGAGAAAAAAATTACAACATAAATCATGCACCTGATGACATTTATAACATGCCCAGTTGTACGCATCAGGCTGCGTCTTGTCCGTAGACGAAGCTCGAAAGTCAGATTTTGCTTGTTGAAACCACCTCCTCGCCTGTCCCGGTTGAGAACCCCTTGAAAAAAATTGTCTAAAAAAGTCACTAGATCCTTGAGACTGGTAATCACCCCGTCTCCTTGCATATGAGGTTCCACGATTGTAACATCTTCTTGCAAACGCAGATGTTGGGACATTTAACGTTTTATTGAAGTTTCCGAAAATATCAATGTCATCGACTGACTGACCTTCTTCTAGTCTTTTCTTTATAAAATAAATGAAAACAGTCAATTCGTTGAAATACTCCTTGTTATCTTGATGTTTGTCAGGGTGATATTGAAGCACTAGCCGTTTTACAGTTCTTTTAAATTCTTCATCTGATCTCCTGAACGCATTTCTTAGAACGTCCCTGATGTAAGTTTTGACTCTATCATTATTCCAGCTGAAAACTACAGCGCCATCCACGACGTCAACACTCTGGTCTGCATTATCATTCCGAATAAATTTATATACTTTGGATGCAACTGCTTCAAGAGGATCTTCTCTCCCAACATCTATCAGATAACGGATGCACCATTCATCAGCATTTAGACAACAATCCAAACGATTGGACATAGTTTTCAGAATCTTTGCCAAGATGTATACAGGTTCTGTGTCACAAGTGTCATCTTCATCTATAATTGGATCAAACAGTTCATATGCAACAAATTCTCCTGGTTCAATGTAGGTACATGAATTATCTAACAGATGGTGTAAAATTATTGGTATTTCTGTGCCAAGTTCTGGCATAAATGGGAGAAATGTTGACAATCTGCCTACATCAATCTTTCTTATTTCCAGATTATCCAACTCGCTTTCTATTGCATTAGGATCTTGTATGCATTTCAACAAATCTGGTAGATGCATCTGATTCTCTTTCAGAGGTTTACCAAGGAATGCATTTAAGCTTCTTGATACTTCTCTAGCTATACTGTTTATCCACACCAGCATATCTGTATCTTTGACAACTTTGAAATATATGAATAATTTTGAAATTTTATTGTCGTCACACTCTTCTGTTGAAAAAAATAACCTATTCTTTGACGTATTAGGCAGTGATTTGTTTTCATACGTCATAACTGTTGTCAGTCTTTCAACACAAAGTACAACAACTGACTGGAGTTTTTCCAAAATATCCATTTCCTCTTTTTCTCCACAACTCTTGTCGTTATTGTAAAGTTCATCTCTAACAAGTCTAAATATGCCAGCAAAAAATTCAGGACTATGCAAAAATCTCTGAAGTTTTGTTCCATAATCAGAAGGAACTGTCCATGCTTTACAATCCGATTCTATTTTTTCAATCACAACCTTTGACAGCAAATGTGGTCTATATTTCTGTGGTAGTAAACTTATCTCCAAAACAGGATCAGAAACATTTATTTTTAACTCTTTGAATCCAACAAAGAAGTCCATATCTGGCATGTTGTTGCCAATTCTTTCTTCTAAAAGTTTGTTGTCCACAAATACTAAAGAATTACCACAAATCAAGTTTCTTTTCTTGCTGGGTAGGTACAAGGTTGGTACTTTCATATCGACAGTTTTTTCTGTTTTAAGTTTGGAAAATAAAATTTGCACAGCTTTTTCTGTACTAAATATTTCATTGGGTTCCAAAATATTACCTTTTGATTTCTTCCATATTTTATACAACACTCTGGCTAGGTGACTGCATTCTAAAGATTTCGAAGCCCCGTGCATCTCAAACATTGAATGAAATTGGCCAAAATACAATGGTGCTTTACACAAATACGGGGGTATCTCCTCATTTTTGCTGATATCCAACACAACTTGTTCAGGGAATGCAAGCAACTTTCTGTCTTTGATGAAGATAAACGGCACAGTTTTTAACACCTGTTTGGACTCGTCATTTGCATTTTTCTGTAAATAGCTGTATATTCTATTCATCATTAGAGTAACAGCCTCCTCCACTTCATCATTTTCGTAAAAAAGGCTTTCCATTTTATCTTTGAGAGAACTGCATATAATTCTCAAATGATCTAGTATGATACACATAGAAGGCGTTTCAACGAGACCCAACAATTTCTTTGCTACGCCGATATCAGACCTGTTCATCATATTAATAATATCCTCAGATATGATCCCCATCACCGACCACACAAGGAGATCATTTGCAGGCATTGTTGAATTGCGGAAAGAAACAAGCCTTTTTCCATTTTCAAACTGCGACGCCAGTGATAAGAAGATTCGTCGCATGTGATGAGGAATGAGAAACCTAATACCTTGTATCTCATTTATCAAAAAGCGACTTTGCAAAAGATCATTGTTCTCTGTAAAAAGTATTCTCACCACGAGTTTGGAATTTGCAATAACTTTTGCCGTGAGTCCAGAATTCGCTAACCTTTGCAATCCCACAAAGATCTCAGGCGTAATGTCACTTTTAATTCCACAGTGGACAAGAAAGCATTCCCATTCTTGTTCATTAAAGGGTGGGAGGGGCAGTTCGAATTCACTGCAAAGTTCATTTTCAATTTTAAAAATTTCTTTGTGTGGATTAAAGAATTCACATGCACGCGCTAATTTGTCTGATTCTGTTGGAAGAAAAGCAATTTTTGGCAGTAAATTTTTCAACATTGCTAGTTGCCGTTTGTCATTTTCATTCGGAAAATAGTTCAGTCCCGGTAAAACAATATCCTTTATAAATTTCAAATGATGCATAATTGCCGCTGATGGTAGGATTTTGAAATTGGGAAGTATGTAGTTAATGTAAATATCCCTCTCTGATAGCACTATGCAACCAAGATACTTCAGGAAATCTAATGATAGGCCACTCGGTTTGATAAACGTAATGTTCCTCTCTGCACCAAATTCTTTCATGCCTTCAACAGGAACTCTATCAGGCAACACCATTATAGTGTCTTCTGACAGTGTACTAAAATTGCTGAGCAGACCACAATAGAAGGGAAGGCACCTTAGTTTGTTCCGAGATTCTTCATCCTTTTTTAGTGTTTCAACGCTTTTAACAAAATAATCTAGCATAACTTTGCAAGTTTCCTTTTCTAATTTTAAACGTCCTCTGTTATAAAACAGACAATCCAAGGTATCTAAAACGTTTTCCACGGTAACTGCAATAGATTTTAATATCTCAGGAATGTATCGCTTTGCAACAAAATATCCATGTATTTCGGAAGTTAGGCAGTCATCATCCACCACTGGTATATTCAACGATATCATCGCCGATTGTTCCGGTCTGTCCACACCAGGAATGATTTTCAAAACCTGTTTTCCGTCTTTAAAAGCGTAAAGTAAGAGTTTGTCATTTACGCAAGCAGGGAGAAAACTACACTCCCCTATATGTTTCATGATTCTGCTGCGTAATTTTACAATAGGCATATCTTCATCATTTTTTGGTATCTTTTTCTTCTTATGGTGTTTTTTGCTTTCTAATTTTTGACAAAAATGTTCATTTTCAAGACAGGCAAGATTTTCCGAGAGAAAACACCAAAACTTTTTCATCCATTCTAAATTTGGTAGGTCATTTTTGTGCTTATCCCAGGACACTGTCAATCCACAACAATATTTCCTGGGAACATTGTATGAAACACAACTAGCAAAGTCCTAGATTTGAAGATTCCTCACAAAAGGTTCAAAAACTTTATTCTTTTTCAACAAGGAAAATTCTGACATATGTACAAATTTGTCTGCAGATGCAGGCAGTAATTCCGGAAAAGAAGTTATAAAAACTGTGGTCATTTTACTGAACTTGCGAATATGCCCATCTGCTGTTAGAAGAAGAGGAACGTGTTCAAATTCCAAAGCACTCAGTTTATTGTCCTTTAAACAGTAATCAAGGAGAAATACCATCCCTTCAACACATCGAAACCTTGTCACTGAAACATGAACATTCACTTTTTCAATTTTACACCTGTCAATATTGATATCATCATATGATTTCAAAAACTGTAACACTGCTCGTGGGGATACAGTTTGTACTTGAGCGCCAGCGTATTTCATGCAGTCATATATCCACATTGGTGATTCGATAAGCTTCATTCCAATGTCTTTCAGCACACCTGCTAGAAATTCCGATGTTTCTGACGCCCATAGCATGATTTCCTTATAATTTTTTCCATAAAATGCGTCATAACTTTGTCTTTTGAAATCGTCTTTCAGCTGGAATTTGATTTCATCAAAGTAAGAAGGAAAGGTACCTGATGATATTGCCACCCATCTGATTTCTAATGATTCTTCTTGTATTACTGGTTTGTTTTCAACTCTATTTTCATCTTTTGTTTCTGTTTGAATCTCGCTTTCGGTATCATTCTCATCTGATATTTCCAATTTTTGGTAATCTCTACATACAATTGGAAATAGACAACATTCAGTTTCTGCAATTTGGTTGTATAAGATTTTTGCTGTGAATTCCCATATTTTGTCCTTTAAAACTCTCATAAAAGGAAATGCTTGATGAAATTTGTGCAACTGTTTCCATGGTTTCCTGGATATTATTTCTGGAAACAACGTAGTTTTCAGATATTGAAGAGTTGAAATGTAAGTTGGCACAATAACGTTCTCAATCAAACATTTATTCCATTCTAGTTTGAAATCTGATGATGTATCGTCTGGCCACCAAATATTGCGACGTGCTTCGTGATCCAAAGCAAAATGTCCATTGATGTGAACTGGCAAACCTGTTATGAGAGGGAGCGGCAAGAAGCAAAACGCCTTGAAAAGATTTAAAGGCACATGAACGCTTTTTGCTACATCTTGATTCTTGATAAGCTTTTTATTCTTAAGGTTGAATGCTACACCAGAACTTGGTAACAAGGCAAGACGTCTTTCCTCATATGCTCTCTTCACTCTATCTGGAATTCTCTTTTCATCCTTAAAACCAAATCCAGCAACGATCAGCCATTCTTGTGTGCATATGTTGTCAATGTCTACTTTCAAATGATACATTATTTCGTTTCTTCCTACACTGCATACATATGCCGAATCCTTCTTCATTTGTTGTCGAACATCAAGAACCAATTGGTGCAACCTAACATTCTCCTGTGATTCACAAGAAGCTTCTGCCTTTACAATGAATTCCTGTCTTAGAGTGCCATTTTTATCTACTGATGAAATTGGAAATCGGAACAAAGTGCCACGTGAAGACTTCCAAATCCCACTACCATCTAAATAGCAAGGCATGATGTCTGTAAATCTTCTCCCCACTCTTTTGGATGCATTCTGAAATTTTCGACCTGGTTTTGTTGGAGATGCACCAGGAATATATTTTAGATGAGGGTCTAGTACACACAACGTATCCAAGCCAGTTTTACAGTCTCTTGTAATAAATGATGGAGCATCAGAGAGATGGTAAACAACATTAAAGCCAACACCATAATGGCCTGTAGATGTTGGATCGTCTGCTTTGCTTCCTATTCCTAAATTCTGAATTCCCTGTAAATCTTTTTCAGTAAATATGCTATCATTATAGACACACAATGCCGGCCCTTGCAATTCCTTCCAACTGTCACTAAAAATGTGTTCCTTACCATGAGATCTAAAATCTTTGATAAAGTGTAGTTCTGAAGCACCAGCATCATCAGCATTTTGAAGAAGTTCCTTCAGTATACAAGCCTCTGGATATCCGTCCAAAATTCGTTTGATTCGAGTTGTAAGTTCTTCATGTTGTCCAAACTCATCACCAAGTTCTTCGGAATCGTTTAAAATACTTTGGTCTCTTTTGGATTTAATCCCTGTCATTTTTGCCAACTTGAGAGGTATTGCAGTATTTAAAAATCTCATTGACACAGTTGTAGAAATCCAATCAAAATCGTCAATGCACAATTCATCTACATGACAAAGGAAACCATTCGAATCTGGTAGGTAGAGATCCTCCGTTGGAATGAAATTAGAATTTTCTAACAGTATTGCCATCCTACAAACTAAAGCCAAATCCCCTTCCGTCATCTGTTCATCACCATACTTTTCCTTCATCGTAAACAACACGCGAACAATATCCTCTGACTCAAACGATTTTCGAACACCAAGCATTTCCATCAATGAAGAAAAACGATTGGCATACTTCGATCTCAAACCATAAAAGTAAGGACTACAATCATGCATCAAGGAAAAGATAACTTGCTTAGGATAAGCAAATGTCTTTTCTGTAATGATACAAGGCATATTCGACAAATATGTTCGTATAAATTCTCCCACCCCTGGTTCTGATAACTGCTTTGCAAAAATCGCATAAATTTCAAAGCAAATGTCTTCAACGTCTTTATTTTGAGCACCATCGGAAACCTTTGTTATTTCGGTGAGCTGAAGTTTGAGGGTTTCCAAATCCACATCCTCTTCGTTTCTTACACCAAGTGCTTTTAGTTCTTTCTCATAATACTGATACATATCGTATCTACCTATCACAGCTCGTGAACACCCAACCAGTTTTTTTGTGGAAGGAAAATACAAATTGCTTGGTTTTTCGTACAATTCAATACCTTCTGCACCGTTTTCGTGTATTTTGCATTTCAAAAATTCATGTTGTTCCTTTTCAGTATCACTATGCCATTTAACAGGCCACTCAATAGGTTTTTTCCCACTGGTAGAAAAGGTATGCAAGACATTTTGTCTAAATTTTCCTTGGAAAATGTTAAAAAGTTCCTATGAATATATCTAACAATTTCTTTAGAACGGAGCAATGCACATTCTGTACAAAGTTTGGACAAGTTAACAGTAGCTCTACATTGTGAATGCAAGAGTTCAAATGGCACATCATACCTCATCATTCCAAGTCTTGTGAGTATTTCCAAGTCATCTTCTTTGCAGATTAAATCTGTAGGAAATCGTTCATCTTCTGTTATGAATATTCCAGATACTGTGGAACGAGGATGAACTAGGTCTCCTGGTGCTTTTCTTGTACTACTTGGACAAGTTGTGATGCATTTACTTTCTTTCATAGCTGAAAGAATAACATTATTTCTTGATCTCAGTGCACCAAGGACAATACGGTCATATTCCTCCCCAGTGAAAAGAGATATACTCGGCAAGAAGCTTTCTGTGATGAACTTTTCATATGTCACCACATGCTTCATAAATAATGTACCAAGACAATTCTCCAGTTCATTGTAAACATCATTAGGAATCTCTGTAATGACTTTTCCATTTAAGTGAGTTTTCTTCAAAATATTCACAGCAATCTGATACAATTGCTTGTCAGCTTTCAAGTCGGTGTGCAAAAACATACAGTCCTGAAATTTCATGTATCCGAGATGCGTTTTGAAAATTGTTAATTCGCGCTCTACAATACATCTATAAAATTCATGTTGAAATGTCTCCCAAAAGCGGTCCTCATTTTCTTTTGGCCATAATTCATAAAATGAAATATCATTAGTTACAGTATTTTTCAAAACAATAAGAAGCTCGAGAAGTGCCTCCAGTGTTGCATCAGTTATCAGACAGTTATTCCAGACCGTTTGTTTTGTATTTTCTTTGTCATCCTCTGTTCTTACTAGTATTCGCTGGCGATCAGATGATACAGCAAATGTTCCGTTAACATGGAAGGCCAATGGAGTCCTTATTGGCAATGGCAAAAAACAAAACAGATGGCCTGTCTCATAGAATCCATACCTCTTGAAAGCAGATGATCTTGCACACAGAAAGCGAGGCAAAAATTGTCCATCCACTGGAATTGCAACGCTGGATAACGGAAGTGCTCCGTCACTACTTTTCTCTCGAAAAAGTTTTAAAGACTGTTTTCTTCCAAGTGCCCATGAAATTAACCAGTTGGTTTCTTCTTTGGATGTCAAATTCTCAACCCATGAATGACCCCAAGAAGCAATTGTTATCTTTGTGTTGCACACTGATGAAAAGTGTAGGGGCTTGTCTAATCTACTACACTGTCTTGAAGCTGCACTTAATATATTATCATTGTTGAGTGTCAGTGAATTTCCAAATTTTTCCTCCTTTTCGACAGTAAGTACGAGCTCCATATCTTTATCGGGATTTGTACTTCTTTCTCTGACATGAAAGAGTTTAATTTTTTTTTACATTCTGAGTGAATAGGAGCATGTTTCCGCTTGATTTGCAAAACATTTTCAGTAGTTTTTCCATTTCATGCCGAGAGTATTCTTTACAGCTTATTTCACTATCAAGAGCTTGGTGTTTTGTACGCAGAGGGAATCTGAATATCGTTCCATTATACCCTTTCTTTTCTGAAAACTCTGACGATTTAAATCCAAACACATTTTGAAAGGGTTTAAACTGATTTTCAAGTTTACGGAGCATGGTTGTATTCAAAAGGTTAAGCTTGATCCCTGGACTTTTCTCATGAATAATGGCTTCTCCTAGATATTTTCCATGTGGATCTAAATACACCAAGTGCTTTCCACTTGCAAAGCTTGGAACATCTGTTAAATTGTAAACTGCATTGAAACCTAACCCAAACTTCCCGATCTTTGTAGTGTCCTTTTTTTTTGTTGCTCCACTAAGTTTTTGAATATTCTGAAAATCACTTGGAGAGAAAACTGCATTGTTGAAAGTCCACAGTGCTGGTCCTTGACATCCTTCCATTCCAGGGTCTATAAGACAACTTCTCGCATCCTTATTTTCTCTTTCATCATAAAGGAAATACACTTCAGATGCACCGGCATCGTCAGCATTTTGAATCAGCTCCTTTGGAACAGATAATCCATCTGTATACCCTTCTTCTAAAAGACGATTCAAGCGCTGGGTTAATGGTTCTGACTGTCCAAATTCCGAGGAAATTTCTTCTGCATCTGATAGTGTAAATTTTTTTAACGATTTCACGCCAAGTTTCTTTGCAATCTCCTTTTCAATCTTTGAATGAATTAGACAAATGTTATCTTCTTCTGTGAATGTCTTGCTGAACCAATCTGAATCAGAGTATGCACACTCGTGCGCGAGTCGAAACGTAAGTGCACTTGTATCTTTACTGTGGACAGGTACCAGGATTTCTTCTCTTATTTCAGCTAGTTCATCTTCTGCATATTCTGATAATTTCTTCAAAATTTTCTTCACTTTTCCCATGTCCTCGCTGACATCTCACTAATGTCTTCTGCCTCCAATTGCCTTTCTTCTATTTTTTTCAGTGCTTCAACAAGCAGATAACAAGACTGTTTTTTATTGCAACCTAGCCTCTCAAAAAATTCTTTTAGTGGGCTGTATTCCTTTGGTAGTAGAATGTAATATGGCGCTAAATCGACATCCGTTTTGTTGCGTTCTATGTAAATGTCCGTGGCCTTCTTAAATCCTAATTCTGTCAAAACGCATTTCTGCGGAATTAATGATGCAAGATCTCTCAAATTTCTTTTAGCTAAATGTTGATAAACTTCTCTCATGAGATAACTGTATTCCGCATGCTCATCATCATTGTAAAATTCCATAACCAGGCAAAAATGCTGCATGACGTGATTCAACTGAGGTGCTTTATTGGTATCAATAAGTTCCTCCCATTCTTGAATACATGTGGGTAGAACTGATCCAGCAATGTACTCGAATTTAGAACTGAAAATCATTTCTAAGGAGACAAATTTTTCTAAATTTGAATACCACGCCATTGATGAGGGGTAGTTTTTGTCTCTGTCCTGCTTAAAGGGCAATATTTTGAAACCGTGAATTGAGTTGTAAACGGAATTGAAAAGTTTTTGGTTTTGTCGAAAAGCTTGCAATAAGGCTTTTGACTTTCTTTCTTTAATGGAATGCTCATGAATGGTCGAATCAAATAGTTGGCATGTTTGCACAATATCGCTTTTGTACGCTGAACTGTTTCTATTCTGAAACTTTAAATGCCTTAGCAAGTCCATCTTCTTTCCGTCCTCATCTGGGAATTTGTTTTCTGAAAGGAAAATCTCTAGTAGCAGATGGTCATTTGGATCATAAAGTTCATTTGCAGAGTGAAGTTTTCTCGTGCCATTTCTGATAAATCTTACTGAATTCAAATCTGTTTGAATTTTCCACCAGTTTCTCAGCATCGATTGCTTTTCTAATACATAAAAACAAAACCTACGTTTAGTTTCCTCACTCATTGGAAGACTACCATTTGCTATTTTTTCAATGCATGTTTGGACACAAATTGTGAGATCCACTTTTTCATAGCAAAGTTCCGAGAGAAGTCGTTCTTCTTTTTTTGTCGATGTCATAATCATAATCTTTGGAAACTGAATTGGAAAGTCCTCGTCTCCAATAAAAACATCATGGCACTCCTTAACAGATGTGTAACCAATTTGACTTGATTTCTCGACTCCAGAAAAACATTTGAATAACCTTAAATTTTCTAAAGCGGGGATTAATGATTTTGGAAGGGTTACAGGTAAGAATTCTTTGAACCACTCCCTATCAGCATCTGAGCAGAAGGTGTTAAATGAGCTTACACCATACTGTATGCAACGTTGTAAAAGCTTTGCATTTCCGTCATCTGTATTTTCTACAATTCCCTTTCCTGGTGCAAGCAATGGATGGTCATGAAAATTCATATCAACTATCCAAATTTTGAATTTTTTCAAAATTTCTATGCGAGACCCATTTGTATCAGCTTCGCTGATAAACGCATCAGATAATTTTTTTAGTACCCCTGATTCTTTTGTTTTGATTAAATTAAGTTCTTTAACAGGGTCCAAAGATGTCGGACATTTATGTTTTAGATATAGCCAAACATTCCTTAGCCAACACTCTCCAAAAACAGCGCTGCTGTCTATCAAAAACACCGGGTCTCTAATTTTTTCCATTTGTTGTTGGGTAACTTCCGTCAAAAAGTGTAAAAAGGCGTTGACATTCAATTTTTGGAATGAATAGTATCCTGCAAAATAAAAAAAATGTACTATGATCCAAACGGCTATTTTCAGCAAAGTAATTAAAATGTTGTGAATAATTAATAATTTCAAGGTTTCATTTTTTTCATTTTTTAGCTTAATCAGCAAAATGCTTTCAAAGAGGTTAGATATTTAAAATTAAGCAAATTCTATTTATTCCTTTTTGAATTGAAAACTTTCTTTATAAAATTTTTAGTTATTGTGTACCTGTTGATGCAAGAGACTCTAAATTTTTTCCAACTTCAGAGGTGGCATTTGTATTCAAAATCAGAACACTCTCTTTACCAGTCAGAATCTGAAGTTCATCCTCTTTGCATAAGTAAACAGTATTTTGAGGCCCCCTCCTTCTCAATTGCACTGTTCCGTAGCTCCCATTTTGCAGTGGTAATAACTCTATTTCATTTAAATCTGCAAGTTTTCTATCGCTACATATGTAGACAAGAAGATGTCCTTTGCTATTGGCACTTAGCTGTTTGTATGTATGGTCTCTTCTAAGAAGATCCCTGGTTTCTTTGGGATTCGTACATTTCAAAACAAAGTTGGAATCAGAGCCTGACCAGTGATGAAAGAGATCCTCATGTCCTTTCAAAACAATAACTTTATTTGTACATTTCTGAAAAAGTTCTTTCACAGTTTTCTTCTCATTTTCCTGAGTGTTCTCTGCAAAGACAGCAAAATATGCTTCCTTGGTCTGAATCCATTTTCCACTCTCAAGGCAAGGAATTTCGGACTCGAGCAAGTGCTGGTGCATTTTTTCGCCAACACATGTTAAATGGTTCTTGATCATTGCCATTCTTGGAATGTGATGATAAAACATTTTTAAGTACTTTCTAGTCAACTCAGATACAAACGAATCATCTTGCCATGACTTCAGAAATTCCAAGTAAACCACAGGTAAAATTTCTTGTACCATTAGTACATTCCAAAGCATGTCATTTTCTAAATGTGAATGACTTATTTTCTGATCATGGGATGGCCATTTAAGATGTTGTCTGTTACTGTCAAGAGCAAAGAATCCATTGACGTGAACAGGTAATCCTGTCGGACTTTCAACCTCGAAAGGGAGAGGCAGGGAGCAAAATAACTGACTGCAGTGAATAGGTTCATCAAGTCTGGCCGCAATTCCGATATATGGCCTATATTTAGAGCGCCGATTTCTGATAAGATTTAAAAGCTCTTTATTCATTCTTCCTGCATGAAAATAGTGGACAATGAACCATACCTGACGCATCTCTAGTTTATTCATCTTAATCCTATATGTAACCATATTTTTCATCCATACTGGGTTACATTGACTGATCCAGCTGTCATCTTGAGCCATATTTACCTCAATATCTCTGATTTCTGCCTTATAGTTCTGTCTTTCCTTTCTCGTTTTCTCTGCACAACTTTGATCTAAAGCAATAGTACACTCAGATTCACATGTATCATTTTCAATTTTGTATATTCCGATTTCTTCAATAGAAGTTAAAAACAACAATTCAGAGCTTATCTCTTCTTTAAAAGACTTGAAAAGATCCTCAACTTTTTCAGGTGAGTATGTATCTTCTGACAATATTGATGGTGATTTTCTAATGGGAAACCAGAATAAAGTCCCTGTGAACTTTCCATTTCTGACCGTTTCCTCATTTATGTCAAATACGTTATACAATGACTCCAGTCCTGTTGGACCACACACACTCGGGTGCACATAACTTGCGATTGGAGCAATACTGCAAACTTTGTTAGGATCCCCTAGCTCGTTTAAAGGATCAATGAACAGAATTTTTGTTCCACTAATAACACAGACAGTATCTGCAAAAAATGTTTTAAAATCAAAGTTTAACTAGTGCTAATTGTAACGGGAACCGTTACAGATGTTCCCCAAACGGCTCCCCAATCCCTTATGATGCCCCATTCCCTACAAGCTTCAATAAATTAGACAATACTTTTGTTATATAGATGGACACTTTATTTTTAAGGGTATTTCATTGGAAAACTACTCCGATATAGCCAAATGAAATTTCAGCGCATGTGCTTGCACATGTTTTCTACATTTTTCACAATAATTTTCTTATAGTGTGTCATAATACATACATTTGTGTTAAATATTAAAGAATTTCGTTGAAAAATAAGAGAGATGTAACCCTTTAAGTATTAGCCAATCAGAATTCAGCATACGCGCATGCATGGCCTTGCATTCAATTTTGATAGTATCATAATGTAGGAGCTCTATGTGCCTATCCATGTCGTAAATTTCATCCTGTTTTGTTGAAAACCAAGGGAGTTATGGACATTCAAAGTTTCAACCAATCAGATTGCAGCACACAAGCATGCGCGTGTTTTCAAGAAATTTCCTATATACATGTTGTAGAACCTTATAATATATACTTATATTCTAAATTTCAAAGTATTTTGTCAAAAAAGAAGGAAATTATTGAGATTTTTGTTTCAGCCAATCAGAGAAGAGCGCACGTGCATGCGCGTGAGTTCACGCTAATTTGACCGTGTTATCTTGTCTAGACTACTAATATATCTTTATATTTTGAGTTTCAAAGCAATTCATCAAGAAATATAAAAGTTACGGCTTCATCAACTATATCAGTCATTTCACTCATTGCACGCGCGCTTACGTGCATGCATGTGCGCGCAAAATGACCTTCGTTCCGAACACCTACACAACATGCCTATTAACCCTAAAAAGGTTTCATGTCAATCGGATGAGTGGTTCTATGAGAACACTCCCGGACAAAATAGTACCGGAGAAGAAAGTAGAAAAAAAGAATAATAATAATAATAATAATAATAATAATAATAAGAAACAGAGTAAAAACAATATGTTCCCAAACTTCGTTTGGAGAACATAATAAACCAAACAAATGTTAAAAGAGGCCCACGACCTCAACACTCATTAGCAATCTTTCTGTCATAAAGATGGAAATTAAGACCTCTTGTTTAGCCATCATTGAAGTGATTTCAACATCCAATTTAGAATTTATTTAAGCCGTGGTCGTGTAGCTTTGTGGAGGTATCTCGTAAAATTTTATATTTATTGTAAACTTTGAATTTTATCTGAGGCCCAGTCCAGACGACCTTGGCCACGTTTTGAAGAAAATGAATATGAATCATCAGCCTATAAATAGTTGGCGAAGGCACATGGACTTGTACAATGAAATTCTTCCAAAATAAACTGTTAAATCTCAACCATGTGACTTCGACAACTACTTAATTCATTCTGCGTGGCAAAATATATATCCCTATGTTAACTATGATCCGTATTGGGACCCAATCCTAGTTTAGTGGGGACAGATTTTGACAAAACTGAAAACACTCTACAAAAGAAAACTCTTTTAGACCTCTTTTCAGGTTCAGTGACCCTGCCCTATTTTTATAATTTCTTACAATCTTCCTTAGGAAGGGGAGAGAAGACATTTTTTATTTCATCCACTGAAATAACAGTCCTTATGACTAAGACGAAATGTTTTGGGGGTTGAACTTTAATTGTTCAGTCTCCTGGTCATCAAACAAAAACCATGCAATACCATTGTTTACGTTATATTGTGAAAATCTGCACCACTTTTGTGTAAGCCAATTTACTTAGAAGTATAATCTACAACTCTATGCATGTATATGCTTCTGCTAAAACGTAAACACCATTCTTTTCATATTCTGTACAAATAGGTAAAAGGATTATTGTATATGAATAAATTCTTATTATTTTTATTTTTTAGCTTTTTCAAACTGTGTCAAAACATTGCTATCAAAAACATAAAAAATATATGTTATCAACAGCCAATAAAGGCAAATTTTTAGATAAATTACATTTACTGAATACCTGTTATGTGAAACACGGATTTAAATCCAATCCCAAATTTCCCAACTTTAAGTGGATCTTCTTGTTTGTTGCTCTTCCTGACCATTGTGATGCCGTCCCAGTCCTTCTCTTCAAAGACTGAGTCATTGTAAAAGCAAAGAGCAGGGCCCTGAAAAGAAATTGTTTAGATAATTGAATACAATTATCAACAAACCAACGATAGGTCCATGAGCCATTATGTCCTTTAAGGTATACTGCTGATAATTTATGAGAAATCTTCATTTTCCCTGTACAAAGAAACCACTTGTCTTGTATGATACTGTTGCTCTCCTAGTTTGTACTTCGCAAGAGGGAGGAAAAGTTGCATTTGGGCTTTGAACACCAGTTTTTCGTTATACAGAAATACAACCATCTATCTCGATGTTTCGAAATCAAACAAAAACTATGGGAAGAGCAGATTTCAAACAAAGTTCGTGCATCAATATATTTTGGGAACCATGGAAACATTTTTATTGAAATTTACAAAACAAAATGTTTAAGAATTATTTGTATTGGCACAGTGTATCAAATTTAATTAAAATTAGACCAAAACTGTGGAAGGGATACATTTTTTAAGAATTCACAAATATTCAAGCAATGATGGCAACACCGTTCCTTGAAATAAAAAGATCAATATCTAGAATTTTTATCATAGTGTAGCTTACTTCTACGCGAAGATTTATTGAATTCAGACAAAACCGTACGAGGACTAGAAACCTGAAAGAATTCGATCTATCTGCCTGCTATGATTTAGTGTATTTTCAACATCTGACAATCACTTTATGCAGGGATCCAGGGGCCATGAATTCTTTAATTCTCGTTAAAGACTCAGTCCTTATAATAATCAGGAAAATGATTGTTTTCAGATGCATTTCCACACGGAAAGAAAATGTTCGAAGGTAAAGTGTATTTTCAAAACAAGACTTTCATCCCCCTTGAGCCTGAACCCAGGTTTTGGAGACAGGATTTTTTACAATTTTGCTAAAGGATGCTGGTCTTTGTAAATATCTAAACACTTTGCTACATGTCCATGTGTAAGATGAAGGTTTTTAAACTAATTTAGTTAATGTTTCGACAAATGACCAGGTAATATCTGTCCTGAAACATAAACCGTGGATTAGGGGGTCAAGAATTTTAGTTTTGGTGGAGGGCAAATGCATAATTATAATCAAGAAAATATTTTCCCGCTAGATGTCTAGACGTAAATATAATTTTTAAAGAATGAATTTTTATCAGGTTTTGGACGCATCCTCTAAGCTCCAAAGGTACTAGCTAGGGCCAAGGAATTCACGTTTTGTTTCCTTTTGTCTAAAGATATGCTAAATACTGAATTTGGTTGAACCATTTATGAGAAGTTTAAGTTTTTCAAAAAGTTTACAATGCTGAATTACACATATCAGACAATAATGGACAAGAACAAATAGCAAAAGATCTCCAGAGAGACTTAAGTGGCACAAAAATCCACAGTATATTGACACCTGTTAAATGCTGAAAAAAAATTACACGTTATATTCAAGATATACATTTACTGAAAGCTTATTCCATTGTCTAAAACGCAAAAATATGCATGCAGTTGAATTGAATTATAATCTAATCCAACCTCCATTGTTGACTTTAACTTTGATTTTTAGTGTGAATGAATCCCACAATAAGGGTTGCCCGCGTGGCGCAGTGGTCTAGAGTCGCGAAGTAAGGAGTTGATCCTTACATCGCGGGTTCGAATCCCACTGTGGGACGTGAAGACCGGTCCTTCGGATAGACCATATAAACCGAGGTCCCATGTCGCAGTAGGTGCTGGCACGAAAAAGATCCCACACTGCTCAATGGTCCTAAGTGCCGAGCATAGGTCAAAATTTGCAGCTCTCCACCAGCAAGTGGTGGCGTCTCCATATGAGTAAAAAATTCTCGAGAGGGACGTTAAACAATAAACAAACAACAACTAAGGTGATAAGGAATGAGGTAGTTTCAATACAAATCATGCCCTGTATTTTTCTAGAATATGGAAGTGATGTAAGAAATTAAAGCTCATCCTTTTCAAGCAGCAAGAACATACAAATATTTTTTTTTCATACATCCTAAATGTCAATTGTGACGTCATGAACTTGTGCACTTTCATATCTTTTCTTAAATAATTGCAGAAGACTTGAATTTTCAGTGGAACTTTATTTAAGATAATATAGAGTACATGCATTATTTAAGATAATATAGAGTACATGCATCGCCCACAATGATTTTGAGAAATGTGACTTTTCAAATGATTTTACACAACATATCTTAAAATTGAAATGAGGAAATTACCATTGAATTGAGTCATTTTGAGGATCTTCTGTTTAAAACTTTGAAATGTACCAAATTAATGACGTCATATTTCAAGAATGGTCCTCCTTCATGCCATATTATTACATGATTTATCACATTTATATTCTCAACTCATATTTAAACCAATGAAATATATGGAGATAACGAACAGTTTTCAAGCTCAAAAGTCCATTAAACAATGCAAAATTTGGAGCAGAGCAAACACGGACCTCTAAAACATCGAAGGTGGGATAATGTGCCATGGAAGAGTGAACATCCCCTGCCGACAGATCACATCCGCCGTGTGCTCATTGTCATGATCCGGAAATAAAGGAAAAATCTGTCGACAATTCAGTGTGTAAATAATGGTCCAGCAATTAGTATGAAAAACGTCAGTCAGTATTTGGCTTAATGATAAATTGTATTTGCTGACAAGGTCATTGTATCGACCATAGAATAACGAAATGACAACTTTAAATGAGAATGCTGATATTCTTGTTTTATCAACTATACTCTTTGAAAAAATTAAATTTAAAGGGCACAATAAAGCCTAGACTTTATCTTATTTTTCATAATTTGGCATAAATTTTTGTGAAACTAATGATTTAGAATACCAAGCACAACTGCTTTTTCTCTGAGTTTAGTACAGAAGATACGAGGAGTGATCAAAAAGTTCGCCAACTACATGTTATTGAATAACATCTATAAAATAAATAAAATTAGATTTCGGTGTTTATCATTTTTTAAAGTTGTCCTCTCCGATTTTACATCTGCCCATCTGCCACAGTTCTGCCCATCCGCGAATCACGTGATCCAGGCGTTCAAGTGAAATGCTCCGTAGCGTTCTGCTCACAGAAACTAAAAGATTTTTCTAGGGTTTATATTTCTTACCATGCAAGTTATTTTTTTTAAAACAAGAACTGTCCATTTGTCATAAATGGCCAAATCTCGGCAATAGGATGAGTTGACAGGGATATTTTTCCCGACTTCTCTGTCTTGGATGCGTCGGTTTTCCATTGTGGAAAAAGTATTGGCGCCTTCTTTTATCATATCTAATATGTTTAAAGTCTAAAGTAAACAGTATTTTAGGGTTTTAATAATTATAATATTCTTAAAATATTCAACTATATTTCTAACTGTAACTTGTCGATCTTTCATAACGAATTGTTCAACTAAGGACACATTTTTTTCCCAACTTACTTTCACTGAGCACCAGAACAAACATCGTTTTTATCTATCCCCCTTCACTAAAACAATCGATCCAATCAATCGTTGTACAAACCTTGTACAAATTATTATATGCTACTGTAAAGGAATTTCCAAGATATACGTTAAACTTTACTACGCATTCTCTGTAAGCACCAATTGCAACAAATTTACTATAGGGCTTGGAAACGACATGTCTCGGATTTTGATGAAATTTGCACCACAGATGTGTCTTGGTACAAAACTAGCATATATGGTGTCGGAAGTTCCACACGTGCACTTGGTTGCCATGGAGACGGATCCATTAAATTTGGCCCTTTTTGGCCCTTTTTGGCCAAATGAAAACATGAAAATGAAGGAAATGTAAACGGATATTTATCGGTATCTACTACACTCAAACTAAAATCATTGGATCATATGATAACTTGAACTTTTAAGGTACACAGGGCATATAATCATTTATTCTAGAAATATTCCCAATCTATGAAAAAGGTCATGCAAATTGACATGGTTTCTGAAAATTTGAAAAATGGGGAATTTAGCATTTTTTGAGATCTTTAAGGCTAAATAAGAAAAATTGTCCGTGGAAAATTTCCAAATCTTATGTGTGTTTTCATACTTGAGAATTAGTAGTGTCATCTCATGAAAAAATATAGGTGTATCTATAAATAGATATATTTTAGAAAAATGTAAAAAAAAAATCAAATTTTGGCAAAGTTTTAGATGTCAATGCCGGATAATTAGGAAGTATATTGTAAATATTAAGATGTTAATGACAGTAGCTAGACACCACTAGCTGGAGTGGACAATGGTTGAGGGGATTTCCATTTCTATTTATAGTATCAAGCACCTAAATATAGATATGTATACAAATTGTCTATCCTTTTTTGATTTTGATGAATGATGTTGATATGCTTACTAAAGATAAAAATTTCTGTAATTTTCTTTAAAGGCTACTCCTCCTGCAGATTTAGTCTGATTGCAATAAACCAAGGACCATTATTCTACCTAATGCTCTTCCAATGTTTCAAGTCAAGATGCTTCTTTCCTCTTCCTCTTTTATAAGTACAAACCGATAGAGCTACAGTTTCATCAGAGACTTCTAGTTTACAGATGAACTCCTAATTCCCAATTTTGACATCATGAACTTGTGCATTTTTCTGTATTTTAATTAAATTTTGCAGAAGACATCAATTATCATTGGAATTTTCTTTTAGACAATATGGACCACATGCATCTACTTTCTGTGTTGTTGCTGATTACAAAACTAATTATTTTTCCGATTCCTGATTGCCCTAATTCTTGTCTTTAAGCAATATATTAATCTACAAGTTTATTTTGTCTATAGTTTTTAATTCTTTTTAGCCAAAGACTCAAAGAGCTTATTCTGTGGCCGTGTCTGTGGTCTGCGTCAACCTTTTGGAATATGGACCATATCTAAAGAACCTTTTGGCCAATTCTTGTCAAATGTGTCACAAAGTGTCCTTGGCTTAAGGGCTCTCATTAATACTAAACATAGGGATGTGCCCCTTAAACAAGGGGAGATAATTAGGTAAACAAGAGGCCCATGGGCCACTACGCTCAGCTTAATTACTTTGTCCCTCCTGTTCCTCACCAGATTTCCCCCTTGTCATACTTAATGTGGCCCTTGGGGGTCATGACATGATTTGAACAATTTAGAATCTAAACTACCTCTAGAAGCGTCCACATATGTTTCAGCTTTACTGGCCCAGTGGTTCTTAAGATTTTTTAAAACTTTCATATATATTTCAATGTAAAACTTTGATTCCCTATTGTGGGCCCATCCTACACCCAGGGGTCATGATTTGAACAATTCAGAATCTACACTACCTCCGCAAGCTGCCACTTAAGTTTCAGCTTTTCTGGCCTACTGGTTCTTGAGAATACTTAGTATGTTTTAAAGACCCCAAACTATTTTTGTTTCTTCTTGTCTACCCTTCTAATGGGGCTTGGCCTTTAATTTTAACAATTTAAACTCCCCTTCACAAAAAAATGCTTTGTACTAACTTAAAGGTGTTCAAAATTCATCTAGTGGTTCTTGAGAAGAAGTTGAAAATGTGAAAAGTTTACAGATGGACGGACAAACGGACGGATGACGGACAACAGGTGATCAGCTTAGGTAAAAGTAGTGGTTGCTAAAACAAATCCTCTTCTTAAGAACCACTGGGCAGTTTATCACCAAGCTTTAATTATATGCTAACATGGATGAAAATATGATGTAGATTAAAAATTGTTCAAGGCATCACCTTGGGGCATTATTATATTGCCCATAATGACTGGAATTAAGATTTTTTTTCAATTGATGCATCAAAGGACCTCATGTCAAGTTGACTCAAACGTAGGAGACCTACTTTCTGAATTTCATGGCAAATCATTTTCAAAAACATTATTATCATTATTTTAGCTACTGAGAGAGCTACTGAAACCTTGTAAGTTGATGCATTTGAATTTTGCCAGTATTTAAGGGAGCCGACTGGGGTTTTATTGTGTGAAAACTACTATAGAGAAACTCTTTAATTTTATACCCTATATACCTTACATTGACTTCAGTATACATGCCAAGTTTATGGAAAATCTACCGTCTGGTTATTTTTCAGGGACCGTCTCAAAATACAGGTACATTTACTATAGGATTATATAGGAAAATACCATTTTTTCGCACTTCGGAGCAAATTATACAAATACTACTATAGACTCTTTGCTCAAATTTTATTATTTGATGGGTAATACTATATTGTACATTTTGTGCAAGAAACACAAAATTCTACCGTCTGGTTTCTAGAGGGGGCATCTCAAAATGTCAAAATTCAGCATATATTTTATACTTTTTATTTTATGGCATAATTAATGACCCCGCTTAAAGAACTTCGGTTATTCATAACGTCAAAAACACACTATTACGACGTCTTTCTACCCATCATTTGAAAAATCGTTCTTTTAACCTCATATTTCCTAAATTTGTTATTTTTTTATAAATTATGTAAAAATAGTTGCTTTAAAAGAGTAAATACTCTTTATTTTACTTTGCTGCGCGAAGTATTGCGCAATGAAAACCCCAGTCGGCCCCCTTAATTTCAAATCATTTTAGAGGCATATTTTGGACACTGTGAAACCTAGAATCATCAAACATTGTCAGTTAATGTATCTTGAGCCCTCGGAATGTATCAACTAAAAGGTAGATCACCGTGATCTACTTTTAGAATTTCATGACGATATTTAAATATTTCAGATAGTAATTGGCTTAGATTGGCTTGGACTTTTTAACCATACACAGAGACGTAAGCGTAGTCATGGGCATCGGTCTTACAATAGCCTTTAATACACGATGGTTCTTTTGATTCATTGCTACCTTACGTAAATCAACAGTTAGTTCTACATCATATTCGCACCAAACTTTACTCTGTCCCTTTGAAACTTTTAAATAGTCTTCTTGAAAAGGTCAAGGAAAGTCCATTTTTTGATTCCTCGACACCAGAATATAGGCTCGGATCTGTGATTATGGATATTGCAAATCATAGGTTTTTTAAACCCCCGCGTTTTACTGAAGAAAATGCAGCTAAAACAATCCGTTTTTTCCTTAAAATTCAATATGCCAACAAAGGGATTGACGCGGTTAATATAAGTAATATTCTTAATCACAAAAGGGTCCAGTCTTGTATTCCACCATATTTCAAGTTAAAGACTACACCTTGTATTTCCTACAAATATACATCGACTATTGCTTCCAAACTTTTTAATTACAAAAAAAACTTGACAGGGCCTGGATATCGAATATCTGAAACATAATCCTCCATCGTGTTCATGTTCTTCTTCGCCCTATAACTATAGTCCTGCTGGACACGTTATTACTGGTGACGTAAATATAGTTAACTAGATAGATTACATGATCAGTACGTACTGGTCCCTGCTGACGAAGCAGGTAACAACATTGTCTTTGTTTGTAAGGCTCATTATATTAAATGTATTTTAAAGGAACTTGGATTTAATTCTACAAGTGGTAATCCAACTTATACTCGTAGTTCCCTTTGTAAGGAAGAAATTCTTCAAAATCATATGTCAGTTTTGAATATTTTTAATATTCCAAACAACCAAAATGAATTTGAATTACCATATTTATATTGGATTCCGAAACTTCATAAAAATCCTTACAAACAAAGATACATAGCGGGTTTCAGTAAATGTTCGACCAAGCCTCTTTCTTTACTCCTCACTAAGATATTAACAGTGATGAAGGAGAAACTTCAAGAATGCTGTGCAACAATATATTCGAGAAGTGGTGTAAATCAGATGTGGGTACTTAAAAATTCCAAGAACTTTTGGAAAATTTGAAAACACAAGATTTTACCAAAATCAACAGCTTAAAAACTTACGACTTTCCTACTTTATACACAACCATTCCCCACCATAAATTAAAGTCCATGCTTTTTGATATAATTGACAGCTGCTTTTTCAATAAAAATGGAACTCGTAAATATATTTACCTTATCATTGGTCATTTGCAAAATTATTTTGTTAAAAAACATTCTGATTGTACACACAAGTACTCTGAAGTTGACATTAAAGACATGCTTGAGTTTCTGATAGGCAATATCTATGTGGTTTTTGGAGACCAGGTCTTCCAACAATCTATTGGAATTCCCATGGGTTCCAATTGCGCCTCGTTATTAGCAGACCTTTTTTGTATTCATATGAAGCAGAATTTGTCCAAAATCTTGTACATGAAAAGAAGAAAACACTTGCTGTAGCCTTCAACTCGACATTTAGATATATCGACGATGTATTGTCAATTAACAATGGCTATTCCATTCTTATGTCGATACGATATATCCTGGTGAGCTTGAGATAAAAGATACCACAGAGTCTGACACATCTGTTTCATATTTGGATATTTTACTTGAAAAAGACGTTAATGGTAATCTAACAACCAAGCTTTATGATAAACGTGATGACTTCAACTTTTCAATCGTCAACTTCCCTTACTTATGCAGCAATATACCTTCGTCACCTGCATACGGGATATATATCTCTCGGTTGATTCGATGTGCAAGAGCATGCTCTACGTATGTACAATTTCTAAAACGAGGTACATGTAATTTATTGACAAACAAGTTGATGAAACAAGAATATCAGCTGTCTCGTTTAAAGTCATCATTTCGTAAGTTCTACGGTCGATACAATGACCTTGTCAGCAAATACAATTTATCATTGAGTCAAATGCTGACTGACGTTTTTCATACTAATTGTTAGACCATTATTTACACACTGAATTGTCGACGGATTTTTTCCTTTATTTCCCGATGATGACAGGGAGCACACGGCGGGTGTGACCGGTCGGCAGGGGATACTCACTCCTCCATGGCACCTGATCCCACCTCTGATGTTTAGAGTTCCGTGTTTGCTCTGCTCCTATTTTGTATTGTTTAATGGACTTTTGAGCTTGAATACTGTTCGTTATCTCCATATATTTCATTCATCAAACTTCGTCACGTGATGCATCTTGGGTCCTCAGGATGTGTCAAACAAAAGTAGGTCATTTGGATTTTTGAGGGAATATCTAAATATTTGAGCGAGTAAGAGGCTAATAATCATCAAACGTTCTCATTTGATGCATCTTGGGATCACGGACTATGCTAACCTAAAGGTATGTTAAAGTGACTTAATTTTGGAATTTCACAGCTATATCTAAATATTTCTGATAATAAGAGGCTTAGAGTCATCAAACTTTGTCAGATAAAGCATCTTGGGTCCTCGAAATGTGTGAACAAAAAATGGGATTTTTAAGGCAATATCTGAATATTTCAAATCATAAGAGGCTTACAATCATTGAATTCACAGTTTATCCAAAAAGTAGGTCACAGAGCTACGTTTGGGATTTCAAGGCTTAATCTAAATATATAAGATTCAGAAGAGCGATCCTAGGCCCTCGAGTCTCTTGTTTAAGTGCAAGTCTCTGTAAGAATCAGGCAAAGTAGGTTTGAAAGTGAATCATGAGGGTTCTCAGAATTTCATGATTTTCAACATATAGATTTCTCTTGTGCTACAATCAATGTATGCAAAGTGAAAAAAGTTTTGGGTCATGGTTACTATGGAAACATGACAAAAGAAATTTCCTTAGCAACCAGTCAATTTTCCATGTGTATGGACAAAAAAATCACAAATCTTTAGGGCTTGAAATTTATTGTGAATATTTAATAATTTCTTCTTATTTATTCTTATCCTAAAGATAAACATTTAAAGTGTTTTCACAATGCATTACATAGAAATAAGATTTTGAGATATATCTGTACTACACATGGGTAGATATGCATGTTTTGTGTTTTTTGCTGATTCAGCATTTTTGTTGATTTTGGTACTTTTCAAAGCCTTATTACTCAAACTTCTGGCGTAATACAGGAGCTGCAAGCATATCGCATAAAAGCAGAGGAATGTCTCTTTTGGACTTCAAATTCAAAAAGATGTGTTTTTTGAAAATTCCAATCCGTTGCCTAGCAACAAAAATGGATGTTTTGATAAATAAAAATGGAAAATCGTACAATGTGAACATTACTAATCTAATAATTTGTTATCTGAGAGTAAAAAAACAAAGTTTAAAGTAAGGAAATATATCTGAGACACCTTTGCAAACCAAGAAATATTGTAAGGATACTTATCTCCATGGCAACCACAAATTCTCCATAGCAACAAAGCAAATAAAGTCACTTTTGGCAAATATTTATGAACAATTATAAAATATTAATCCACAGTTTGGTAGCATATTGCGATTAATCAAATTTGATTTTGTAATAGATGTCTTAGCAAAGTACATTTTTATAATTTAGCCCATTTTTATACTTTTAACCCATGGTAACAACATTTGAGCACATAAGAACCACAGAATGTTATGGAGAGTTACTAACAATTTTCTGTAACAACTTGAACTTTTTTTGGCACGCAAGGTCACCGATTATCATGAAACTTTGCTCGTTATAATAGTTACAATTATAATAGTTTGACAACAGAATTTTAAATCAAACAAAATCAAACAAAGTCTGGTTGCTATGTGCCTTGGTTGTCATGGTAACAGACAGATTGATTTCAACAAAATTTAGATTTTCGGCTATTTTGAATCTTTATTGAACCTTCACAAGCACTCAAAAAACCAAATTGGCCATTTATATATAAAAATAAAAACAATAAACCTTGTTTCCACTTATTATGGAAAGAAAGTATTTGGAATAGATCTCTATATAGGTGGTAACCATGGTTACACTCGGCATACATTTTATATACAGAAAAACGCTCAGTATTATCTTATTATGGGACTTGCATGACTTAACTTTATCGCCAGTGATAAAGAAACAATAAAAATAGTTTACCTTATGAAAAGAAGTTTTAGCAATATTATTCTAACAATGAAAATATCGGCTGCCATGATAACACATCATTTGAGCCATAGTTATAACCCAGCAAACAAAAACGGGAGTATAAAGGAATCACTTTGTCTGTCTGTTTCTGTGTTCATTTGTCTGTGCAATCATGATGGGGTCATAATTTCGTAATGGAGAAAGATTGAAAGTTCATTCTTGATAAAACGATTGATTATAATCTGAGCTTGAATTTTGACTTTAACGTTTCACCCAAGGTCATTTCAGCTAGTTGAAGGTCGTTGGCAGTAAATAGTGTAAAATTTGTCTGGTCTATAACTTTCTTATGGAGGCACATCGGATATTCATACTTCATACAGAGATTGATTAAGAGGTGTATCATGTTCTTCATTCGATGTCAGATGATCAAGTTCAAGGTCCTTTACAGAAAAAGTATAACTCGTGTCCTGACCACATTTCGAAATATTGTAAGCTCATGCTTCACAAAAAGATTTATGCCCCATTGGTATGTTCAGACCTTAACCCGAGGTCATTCCATGAGATCAAGGTCACTTCAACAAAAGGTTTAAAATATGTGTCCAGGCCACATAACTTTGTAATGGAGAGTCATTTCGAAGTTCATTTTTGGCATAGATTGCATGTGAACAAAAAGTGTGTCATGGTCTTGACCCATGATAATTCTAGCAAGTGAAAATCACTGGCAGAAAAAAATGTTAAATTTGTGCCAGGTCTACGGTAATTTTCTAATGGAAAGTATTGGATGTCCATACTTCATAGAAAAATTGATTATGACCTTAAAGTATGTCATGATTTTGACGAAAGGTTATTTCATCAGGTTCATGATCTATTTAAAAAATGTATACATTGTGCCCTGTCTACATCTTGAAATAATTAAACACTGGAAGCCCATAACTGACACAAATATTGCTAATGACTCTGGGCTGTGTCTTCATATTTATTCAAGATCATTTTGGCAAGGTCAAGGCTGTTTCCAGGAAAAGTGTCAAGTTCATTTCTTGTTCACAGCTCTTTAATTGAAAAAACATTGAATGTTCATTTTTCACAAAAATATTACACATGGCTCTATGTATGTTGTTGCCTTGATCCAAGGTCATTCCGGCAATGTTCAATGTCACTTTAGGTTAAAAGTGTAGATATCATATCAGGACCACTAATATTCTCCTTATTAATTTGTATCATGTATCATGTATAATTTTGGAATGTTGAATTGGGGACATTAATAGGCTGTTCCACATTACTTTGGTGAATAATCTAATCCATACTTTGCAAAAGTTGTGTCCTTTTGCGGGGTCAACCAAAAGGTCAAAAGGGAAAAAACACTTTTTCCTACCAAATATATGGGCGTGCTCCGATGCATCAATTGTGTTTAAATTCTTTTCCTTCAATGTATGGGTAGCCTTATCCTGTGGCAATCAGTATAGAAGCAAAAATTTTTTTCTAGTCAAATGACACAAATACAAACCAGAAAACTACAAAGCCTACTGTGAGGGTTCTACTGGTTCTTCCTCAAAGATGGCGACCAAGGGAAATAAGTTTTGAAAAGTATGGATTCAAGCGTTTGATTTATGTAATAGTAATGTGCTTTGCATGCACTATGCCTAAAAAGTAGTCAGGGTTTAATACATGGTGCACAAGCCGGAGGTGCATGCAAACCACACTATTGTTATTATTATGCTGACTGTTGTATAAAAGCAAAAATATTTTTTTCGATTTCCAACGTTTCATCACCTCTTACTAACATGCTGGTATACCCCTATTATAACGTCACGATGTGAAACAATAACGTCATAATTTTGAGTGTTTCATGCAGTTAGGTATAATGTACAGAAAATTTCAAAGAACCTTAATTTAATAAAGGGATAAAAAATTTTAAGAAACTATTTCAAAAAAAAATGTTTTGTTTTCTTTTAAGTGTCAAATATTTGAAACTAGGTTTATACATGTATACATTATAATAAGTGTTTGATAATGGTGTCATGTCGGTAGCAGCTCGTCGGACTGACAATCTCGTGATCGTGAGTTCGATCCCTGGCGAGGGTGATGTCGGATTTTCTCTAGAAAAAGAAGCAGTGCACTATTACGGCAGAGTATGCTTACGCCTTATAAACTCTTAGAACACTATGCGAAAATAGATGGGTATTGATTATATATAGAGACAAACTGACAAGAAGCATAATATTTTTTTGTTAGGGATACTGATTGACATGGTAAGAAATGAAACAATGTTTGAATTTTTAGCTCACCTGAGCCGAAGGCTCAAGTGAGCTTTTCTGATCGAAAATTGTCTGTCGTCGTTGTTGTCGTAAACTTTTCACAATTTCATCTTCTTCTCCAGAACTACTGGGCCAATTTCAATCAAACTTGGCACAAAGTATCCTTTGGTAAAGGGAATTCAAGTTTGTTCAAATGAAGATCCACGCCCTCTTCCAAGGGGAGATAATTACAAATTAGTGAAAATTAATGGCATCTTATAAAAATCTTCTTCTCAAGAACCACTGGGCCAGGAAAGATGAAACTCGTGTGGATTCATCCTCAGGTAGTGTAAATTCTATTTTTTCCAAATCATGACCTCCGGGATTAGGGCAGGGCCACAATGCACGATTAAAGTTTTACATAGGAATTTATAGGAAAAATCTTTAAAAATCTTCTTCTCAAGAACAGCAAAGCCATGATTGGTCATATTAATATGGAAGGATCCTCAGGTGGTGTAGATTCAAGTTTGTTCAAATCTTGATCCCCTGGTATAGGGTGAGGCCACAATGGACGATGAAAGTTTTACATAGGGGTATACAGTACCGACCGGACACAACCTAACACCAGAGCGAACCCAAAGGGCACCCTGGGTTCGCTCGGGGTCCGCTGCGGGTTCGCTTTCAGAAAATTTGGGACCGCTCTGGGTGCGCTTCGGGTTCGCTCTGCGTTCGCTCGGGGTCAGCTCTGGGTCCGCTAGAGCGAACCCGGCGTTCGCTTTCCGGGTTCGCTTTACGCACTCATGCGTGAAGCGGACCCCGCTTTAATCTTGCCGCCAGTAAGCCCCGCCCCTTGTATATTCCAAATACAGTAGTGAAATCGATCATTACTGTTTTTATGGCGATCGAAACATGAACATGTAAGTGACAATATGGAGAACGTTGATAAATTTTCAAGAATTTCACCGTACATTCGACGTAGAATTATCACTTTTATTTTTCTTAACTTACAAGCTAAGTATACGTGTATCTCGAAAGAAACAGAAGAAAAGGTGTTAATTTATTTTCGATGTATCGGATGGAGTGAAATTGAGAAGAGTATCTTAATAAAAAAAAAGCTTTCAAATTCATTTGTTTACATTATTCATGCGTTTTAAAATAAGTTGGAACTTCCAATTGTAATTGCAATTGCTAAATCGTAATTTAAATGTTTGAAAGACAAATAACTGAATTATGATCTTATCTATGAAATACCTGAGACATACTGTACACGAAAAATGCTCAGTCTTCATATTTAGCAGTTCACATTTAAGCTAGGTTGTCGTCCATTACATGTATATGTAGGTCGTGATAATCACTAAAAATTCTCATACAGTGTAACCTGAGTTTCGTTTTACAGATTATTTATAATTTACTTCCATGCTATAAATCATTGTTTTATAAGGCGAGTTTAACTGAAGACTTATACAACAACAACAATCAAAAAACCAAAACAAACAATCAAACAAAAACTAATATCTGGTCTACTGATAAGAATATATTATTATTTTAAGTTGTTTTCAAATACATGTAAATGATCATTTGAATAGTTTGTGTTCCTTACTGGTTCATGATCCCCCCCCCCCCTCCCCCGGCCCACTACATACATGTACATACTGAAGCGGCATGTTAACAAACAAAATTCTAAATGTTGAAAAATAAATAAAAACAAGAAAGAAAACAAACAAAACAAGAATTCAATAACCGTAAAGTCGCATGATTAAGTAGATGAAATTAAGATAATAACACCCGATGTTTTTTTTTATTATTATTATTGTTTTATTTCGATGATCCCCCCACCCCTCTCCGTACTCGAATTGTTTTCTATGGGCCGGTTGTAGCGATTTTAATTTCAAATAATATACAGTGTTCTCTCTCTCTCTCTCTCTCTCGTAAAGCTATTTTACTGATTTTCAGCATTCAGATGACAGCAAATTACATGAACATGTACTCTTCATGCAACGTACCAAAGAACTGTGACGTTTCCAAATTCAAAAAAATAATAATAAGATAATTGAATTTCTTATTGATAACGTGCCCAGACGAGGTACATGTAACTTAAGGTGCATCGAATGTAGGGGGAGTACATGTATATACTCAGGTATACCGTGACCATGGAGACAGTATACATCCAGCTAGCAAGTGTCAATTAAAAAAACCACCGCAATTGCTCTTAGCACCTGCAATGTCTTCGAAACAGGTTGATGATTACCGACACGTGATGACCTTGGCTTCACTTTGAAACTTTAATTATTAAAGTGTTAAAATTAAATAATTATGACAAAGTTCAAATACAGGCACCTATGTAATGAAAAAATATATGTACGTTTTCGTATTAAGGTATCTTTGCAAGTTCAATTTACTAATGTTGGAATTGCGTGTACTTTTCATGCACAAGTACAAAACGTACCCGCCTAATATTTTTTTTATATCCATATAAAGTATTTCGAAAATTTCATGTAGTACATGTAAGAGGTTCGTGAACATGTAAACCTGTATAATTATATATATCGACGCGAAGGAAAGTGATAAGCATTTTTGCGTTTTTTTTATTGACTTGCAAGTAGTTACAAAAATTCAAAAACATACAATGTAAGGTCTACATGTAGGATAATAAGAATTGACAAAATAAACTTTCCCTATATACATGTATTTAAATCATGTTGATTGGTCGACGCGCTGATGAGTTAATCGCTAATCCTGATTGACAGCTCTGTTGCGCAACACCGAACGCGCGTTCGCTTTCTGGGACCGCTACTGAATTTGGGGTTCGCTTTCAGCGTTCGCTCTGGGTCCGCTCTGGGTTCGCTGCGGGTTCGCTACGGGTGCGCTCCGGGTTCGCTCGGGGTCAGCACTAGCGGACCCCAAGCGAACCCGAAGCGAACCCAGAGAGCGAACCCGGGGTGCGCTCTGGGTCCGCTTTCTGTTAGGGTGTGTCTGGTCGGTACTGTAGGAAAAAAAAAATAGAAATCTTCTCAAGAACAGCAAAGCCATGAGTGGTCGTATTTATATGAAAGCATCCTCAGGTGGTGTCGATTTAAGTATGTTCAAATCATAACCCACCCCCCTAGGGTAGGGTGGGACCACAATGGACAATAAAAGTTTTACATAGGAATATATAGAAAAAAAAATCTTCTCAAGAACAGCAAAGCCATGATTGGTTATTGACTATTCGGAAGTATCCTAAGTTAGTGTAGATTCATGTTTGAAAAAAATGATGACCCCCTGGGGATAGGGTGGGACTACAATTGGCAATTAAAGTTATGTATATGAATACATAGGAAATTTTTTTTTAAAATCTTCTCAAGAACAGCAAAGCTATGATTGGTCATAATAGATAGTGTAGATTCAGATTTGTTCAAACCATGACCCCCGGGGGTAGGGTGGGACCATAACGAAAGTTCAAACTTGTAGGAAAAAAGTCACAGACAACGCATCAATGTTAAGGCGTACTTCGAAGAAATCAACGAAACATAAACGTGCAAATGTACATACCTTTTTAAACTGAATTTATTATTGTAAAGGTACTATATTATCACATGACTTTAATATTATTTGAAATAACATTGTATACCCCATTCTGTACTGAATTTGGTTTGGTCACGTTATTTGACAGTCACGTGATAAATGCCTGTATTCTGTACTGTCTGTAGGTCACAAACAGATTTCAATATCGCAAGGGCATACCCTAGTTAAAATTAAAAATTTAAGTAATAAATTGTTTCTACATAATTTGTAGTTTATGGAAAGTGCTGCTGCTTTAAATAGAATTTACATTTTATTAGTTTAAATTTCAAGTTATCTGACTTTAGTCGAAATGTGTGTGACCTTTACCAAGTATTTTATGTATTTATCAAGTTATGCTCTCGATTTCAGGAAAGCAGCAGCATTTTTCAAGTTAAGGATTGTGTGCGTTATGTACATTCAAAAAATGATCAAGATCTATTAAGTGTATGCCCTTGCAAAAAGGCGATTTAATGAGGCACTTCGGAGTAAAAAATGCAAACCCTATAGACAAAAACAAGGTAGAATTAATTCAATACGTTCTCTAGATAGTTTTTAAATAATGGCACTAAACAAAGGTTTCAGAATTGTATTAATGGTCTACCTAAGATTTGGAAATAATATTCTGTTTAATAATAAAATGCAATTTTCACTGTGAAAAAATTACTTGATCCGCCTCTCACTGCACATAAAATGCGTCAACTTTTACCATGATGACGTCATGTCGACAAGTGCATTGCGACCAGTGACTTGTTTATATCTTGCTGTGTGGGATTTAACAAGCGACAAAAATGAATGCAGTGGTACGTTTTGATGTAGTTCATTACTCTTATGCAGTTTGGAATCGCAAACTATATCATTTTCTGTTATTGTGAGGAATTGCTATATTTGTGTGATGTCACAGTAAATTTTTCCCGTATAAATTAGGCCCCGCCCCCTTTATGCAGCCTTAACAGAGCTGCGAAAGAAATATGTAAGCATCTTTAGTTAGTGTAGATTCAATTTTGTTCAAATCATACCCCCCCATTCCCTTTTGGAGGGTAGGTCAGAACCACTTATGCATTAAAGCTTTTCAATTCTGAACTGAGTTTTGCTTTTTTCCCCAGCCACAGTGCTCAGGTGAACGATGTGGCCCATGGGCCTCTTGTTACTTATACCCCCTAAATTTATGGTTAATTACATGGCTTAACAACTTTTTAGATCACCTGAGTCACTCAGGTGACCTATTGTTATCCGTTTTTGTCTGTCGTCGTGTGTCGTCCGTCGTGCATTAACTTTTGAACATTTTCAACTTCTTCTTTAGAACCGCTCAACCAATTTCAAGCAGCAATACAGAAAAAGACAGTTATAGACCAGACACAAATTTTATACTTTTAACTGCTAGTGACCTTGAACTAGCTGAAATGACCTTGGGTAAAAGTCAAGATACACCCTCAGACTATTAACAATTTTTTTTTTTTATCAAGAATGAACTTGTAATGTATTGTTTCTAGATTACAAAGCATTACAAAGTTATGACCCGGACATGATTGCATGGACAAAAGGACACAGAGACAGACAGACAGACAGGTGATTCCTTTATACCCCAATCTTTGTTTGCTGGGTAATAACTTAGGCACAAATCATGGTACTATGCTGTGTCATCTCGGCAACTGATATTTTCATTGTAAGAATAATATTGCTAAAACCTTTTTTATAAGGTCAAGTATTTTTATTTTTTATCACTGGCGATTGAGTTAAGTCATGTAACTCCCATAATAAGAAAACACTGAGTGTTTTTCTGCATATAAAATGTATGCCGAGTGCAGCCATGGTTACCACCTATAAAGAGATCTATTCCAAATACTTTCTTTACATAATAAGTGGCAACAAGGTTTATTGGGGGTTTTTTATATGTAAAAGGCCAATTTGGTTTTCTAAGTGCTTGTGAAGGGTCAATAAAGATTCACAGTAGCCAAAAATCTAAATTTTGTTGAAATCAAGTCTGTTACCATGACAACCACACTTTGATTGATTTAAAATTCTGTTGTCAAAATTGTAACTATTATAACGAGCAAAGTTTTATGATAATCGGTGAGCATGCATGCCAAAAAGGTTCAAGTTGTTACAGAAAATTGTTAGTAACTCTCCATAACATATCTTGGTTCTTATGTGCTCAAATGTTGTTACCATGGGTTAAAAGTATTAAAATCGGCTAAATTATAAAAATGTACTTTGCTAAGACATCTATTACAAAATCAAATTTGATTAATCACAATATGCTACCAAACTATGGATTAATATTTTATAATTGTTCATAAATATTTGCCAAAAGTGACTTTATTTGCTTTGTTGCTATGGAGAATTTGTGGTTGCCATGGAGATAAGTATCTTTACAATATTTCTTGGTTTGCAAAGGTGTCTCAGATATATTTCCTTACTTTAAACTGTGTTTTTATACTCTCAGATAACAAATTATTAGATTAGTAATGTTCACATTGTACGATTTTCCATTTTTATTTATCAAAACATCCATTTTTGTTGCTAGGCAACGGATTGGAATTTTCAAAAAACACACCTTTTTGAATTTAAAGTCCAAAAGAGACATTCCTCTGCTTTTATGCGAAATACTTGCAACTCCTGTATTACGCCAGAAGTTTGAGTAATAAGGCTTTGAAAAGTACCAAAATCAACAAAAATGCTGAATCAGCAAAAAACACAAAACATGCATATCTACCCATGTGTAGTACAGATATATCTCAAAATCTTATTTCTATGCAATGCATTGTGAAAACACTTTAAATGTTTATCTTTAGGATAAGAATAAATAAGAAGAAATTATTAAATATTCACAATAAATTTCAAGCCCTAAAGATTTGTGATTTTTTTGTCCATACACATGGAAAATTGACTGGTTGCTAAGGAAATTTCTTTTGTCATGTTTCCATAGTAACCATGACCCAAAACTTTTTTCACTTTGCATACATTGATTGTAGCACAAGAGAAATCTATATGTTGAAAATCATGAAATTCTGAGAACCCTCATGATTCACCTTTTGCCTGATTCTTACAGAGACCTGTACTTAATTGCCATTTCATTGATCCGTTACAGGGTTATTCTCAGATGACTTAAAACCTGAGGCCTGTTCAACAGAGCGAACGTTCGCGAGCGCTCGCCTACGCAGCTATGTTAAGGCTTCCCGAAGCTTTAAAATGCGCTCAAAACGTAATATGTCATTGCGAGGTTGGTTATGGTTTTAATTTATAAGTATTGAACTTTAGTACATCCAATTTATATAGAGGGTTTCCTCGGCTATGTATTAACATATTTGTTGTGATATCACGTGACTTTGTTGATCACGTGACGATCATTTATAATTTTTTGAAGTGTTTCATATAAATTGCTTCGGCGCAACTGATTAACACAATGATTATTTACATATTGTTATATAAATAAACTCATCGTATCCTTGTGTACCCGAAATGTGCTTGGGAAAAGTCATAGTATTACTTGGGTACAAAATATTTCGTGAGAAATTCAACTTACCTACTAATCTGAGGGTATTTTCCACACAATATCGTAATCTGTATTAAAACAAAGCCAGTACACAATTTTCCCAAGCAAGATTCAGTTAGAGAACAACCTCTTCTTACAAATTTCCTCAAAAATTCTCAGATTAATCCTCATTAATCACCTGCACCAGACTCTTTTATACACACAAAATAAATTCTACCTCCAACCACAGGTATATAACAGAGTACATTTCAAAAGTATATTTTTCATAAGCATTTCGAACATGCTGAATTTCAATCAAGGGTAGGTAAGCGGTGTATTTTTAAAATATTCGGACATATCAGACTTAAAAAACCTTTAACGACCCGTGAATTTTGCAATAGCTAACTAGCATTTTACATGCAGTTTGAAATAAAGTGTAAAGCTCATGACACTCTCCCCGTCATAACACCACAAGTTTGCAGTGAATTGACGTCATTTTCCATTACGACGTCATATTTTGGTAGTTCAGAGATGTGAAGGCACAGAGTGCACTGTGATATTCTACGGGAAGCCTTAACCTACCTGCGCTAAGTTCCTTATCTTTCCAAAGGAAATGTTCGTAAGCGCTCGCGATCATTCGCTCTGTTGAACAGACCTCAGGTCTCTTGTATAATTTTGTTGCTATAAATAGAAATGGAAATCCTCACTGATTTTGTGTATTTCAGTTATAAATAGAACTGGAAGTCCTCATTGTTTTTTCTGCTTGTCACTTAATGGTAACTAGGACATGTACTTGTCAGTCACATTATGGATATTTTACTAGAAAAAGACATTAATGATGACCTAACAACAAAGCTTTATGATAAACGTGATGACTTCAATTTTTCAATCGTCAACTTCCCTTACTTATGTAGCAATTTACCCGTATCACCTGCATATAGGGGTTTATGTCTCCCATTTGTTCGATATGCAAGAACATGCTCTAGGTATGAACAATTTCTAAAACGAGGCAAGCTATTGACAAACAAATTGATGAAACAAGGATATAGTCTCGTTTGAAGTCATCATATCGCAAGTTTTATGGTCGATACAATGACTTTGTCAGCAAATACAACCTATCATTCAGTCAAATGCTGACTGACGTTTTTCATACTAATTGTTAGGCCATTATTTACACACTGAATTGTCTACGGATATTTCCGGGGTTTTTTCGATCAGCAGGGGATGCTCACTCCTCCATGGCTCCTGATCCCACCTCTGATGTTTTTAGAGGTCCATGTTTGCTCTGCTCCCAATTTGTATTGTCTAAATGGACTTCGAGTTTGAATATTGTTCGTTATCTCTATATTTCATTTCGTTTTCACCATTGAGTTAGTCTGCAAATTTTCCATCCATGATATCTCAAGTAGTGCGAATTAACATAATACAGCATCTATTTTTAGACAACTGTTGCTAAAAAGGAATTGTGAGCCTACCTTCATTAATATGTAAAGTGCTGTCTAAACAACTGTTCCTGTTCTTGAAATATTGTAGGTAGCAATATGTTTGTAAAAATTTTAATGAAGCTTCCAGTATGTGGAAAAAATTTTATTTTACCTCATATACTAAGACGTATCTAAGTTTTTATTGTTTGTGCTAAAAATAGAAATGGGAATCCCCTTGAAACATTTTGCATTTCAGTCATTGGTTCCTTGTACTTGTCAGTCACATTATGTTTATAATAGAGAGTATTCAAATTTTCAATCCATAATGTCTAAAATAGTGCAAGAATCTCTATTTTCTAAAGAACTCACTGCACCTATTTTTAGACAGCTATTGCTACAAAAAGAAAAGAGAGTCCATCTTCAATATTGTGTCAATTATTAATTGTCCAAATGTTCTTGTTCATGATGTATTGTAGACAGCAGTATATTTTGTAAATACTTTTTCAGTGAAGCTTACAACTGGTGGAAAATTGTCATTTTTCCTCATATGCTGAGATGTTTCTATTTATGGGTGTTTGTGCTATAAATAGAAAAGGGAACCCCCTTCAGATAGTGTATATTTCTGTACATGGTTTCTATTACTTGTCAGTCACATAGGTTTATAACAGTCTGCATTTTTTCCATCCATCATTGCCTGAAAAAGTGCAAGAATCTACATTTTCTCGATAATTCGAGGAATCTATTTTTAGACCATCGTTGCCATAAAGAGAAACAAGAGTCAATCCTCAATATTGTATCAATTATTGTACAATCACATGTTCTTTTTGAAGGCATATTGTAGAAAGTTAATATTTGTTAAGACTTTTTCTATGAAGCTTCCAATTAGCATAACACTGTCATTTTTCCTAACATTCAGAGACATATCTATATTTAGGTGCTTGATACTAAAAATAGAAATGAGAATCCCCCTCAACCATTGTCCACTCCGGCTAGTGGTGTCTAGCTACTGTCATTAACATCTTAATATTTACAATATACTTCCTAATTATCCAGCATTGACATCTAAAACTTTGCCAAAATTTGATTTTTTTTTACATTTTTCTAAAATATATCTATTTATAGATACATATTACTAACAAGAGGCCCAAGGGCCTTAACGGTCACCTGAGTATAATACAACAATTTAGAAGTTAAATACACTGATAGATGAAGCTTTGTTGCCCTAAAGCAAGAGAAGTAGAAAGATCAGGATCAACAAAATAATTAGTCTAGTATTCAGTATCAACTCATAAATTAAGTTCAATCTGTTCCCCACTTAACACTATCACCATGCAGACTATTAACAAACTATTAGTGCTTCTGTACTGTTTTTAAACCCATATTAAAACCTCTAGCATTGACCTCTCTTATGGTCTTTGAAGAACTTTTAATAAGATAAGTTATTTTTGTCTCATTTTTATTTATCTATTACTTACAGGTCTACCTGATTATTAAAACTAAGAAAGTACTTTTTGAATTATACAATAAACATTCTTGCATAATTATCTTATTCCATTAACCTTTCAAATACATTATTTACAGTGATTAATTATCAAAGGTGAATGGAAAAGGGGAATAACTTCTCTCAGTAGAATACAAATTAATAGAGCCCTGCCCAGGACCAAAATGCTTAGACAAATGGTCCAGATGTTCAAAAATCTGGTAGGAATACGCTTACTTATATCATTTAAACTTTTACTCAGTTTGCTTCCGATATGCCCAGAAGCAGAGAAGAATTTCACAGGTACAATGCATTTTCACTACAGATTCAACAAAGCCTTACCCTAACACCAGAACCCAAGACCAAGGGTCAAGAAATTTACAAATTTGGAAGAGTTACCCTCATCATCATAATTATGGATTTTAAAGAATTAAAACTTTTTTACTATATTATCAAAAGCCCTCCCCCCCCCCCCCCTCGTTATGCCAGAACCCCTGACCCTAGGACCACAAGATTTAAAAATTCTGTTCGAAGCTCCCATTTTCATCATAGCTAAGCAATTTATTTATCAACTCAACACTAAGGAGCAGACAGGATTAATCAATGATTAATTAATAGAATTAATGATTTTTCAGTATATAATCAATAGAGCCCCCCCCCCCCTCAAGAACCCCAAAAACTGAGGCCAAATATTTAAAAATTTTAAGAGGCATCTTTGCCTATCATAATCATGCACTTACATGTAGTTTGTTTAAATAATCTCCAGTAGCAGAGAAGAAGATTTTCAAAGAATCAATGCATTTTCACTATATAATCAATAGAGCCCCGCCCTAGCACCAGAACCCCTGACCCTGGGGCCATGAAATTCACAATTTTGGTAGAAGCACTCTTGCTCATCATAACTATGTACTTAGGTACTTTATTTAATATTCAGGAGCAGAGAAGAAGATTTTCAAAGAATTAATGCTTTTTCACTATATAATCTATAGAGCCCCGCCCTAACACCAGAACCCCTGACCCTGGGGCCATGAATTTCACAATTTTGGAAGAGGCACTCTTGATTATCATAACTATGTACTTAGTTACTTTATTTAATATCCAGGAGCAGAGAAGAAGATTTTCAAAAAAATAATGCATTTTCATTATATAATCAATAGAGCCCCGCCCTAACACCAGAACCCCTGACCCCGGGGCCATGAAATTCACAATTTTGGAAGAGGCACTCTTGCTCATCATAACTATGTACATTGTACTTAGTTACTTTATTTAATACCCAGGAGCAGAGAAGAAGATTTTCAAAGAATTAATGCATTTTCACTATATAATCAATAGAGCCCCGCCCTTACACCAGAACCCCTGACCCTGGGGCCATGAATTTCACAATTTTGGAAGAGGCACTCTTGCTCATCATAACTATGTACTTAGTTACTTTATTTAATACCCAAGAGCAGAGAAGAAGATTTTCAAAGAATTAATGCATTTTCACTATATAATCAATAGAGCCCCGCCCTAACACCAGAACCCCTGACCCTGGGGCCATGAATTTCACATTTTGGAAGAGGCACTCTTGCTCTTCATAACTTTGTACTTAGTTACTTTATTCAATACCCAGGAGCAGAGAAGAAGATTTTCAAAGAAATAATGCACTTTCACTATATGATCTATATAGCCCCACCCTGGGGCCAGAACCCCTGACCCTGGGGCCATGAATTTCAAATTTTGGTAGAGGGCTCAATGCTTATTACAATGATGCCAACAGTTTGCCTGCTTGATGTCCAGCAGTAAAGAAGATTTTTAAAGATTGCATTATTTTTGGTGGTTTTAGCCCCACCCCTCAGGCCCCAGGGGGGGCAGGGACCATGAAATTCACAATTTTTGTTCCCCTTTACCCATAGATGCTATATGCCAAATTGAAATTGGTTGAGCGGTTTCAGAGAAGAAGCTGAAAATGTTCAAATGTTAACGCACATCGCACGACGCACGCCGACGGACAAAAACGGATAGCAATAGGTCACCTGAGTGACTCAGGTGACCTAAAAATAGGAGTAAAAGCCCACCGATATTTTTTCATGAGATGACACTACTAATTCTCAAGTATAAAAACACACATAAGATTTGGAAATTTTCCACGGACAATTTTTCTTATTTAGCCTTAAAGATCTCAAAAATGCTAAATTCCCCATTTTTCAAATTTTCAGAAACCATATCAATTTGCATGACCTTTTTCATAGATTGGGAATATTTCTAGAATAAATGATTATATGCCCTGTGTACCTTAAAAGTTCAAGTTATCATATGATCCAATGATTTTAGTTTGAGTGTAGTAGATACCGATAAATATCCGTTTACATTTCCTTGATTTTCATGTTTTCATTTGGTCAAAAAGGGCCAAAAATGGCCAAATTCAATGGATCCATCTCCATGGCAACCAAGTGCACGTGTGGAACTTCCGACACCATATATGCTAGTTTTGTACCAAGACACAACTGTGGTACAAATTTCATCAGAATCCGAAGCATGTCTTTCCAAGATTTTTTGGTGCTTACAGACAATGCGTGTTACAGCCCTTCGTTGCTCGAGTGCGACTGAGTTTGCCATTTTTTGTTAAAAGTAATCTACATATTGACGTCATTTTCACTTTGTGACGTCACAAACATGGAGAAAAACATGACGTAACATCTCCTATTTATAGCACATGTTTTTGACTATATGTGTGCCAAATTCCATTCTGATCTGAATATTGATTTTGGCTTTTTGATCACCCCTCAGATTTAAACCTGATAACATAACACATTGATTTATTTACTTTGTTGTATAATTTCGCTATTTTTTCACAGGAACCTTTCTCGGTGTTTGAATTAAAAAACAATTCAGTTAGACTTCTGATTCAATGTTTCTTGACGCTTTATACAAAGCACGAATTTACGAAAAATAATTAAAACTCAATGCTATTTTCATTCTACATGGTAATGCAAAATGTACATAAATTTGGAGTACATGTATGAACTAGATTGTAATTTGTTATCTATATGTAATCATTTCAAAAAAACTAAAAAGCACACAAAGCATCAAATGTATACTGATAACTATTACTGGACTTACAGATAGATACTGCCTGTATGGATTGGGTAGATGGTCTGATCTGGATGAGGGACAAAACCCCATTTTGACCACACGGGCACCAGCATCTTCTGCATTTTGTAACAGCTCCTAAATGTGCAGTATTTAATACGTTAAGTTCAACTGAAATAATTAAAAAAAAACTTTAATCATTATCTCACCCTAAATCAAACAGCTCTTGCAAGGACTTCTAACAGAATAAACAACATTAACAAGAGCCCCATAAACCGCAACACTCACCTGGTCAACCTCTGCTCTACTGTTCTTTACCATATTTTTTTTCTAAAATATTTATTTTCGTCTTTGATTCGAAGAAAATCTAGAGATACTGTAACAAACTTACGAAATAATAACCATTCCCGAATCTCAAATTTATTTAATGTTTTAATGTGACCTTGAACTCGCTAAAATGACCTTGCTTAGGGTCAAGATCTAGTAAATGACTTTAGACTTGTCTTTTTGGTGCTAGATCTATTATGACGTCATAATGAATTTAAACTTTTTCCCTGTACTTTACGGCTTTAATAGAATAATGTAGAAAATAAAGTTTTTTCATGGAATTCAATTTGAAATCACGTGAAAATTAATCCCGAAACCAAGACTCAATTTCATATTAATTTAAAGAAGAGGATAAGAACAGACAAATTACCGTATTCTGAGAGACTGTAGGCTATCTGGATACATTTCCTTTGTCAGATAAGGAAAGAACTCTCATATTCATGACTGATTTCATTAATTTTTCATCAAAACAGACAGTTTAGAATATGATTTTTCATCTTGATTACCTACAAAATATGCCCCGATACACCTTATTTGACCAAGCTATACTTAAAAAGCATCTGTAAAGGAATTAATTTCTCAAATTTGAGAAATCTGTAGGCTCCTTTCATTTACTAGATCTTGACCTTAACAGAAAATGACACGTCCTCTGGTTACATATATTACTACATTGTAATGTTTGAGTGAAAGATTCTCCATTTCAACTTTTTCTGTCAATAATCTTTAACCGGTCAGAGTGACCTTTTGCCAAGATTTTAACAAACTCTTAACTCACTTTTGTTGAAAATTTTCTACCAGTGACCTTGAACGTGCGGGAATGCTCGAGGGTCAATGTCATAACCTAAGTATCATTTGTGTGAAATATGAATTTCTCAATGTTTATCCATATGAAAGTTAAAGACCAGACACAAATTTAACACCTTTTCAGCAAGTGACCCTGGGCTTACCAAAAAAAAAAACCCCTAAAAACACACCCTTAGGTCATAAGCAATCTTTGTGTCAAGTATCAATTTTCAATTAGCTCCATTTGAGAGTTACAGACAGAGGAAATAAATAAAATTTTAAAATTTTAATTTTTTGGCAATTGACCTTGAACTCCCTGGAATGACCTTGATTTATGTTTGATACATACCCTCAGATCATATGCAATTTTTGATATGTCCCTAATATTCTCCATTACATGATATGGCCAGATCAAAACAAGTTTCTACCATTAACCTAAAAATAGCTTAAATAAGATTGGGCCAAAGTCAACACAACCACAAGTCATAAATAATCGTGTACCAATTATGAGCTTCTAATGATTCTGAATAACAAAGATATAGCCGGACATGAATTTAAAAAAAAAAGTGACCTTGAAGTGCCGAAATTGCCTTGAGTTAGGCCATGACACACCCTTAGGCATAAATAATCATTTTACGAAGAATGAGCTTTCAATGATTCTTCTTTACAAAATTGCACGGACAGATGAACAGACTGACAGACGGAACAAGGTGATTCCTAAAAACACCCCAAACTTCATTTACTAGGTATATAAAAATGACTCCAAGTTATGGCCCAGCCCTAGCTCCAAGGGCTCATATGTTAACTATGCTTGATTACACACAACTGGGAATGCTTTCGTATCAGTAAAACTATAACATTTCTTTGGTCAACTAGGAAATGCTACCAATTTATATGATTTCCCCCAAGATTTGTCCCCTTAATATTCCTATATATTTTATTCTTTAATAAGTCCCCCGATCTTTACAAAAATTTCTGATGGCTTACAAGTGATTCTTTTACTTATTAATCTATGAGAATTGCGAACGGTAGCATTGCTCTGCCGCCTACCTCCAAGTCAATATTCACATGTAAACATATTTGAATGATTTTTCATATTTATTTAGATATTTATTTGAATTTTCACAAAGCATAGCTTATTTAATTCGGGAAAACAAAGATGAAAAACTCTATTATAGAGTTATAATAATTAAAAAAAAAAACCACGTGTTTTTCAATATAGAAATCAAAGGAAAAACGAAAATATTTTTAAAACACCCATCCCCCGTTGAAAAAAATTCCCTTGTATAGGTATTAAGAATTACCAGGGTAGGGGATAAATTAATAGACAGAAAACAAAAAAATCATTTTATCTCCAATGTCAAGGGGTTTATAACTACAAAATTGTATTTTATCAATCGTTTATGTTTAATTTTACATGAATTAAACATAGTTACGGAAAGATTCAAGTGATATTTATCCATATTCATGAGCATTTTGGTGATGCTTTAAAGCTTGATATCAATAGATATCATCGTGTCATCCCTTTCACAAAGCGTTGTAATTAGGGGCCTAAAAATAATTAACTTTAGATTTGACACTGGCATTAAAATTATCAATCAATTACTTTTGAACTCTTCTTTGCGATAAAAAAACTGCGTAGTTCTTTCAGTGAAGTATCAATGAAATATTAGTTCTTTAGGACTTATACTTCACTTATACTTTAACTTGAAAGTGATTGATAAGAAGCATTATTCGATTTTTTATAAGAATGAGCTGTTTGTCTTAAAATGCCTCAAAAGTCAAATATATGTGTGATTTAAATACAGGGCATCTCAGAGTGGAACATTTCTTAAATAAATCAAAGCAAAAGCAAATGGTTATTTGTAAAAGGCAGTGTTTACATTTTTATGCTTAACTGCCATTGATTTCTGACTCAACTTACACCGGAACAGAATATTATTCAACGTCAATAAAACTGTACAATTGATTAAGAACTAAGGAACGCTTGGCGGTCGGATCGAGCTGGCATATGCATGGGCCGAAGTACTGAGAATAAACGTTTCTTTTAAACGTAAATTCCTATGCATGGTTGCTATCGTCAAAACGTAAATGTTTACATATTTAATTTAATTTATTTTCTTTAACAAAACGTAAGATGACCTCTTAAACTTTTATCAATTAAAATTTAAAATTATGCAAATCTATACTTCCTGTCATACGACATTTTTTGATGTTGTAACTTTATTTATGTCAGTATTTCTGTTTTCACAAATAAAAGTGCTGGACAAAAAAGTCATTTAGATTTATGACCATTTGTAAATATCATACAATATGAGTCGATTCAAATTAATGATACATACTTGTTACCTACTTTAATTGTAAATGTATCTGATATGAGGCACAACCACAATAATAAATAAGTCTTGAAATTTTTAATTATCGTGCTTAACGCAGGGACAAGTTAGTTTTCGATTGGCAGCTAGCTTTCAAATACTCAGAATTGACATCAAGAGGACCTAGTATAATGTACATATTTTCTAAAGCAATATATATTACCATACTCATATTCACTTATAAGTGGAAGTTTTACCTATATTTGGATTATCCTTACTTAAGAGAAGCATTAGAGAAACCTGTACCTCATCAATACTTTCCTTGGCTTAAGGTTCACTTATTTGTAAATTCCAAATCTAAAAGGTGGCTTAAAAATTACTTATATGTGACAAGTAATATAAAATATATAAGTTTCTATCAATTTTGTTGTGTACGAGGGCCGCCTTAACCCCTGGGGCATTGATTCAAACAAATGTGAATCTACTCTACCTGAGGAAGCTTGCATATATTGATATGACCAACTATGGCTTTGCTGTACTTGAGAAGAAAACTCTAAAGGATTTTTTTCTCTATATATACTTGTCTCCACATGTAAACCTTTGATCCATTCAATGGCGCCATGATGTGAACAAATTTAAATCTATGCTAATGAAGAAAGCTTTCACGCAACTTCTGTTTTTTCTGACCTAAGGTTTCTTGAGAAGATTTCTAAAAGATGCCAACATTTTTTTCTATTTCCCCTTCAAAAAGGATGTGACCAATCATTTGAATAGATCTAAATCTTCTACACCTAAAGGTGCTTTGTGGCACTTTTGGTTGAATTTGGTCCAGTGGTTTAGGAAAATGAATTCATAATGAAAAGGTTATAGATCACGACGTATGGACAGAAAATCTCACTTAATCATTTAGTTTAATGTAATTATTATTAGAGTAAATTTTGTTACAAAGATAATGGAATTATTAATGCGAATGATTGTCTTCATAAATAATATAATTTTTAACGCACAAAAAAATTGCAACTAGTTCTAATTGTAACTGAGACCGTTACAGATGTTCCCCACCCACCCACCTTCCTTTGAAAGGTACATTCATGGGTACCAAAATGGCTCCTACATATGTAACTCTTACCCTTGGGTATCTAGAAGAAGTACTATATGACGAAACCCAGTGAACAATTGAATAAAGAATTTAATAGCGAATATCTTATGGGTAACTGGAAAAGATATCTGGATGATTGTTTCATTATAAGGAAAAAAGATGACTCAGATTTGAGCATTTTAAATGATATCTTAAGAGAATTTGACCAAGATATTAAATTAACAATGGAACAAAAGTTTCACTCAAGTACTATTTTAGATACAGATGTATTAATCTGTAAGGAAAATAAGAAAAATTTTACAGATATATTATATAAGAGCATTGACACCCATCAGTATTTACATTTTGTATCATCCCACCCACGTCATTTAATTTCAGAGGAAAAATATTCTCTATAAATTCTGACATGTAATGTGACTCAAAAAATTTAACATATTGTTATAACTTGCGGAGGATGCAACGAATTCTACATCGTTAAACGGGGACCACATTGGGAGCCAGAATCCGGGTGCATAAATATCATATTCAACTCTCCGAATACCGTAAGATAAAACTCAGCGAACTTATTGATACATGTTGACACGGATAATTTAAAGTGTTTCCTTCTTATAATTTTTTAAAAGACAATTCAATTAAAAGAAGAGAAAAAGATAAAAATTCATTCAAAAATTTAAACCTATTCTTAAAAGTTTAGAGGTACAACCTCTATTATGCATAAAAACATCTTGAAAAAATGATTAAAAATTTTAAAAAGTCGAAAATTGACCGAAACAGAAATTTACTTCCAGTTCGGTCAGGAAGAAATGAATACAAACGAAACAAACGTCGTTCAGTGACAATTATTAGGATTTAGTAATTCTAAAATTTTCACTTCCTTACTTCAAACCGCTTATAAGAAAAACACCGGACAAAAGTCCATTTCAAAATTTGAAATAAGGCCGAAACTTCGGACAGGAAGTGATTTTTTTTAAAAGGAATTTTGTATAAACTTCATATATAACTGTATTATCCTGTGAAAAAAAATTAAAAAATGTATCTTAACATCTCTGAGTGATCGCGCTCACAAAATTTGGGAGGAATAATAATAATAAAAAGAAAAAAGAAAATCACAATAGGTCTTCCGTTGTGAAAGAAATACCTACATGTACATGGTACTAGAAACCATATTGCCATAGAAACAAAAAGGTCTTTTGTCCGTTCTCTGTCGTCAGAAAAGTTCATTCCTCACTCATAGCACAACATATATTATGTTGTGCATTCCTATGGACTATTTCATGAATGAAATATTATAAAACGTAAATGGTGAAAATATCGCATAATTCATATGAAAAAAAAATACCATACATGATTTCAAAAAATAAAATCTTATATTTCAGCTGAAAAAAGTACCCAAAAATTTGGACATTCTGGAGATTGAAGCCGGGTCGCCCAGTTGAAAATGCAACACGCTAACCATTACGCTAGAGGGACCATCGCTTAAAGGTGAAAAATGACGAATATCTATCGTTTAGATTTCGCAATTTTGTTTGTGTTTTGTTTGTTTAAGGTCCCTCTCGAGAATTTTTCACTTATATGGAGACGCCATCGCTAGTCTTGCACGTGGAGGATTGCAAATTAGACCTATACTTAGTACTTAGGGCAATTTAGCAGTGAGGGATCTTTTTTGTGCCAGCACCTACGTATACTGCGAAACAGGACCACGATTTATACGGTCTCATCCTAAGGATCGGTCTTCACGTCCCACAGTGGGATTCGAACCCACCCAAGGATAATATCCTTACTCCGCGACTCTAGAGCAAACGCTCTAACCACTACATTATGCGAGCGACTTCGCAATTTTAAACAAATAAAATATAAAGCATTTTGAAAAGTTTTTAAAACCTAGTTATATCAGAGTAAAATACTGAAAAACAAAAAAGTTGAAAAATTCGACTTCATAAATTCGCTTCCGGTAGCGACCAGAAGTACTCACGACGCACAAAAAGGTGATTCCGCACATGGAAGACATGCTCTAGCATCTCTAACAAGTCTCTCAGTTCATATCTTACGCTTTTCATTAGAAATGAGTGGACAAAATTTCATTTTAAAATCTGGAAATGTTCAAAATTTCGCACAGGAAGCGAATTTTCTAAAAAGAAATTATATGAGCATCATACAGAAACCTTTAATTGCTGAAAATTTCATTTAAATCAACTGAATAGTTTTCAAGAAATCGCCTGCTTAATATTTTGTCTAAAAAGAAAGAATAATAATTATAAGAAAGAAGATTGATTGATTGTTGGTTATTGTTGTTTTAAGCCGAGTCGGCAATATATAAGCCATATTTCGGCGGTTATAACAATAATAAGAAACTGTAGAATAACTATAAAGTCTTCCATGAAGACGAGAGACCTTAATAAGAAACAGAAGACTCACTATAAGGTTTTTCATGAAGGCGGAAGACCTTAACAAGATGAGATTTCGTTGTGATCATAGGGAAGGCCTACCGCCCGATTTCTGATGAGATAAAATTTTGACTGAGATAGATTAATTGATAAAAGAACGGGAAAGGTATAAATGAAATAAGCAGGCAAAAGAATACTTCAAAAACTGTTTAGAAAGATATATAAAAGACTGAAATCTCTCAATTTCAAACAACTTCCGGTCTTTTTTATTCCGGAGGTGCTCAAAATAATTAAAAACTCCACATTTAGTGTGTATGAAGAATCCCTTAAATTTCATGAAGAAATTTTTTGGACAACTTATGGTTTGGAAAATGGTATGACTTGAAATACTCTATCAGACACTATCATAAACATTTCATTAAAAAAATTAAAAATGCATATTTTATATCTTCATTAGGTGGACAATGAAATTGACGGCAACAAAGATGGAATCTGTCTACCTACAAGTCACGATCTATCTTAGAGTCTAACTCTAAAAGTTTAATTTAAAGTTTCAATCTTCAATCGAGAAGTCGTCCGGATAAAATTCCATTCTGAAAACAAGAAATTGGCCCGAACGCGCAAACAGAAGTGATTCTTCGGGGGGGGGGGGGGGGGGGGCGAATTCAGTACATATTATGATGCATCTCTTCTGAGAGTCTCATGAAAATCTATTGGACGGTTATCGAGAAATTGCGTGCACAAAATCGGTAAGAAAAAGAACAATTATAATAAGAAAAGAGGAAAAGAAACAACATTAGAACAGGAAGATCTTCGTTGAAATGAAGAATAAGAAACAGAGTAAAAACAATATATTCCCAAACTTCGTTTTAGGAACATAATAATCAGTAAATGCTCAGATGAAATAAAAATTTCTCTGCAACATATAGATCTCTAATGTATATGCAATTCAATTCAGTATCACTTGATTATTATTATGTGACTGTCCCGTCTTCAGGCATATTTCTTACCTTGATGATTTGTTCATTATCTGGATACTCGTGAAGAATACTTTGTAGCTCATCAAGAAGGGTATTTCGCCTGAATGCATGGTGCTCCATTCCTATGACTGATACATTTTGTAGAAAAAAAATATATTAACAACATAAGTTCATAAAATAATTCAATACCATAACCTCTCAATGGTTGATTATTACAAGAAACCTATGGTCCACAACGCTGACCAGAGTTTTATGGTCCTGCTGTTATTCATTGATCAGTAGATTTCTCATAATATATTCCTATGTAAAATTCTGATTTCTAATTGTGGCCCAGCCCTAGTTCTGGGGACCAAGACTTGAACAAACTTAAATTTAAATTACTGGAGGATGCTTCCATATAAACATGACAAATCATGGCGTTTTTTCCTTCAAAGAAGATGTTTAAAGATTTTCCCCTAAATATTCCTGTGTAAAACTGTGATGCACCATCCCCACCTTCCCCCATGCGTCATGATTTTCTAAAATTGAACCCATCCTACACCTGGGGATGCATCCATATAAATATGACTAATCATGGCTTTGCTGTTCTAGAGAAGACTTTTAAATACTTTTCCCCAGTAAGACTTTGATCGGCCATTGTGACCCCACCCTAACTCGTGCATCATGATTTGGGAAATAAGTTGATTCTGCACTATGTAATGAAGCTTTTGCATAAGTTCCTTTTTTTTTTTTGGTTCTTGAGAAGATTTTTGAAAGATGCCATAAAAAGTCTACATTTAGTGATGGTCAATATCTGCCTCAAAATCAAACTTTGATGAGGAAATCTGAAAGTATGTTCTTAGCAAGGAGGATATACGCAGACTTGTGAGCATTAAATATGTTTATTGGCTGTGAAATGATTGTATCCAGATAATGACGTTAACATTTCAATGGAAAGTCAAAATTGAACAAATTGATTCAATCAATGATTGATGATTTTTGTTTCTATTTCATTAATGTAAGAAGAAGGTATGGTTTTAGCTTTATTGTGCCCTGAAAATTTAATGTTTTCAAAAAGTTTTGAAACTGGCTTAAATATTAGTTGAGTTTATGACTGTGATAAATCAGGAAAGAATATAGCATGATGGAGTACCATTCTTGATATATGACGTCATTAATTTGATGCATTTCTCTATTTTAAACAGAAAAAGTCTCAAAATGACCCATTTCAAGGGTTATTTTCCTTAAGAAAATAGTGTCCACAGCCGTCGCCCACGTTAATTTTTAGATATGTTGTGTAAAATTCTTTGAAAAATTACATATCTCAAAATCTTTGTGGGCGATGCCTGTGGACAATATTATCTGAAAGAAAATTCCATGGAAAATTGATGTCTTCTGCAACTTTTCAAGAAAATACGGGAAAATGCACAAGTTTATGACGTCACAATTAGCATTTGGAAGGTCATGTGAGAAAAAAGATTTGTATGATCTTTCTGCATGGAATTTCAATAATTCAAAAAGCATGAGTTTTAATTTTTTACATCACTTTTATTTTCAAGAAAAACACAGGGCAAGATTTGTATTGAAACCGTACCTTGTTCTTTGTAAATTCGGGTTTATTTTATAAAATTATTGCAACTGTGCACATTTCAAGAGACGTTAAAAATTTGACTTTGGGGGAGGGGGCAGGAATAGGTCTTTACAAAGTTCTTTTCACGTATTTTTAATTATCTCCCCTTGAAGGAAGTCTTCGGCTCAGGTAAACTAAACAGTATTGAATTTCAAACTATCGAATTGAAAGTGAACAGGCATTCTGAGAGTACTGCATTAGCAATACTAGTCTCCTACCGGCAAGTGTAATCTGGTTCCTGTTAAAAATTGAAAAGGTCGTAATTCCGTCAAAATTCATTGAAATGGAACTAAATGCAAACTTGATCTATAAGTAATCAAGATAAAGTCACATACCAAAAATCAGCTGAATATCTCCAAGCGTTTAGAAAAAAATCGCGGAAAACCCTGAAAAATTGAAAAAGTCGTAATTCCGTCAAAAATCAATGAAGCGGAACCACATGCAAGCTTGATCTGTAACTCATCAAGATACACTAACATATCAAAAATCAGCTCAATATCTGCATTCGTTTTGGAAAAAAGTGCGGAATGTAATGTTTCGAACTATTACTTTTAGTTATCACATCAATACTTGTATAAACGTGTTGACTGATAGAAAAAGCGGTTGACACTCCACAGAATAAATATGTGGGGGATTTTCTTATGGTAAACTTATTCTGTATAAAATTTGAAATAATTGTGATAAAAACCGTTAGAGTAATCGAACCATGACCAACATCCATTTAGACATATATAAAGTCAGACAGAACAAGAAGCCCAGGGGCCACATCGCTCACCTGAGCACTATGGCTAGGAAAAAGCAGAAATAAGTTCAGTCTAGAAAGGTTGAAAAGTTTAAATAAAAAAGTTGTTCGGGGGGTGGGGGGGGGGGGGGTCATGAATTGAACAAATTTGAATCTACATTATCTGAGGGTGCTTCCACGTAAATATGACCAATCATGGCTTTGCTGTTCTTGAGCATAAGATTTTTAAAGATTTAACCTATGTATTCCTATGTAAAACTTTGATCGCCCATTGTGACCCCGTCCGACCCCCGGGGGTCATGATTTGAACAAATTTGAATCTACACTACCTGAGGATGCTTCCACGTAAATATGACCAATCATGGCTTTGCTGTTCTTGAGAAGAAGATTTTTAAAGATTTTTCTTCTATGTAACCATGTAAAACTTTGATTGCCCATTGTGGCCCCACCCGACCCCCGGGGGTCATGATTTGAACAAACTTGAATCTACACTACCTGAGGATGCTTCCATGTAAATATGACCAATCATGGCTTTGCTGTTCTTGAGAAGAAGATTTTTAAAGATTTTTCCTATATATTCCTATGTAAAACTTTGATCGCCCATTGTGGCCCCATCAGACCCCCAGGGGTCATGATTTGAACAAATTTGAATCTACACTATCTGAGGATGCTACCATATAAATATGACCAATTATGGCTTTGCTATTCTTGAGAAGAAGATTTTTTAAAGATTTTTCCTATATATTCCTATGTAAAAACTGATCGCCCATTGTGGCCCCAGCCGACCCCCAGGGGTCATGATTTGAAAAAACTTGAATCTACACTATCTGAGGATGCTACCGTATAAATATGACCAATCATGGCTTTGCTGTTCTTGAGAAGAAGATTTTTAAAAATGTTTCCTATATATTCCTATGTAAAACTTTGGTCGCCCATTGTGGCCCCACCCGACCCCAGGGGTTATGATTTGAACAAACTTGAATTTAAACTACCTGAGGATGTTTCCACATAAGTTTCATATTTTCAAGCACAGTGGTTCTTGAGAAGAAGATTTTTTAATGATGCCATTAATTTTTCACGAATTCTTAAATATCTCCCCTTGGAAGAAGGCGTGGCCCTTCATTTGAACAAACTTGAATCCCCTTTACCCAAGGATAGTCTGTGCCTAGTTTGGTTGAAATTGGCCCAGTAGTTCTGGAGAAGAAGATGAAATTGTGAAAAGTTTACAACGACAACAACGACAACGCCGACGACGACGGACAACGGACAAATTTTGATCAGAAAAGCTCACATGAGCCTTCGGCTCAGGTGAGCTAAAAACAAACCGATATGATTCCAGCATCCTCTTATGCTACACGACCTCTGTATAACATTTGGAAATGTTATAAAAAATGTTTGCTTTATCGCAAAAACAAAAGTGTTCATGGATTTAACATTCGGAAAAACCTACATACACACAGACAGACAAAGTGATATGACCCCAAAATGTATACATGTAGGTGTTTTTCTCTTATATTAAATTACCTCTGTACGAATATGGAACCACATCGTAGAAAACTGTAAAGAATATTGTCTCAAAACGAAAGTGTTCAAGAATAAATATTCGGACATGCATACAGGCAGACAAAGTGATATAATCCCAAAATGTATGTATGTGGGTACCTTACTCTTATATTAAGGTAATTTTGTACAAAATGTGGAAACATTTCGTTGAAAACTGTTTGACAAATCGCGACAGAAGTGTTCATGGATATACCGTAAATATATTTTACCTGGCATGTACCATATATGGCGGAAATTGATTTCTCAACATATTGATGTCTCGGGCTGATACAGGATATGATATGGAAAAGATTGTATTTTACTGTGTTTATTACATGCTTAGTAAAAAACACAAAGTACACATCTACTAAAAAAAGTACAAATAAATAATCACCGACTAGCTTATTATATTTTTCAAAAAAAACCTTTAAATTAAAGATTTTTACAGACAATTTGAACAAAAATGGTGCATAAAACAGCTTTGTAACTAACTAAAGGTTTAGATCTTCGAGGGACGTGATATATATTCATATCAGACCTGCAGATCCATTTCAGTCAAAAATTTTTCCCCTTCACCCATAGATGCTATATGCCAAATTTGGTTGAAATTGGTTAAGGGGTTTCAGAGAAGAAGCTAAAAATATTCAAATGTTAACGCATGTCGCACGACGCACGCCAACGGACGAAAACGGATAGCAATAGGTCACCTGAGTGACTCAGGTGACCTTAAAATATAGGCCCATAGGTCTTGACGGTCACCCAAGGATCATGTTTCCTTGAAGTATTGATGTTTCAAAAGTCAAACGACATCACTTGCAGAAAGAAGTGTTAACAAGCATTCTAAGAGTATTGCATTAGCAATAATAGTCCCCTACCGGCAACTGTAATCTGGTTCCCATTAAGAATTGAAAATGCCATAATTCCATCAAAAATCAATGAGGCGAAACGAAATGCAAACCTGATCTTTAACTCATAAAGGTAAAGACACTTATCAAAAATCAGCTCAATACCTGCAAGCGTTTAGAAAAAAAATTGCGGAAAACCCTGAAAAATTGAAAAGGTCGAAATTCCGTCAAAAATCATTGAAGCGGAACAAAATGCAAATTTAATCTGTAACTCATCAAGATACACTCACATACCAAAAATCTGCTCAATATCTGCAAGCGTTCAGAAGAAAAGTACGGAAAACCAAGTGGGACAGACAGAGGGACAGACAGATAGACGGACGGACAGACTCAGAGGAAACCTATAGTCCTCTTCGGTTTTACCGGTAGGGGACTAATAAAGGTAGGGAGAATTAAATATTTTAAAGCATGGACATCTACATAAGGGTCATAATTCTTAAAAATCACCAAGACGGAAGGAAATCCTAAATTAATTTGTAACTCATTTTTGTAGACTCACAAACTAAATACATAGGTAATCAAAGATTACGAAGCTCACCTCGACAAATATTATACAGAAGTAAGGCAAATTTGGTCTGGGTAGGACTTGCTAAGCTACTTTGAAATAGACTTGCTTTAAAACATTAACTTTTTCAATCATCCACAAAAATTGTTGGTCAGATCCAGCATCTTAGCAAGCCTGATTAGGTAGTACATCCCTGGATGCATCGTTAATACAGGTTTATAACCATAGGGCTTCAAGTTACAATAGAATGGATTAATTTGCTCCAAAAACTTTACCTTTGCCCATGCAAGGATCATGAGACATTTCAAGCTTAAGACAAAATATGAATGTGGTGCTGAAATGATGCAGAAGTGAAACAGTGCAAAATAAAAATATTTTCAATGGCTCATCACCAACGAGCTGTAATCTGCAATTTTGGGGTTTAAGTTGGTAATTTATAAACATCTTACAGAAGATTTAGATTCTGAGCTATTTTTGTTTCATTATTCTGAAGCTAGGTCACCTATCTGGAAATTGAGATCAGATTCAGCATCCGAAGTAAGTCTAGCAGTGATCATCCCTAGAAACATAACTCATTTAAGTTAATGGAATGGTGTTGCAATTGTTATTATAACTTTAATCGGGTTTTAAGTATTTTAAAGCCAATCTTAAGTCAAAAAATAGTGGCATCCATGACAGTGAAACATGAGCTTAAAAAATCAATCTGACACGTACAACTCATATTCCCAAAACAATCACAGCAGATACTTAAAGATCCATAATAATTGCAAATAAATTACTTGTACGTACCAGTTTCATCATAAACCTTCTCTGGATGGGACACACGCTCCTGTCTTCTGTTTGGCTCAAGAAATTTCTTTTCCTTGACATCGTGGTATAGTTTACTTTCAGGTTCTTTAGCAAGTTGCTCAGTAGTCTCTGCTTGTTTTACAAGCACTGGGAATTGGGGACGGGTAATTTCAGGTTTTTCAGTTGGTTCAAATTCAATCTCTCCTTTCTTTTCCTTGACTGTATTTTGAGAATGAAGAATGTATTTCTTACCAGGTAAAAAAACAGAAGAATTTGTCAAACACAGCAAGACCCTATTTAAAGGCACTGATTAACATATACATGAATTTGCTATTAAAGCAGTTGGGGAAAAACAATGTTTACTACAAATATATGTATCTTCGTAGGCCATGAATGCCCAAAAAAGAAAACTGGTACAAACAAGAGGCCCATGGGCCACAAAGCTCACCTGAGTAACTTTGACCCTGTTGTTGTTCACCAGATTTTCCCCCTTGTTATACTTATTGTGGCCCCACCCTTTCCCCAGGGGTTATAGTTTGAACAATTCAGAATTTACATTTCCTCAGAAGGCTTCCATATCAATTTAAGATTTTCTGGCCCAGTGGTTATAAGGATAAAGCTTTTTTAAAATTTTGTTTTATATATTTCATTGTGAAATTTCGATTCCTTATTATGGTCCCACCCTATCCCCGGAGGCTATGATTTGAACAATTTAGAATTGACACTACCCCCAGGAAGCTTCCACATAAGTGTCAGCTTTTCTGGCCCAGCAGTTCATGAGATGAAGATTGTTTAAAGAATTTTCTTGTATATTTCTATGTAAACTTTGATTCCTTATTGTGGTTCCATCCTATTCCCGGGAGCTATGATTTTAACAATTTAAAATCTGCACTACTGTACCTCAGGACTTATTTACAAACCCTTCCATCTAATTGTTAATCAAGATTAATCTCTATAAAAACGCTGTTTCTATTTTCCTTAAATTTTGTCTTTATTATTCGTGTCAGTTGCTTCTATCTGAAGTTAGAGAACTTACCAGTGAGAGACAGGTTAAGGATGGACTCAAATAAAATTCCCTCAGATAAGTGACTCGGATCTTCAGCAATTATGACTTCTATAATAGAAAATAAACCCAATGCATTGTATGAAGAAAACTCTGATGTAAACAATTCAAAATTAAACATGACTATATAAACTGCACTGTGTTAATACAAGCATATCATCCTCAAGTTACCTATGTCCTGATTTGCAATATGCTCTTCGTGTAAAATCTGCATTTATTTTCAGTAAGTCCTCTATTCCATTATTTCTTAGAGTTTTCTCGAATTGAATCACATTGTGATCTTCCTGAAGAATGAACTGTAGGAAATGGGTCATTCTCTGCCTGCGTTTTCCATTCTTTGGCAAGATTTTTTCTCGAATAGTATCAATGTCTCCAATACATGCAGATAATGTTTCTCTTGCTAATGTAATCTGCATTTCATCCAGAATATTTTTATAGTTAGATGTTATCCACTTTCTGATATTTTCTATAAAAAGGTAAGCAAAAATATTCATTGATAAACATATCAAATATATAATGAAGCAAAATTTTTATCTTTCAGATACTGATTCAGCATGCTGAACACAGCTTGGCGGCTTCTGAAATGTTGTCCTCTCAAGTCATCCTTATTATAAGCTGATTCACTTCATTGTCAGAGGAGGATATATCTGGGGTGTATGGAGTATGTACTTAATTTCTAATGCTTTTTACTGCCAGATAATTTTTCTGATGTATTAAAATGCTTACTAATAATCTAACGTGACTGAAAAGTAATCTCTTGAATGAAAACAAGCTGTAGACAGAGTTGCAAAGATAAAAATAAAGGGGATTGGTGGGAGGAAATAACCCCTTTTTATTTAAATTAAAAATGCACATAGAAAGTACATGTATGTAAAATTTGGGCCAAAAGAATATATGAGTCTAGTTGGCCTCTCACTTTGTATAGTTATAGGACAATGTTATACTCCTTCCACATACTAAAGATATACTCACCAGCTTTGCTATTGGTATCTGTGGGATCAATTAATTCTACAATCTCTAAATATCCTACATCCTTTAATGCGCTAATAAAAGCCTCCACAATCTTTGTATCCCCATTCTCAATCAATGATAGTAGTTTTTCCGTTCGTTGATGAGAAGAAGTGGGAGCATTTCTTATAGAATCCATTGTACCTTGTTCAAAGCAGTCTGATTTTGATAACACAGAAGTTAGAGCTCTGAGTTCTAACTCAGAGATAAGCTCCTTCCTATACACCTTTATTCGCTCCTTTATTAGTTCTGTCCTAGATATATCTGAAAAACAATGACAAAAGAAAATCATTTACCTGTATTCATATTCATAGGCTCTGGATAAGTTCAAAATGCACAATTTGGTAAGATTTACCTGGCTTAGCTTCTGCAGAGTGTGTATAAGAAACTTGTATCTTGACCTCCAGCTCCTCCATATCCTGAATATTCGGAATATTTACCCTCTTTATCATTCCTAGTATTAGCTCCACCAGCCTGTTGTTTTCCCTGGCATTGAGCAAGGTCTGCACAGCTTGGTCGGTGACCGGTCTTAACTGTATGACCACAGAACCAGTAGAGATATCTTTAATGTCCATTTGTCCATGTGTAATGGCCTCCTCAAGAATACCAGTATCTGTGGATTGGACCTGCTGAAGAGCTTGCTCTACCTGACTCCCTGTGGCACTTTCCATTGTAAGCCTTATATCTATACATCTATTCTGTACATATTCTAAAACAAGTTTGGCTTTCCAGAAAGCCTGAAATGTCATCTCTTTGGCTTCATTAATGTCACAGAATAAACAGTGGAATGTTATATTATTTTCTCAGTTATTACAGCCAGTAGTATCGCTTTTGAAAAAATGGGGGGTCGAGGACAAAAAAAATTATAGACGATTTATCTGAACAATCTTTGACAAGGGGAAAAAGGGGCTATCCAAACTCAACATTTTCATTTCTTGGAACATGTGGAAGGAGGGATTACAACTTTTCCGACAAACATATTTTATATTATAATACATTATCATGGGATGATTTGACGTACCATGCTGCAACAAAAGGTGGAAGAGGGGTCAAGGGTGCGCCTTTTCAACGTTTGGGGAAAAAGTGGAAGGGGACGACCCTCCTGGTGCTACATGTATGTGCCTGTAATATTTTGCCTGTTGTAAATATGCTTTATTCAGTTTAAATATATTTTGTATAATGTCTGTAAAAAATTCTAACCACTGAGAAATATGCGTAAGAATTATTTAAAGTCATATATTGCGCTTTTTCTTTTTTTTTTTTTTTTTTTTTTTTTTTTTATAAGCTCAGACTACCTAAATTAAAAAGATCTTTCTATTTGTTTTATTACTTATATAAAAATAGGACTTTCCTGTAAATTACACAGTTTAAATCAATCACGTTTCAAAGATATTAGAAATTTAAAACAAAAACCGATTTATTTACCGATTCAGATTTTAATTAACAGACGCAGTTTAATTTTTTTTTAATCAGTCGAACTATGGAAATATGAGGTTATTCAAGTTCAAAATCGGTGAAAAATTTAATTTCAACGTAAAAAACATATATCATGTTTAGCTACACCAAATCTCGTTTTTTTTATTTTTTAGCTCAGATACGCCATATATATAGCTTTAACAATTATTCCGAAAGAAGATGGATAAAAACTTAGCGTTTAAAGCGCCAACTTAAATTAATCTGAACCTGAATTAATTCCCAAGACTTTCCTTATTTTCCTTAATCGTATCCTCTGAAGTGACTTGGCCATCGAGCCACTGGGATTTGATTGATTATCGAGCCACTGGGAATATCAAGGGAAAAATTGAGACACTCCTGCATCATGTCCTTCTGCTGCCCATGCAGATTCATGTTCTAACGCTATATTATGTATAATATAAGTACATGTACATGTATACGCTCCTGAGAAAAAAATTCATGCATAGAAAGGTAATAAAATTGAAACGTTACCATTTAAAATTAAGCATTAACACTCCGAAAAGAACCCCAATCTACCAACATCGATTTTATAGGCTGTTTCCTGAGACACACATTTTATAATTTTGGCTTTATTTCAAGAATACGAGGAGTGATTTTTTTTTTACCTTTTCTCATTGACAAAAAACGCAAATTAGAATTGCATAAAGAAAATGATAACAGTTGCTTTGTTTATTAATTCTTAAAATCTGAGCCAGGTAAAGAAAGCTGTATCTTTTCCTAATACTTTTCTACAGGGGAAAATTTTAATAAAAAAGAATATACTGCACACATCCGAGAAAATACTCATATAATGATTCTTTATGATCTTTATTCCAATGCCTACAGCACTGAGTTACTTAAATCAGAGACATTTATGTTTCTGCCTAAATTATGCTTTCAGGTAAAATTTCTTTTCTTCGAAATTTATTTATTTATTTATTTATTTTTTTGTTTCATTTTTCATATATATAGTTTATTCGGCATTAATTATCGACTGACTAAAGTGTACATAAAAGTAAAGTTTTTGCCATTGTATATATGCATTTAATGTGAGTTGTTATTTAAATGTTTTTCACTGTCTTCTTTCGTCAGTAAATCTTGGATCCACGCCTTGGCTTATACATTCAATATGCCATGTTTTGTGTATTTTGATCCCCGCGCGCTGACCATCGTTTTACGCAATAACTTAGATACAATGTTTATGTACATAAACCGTTAATGAAGACCCACCACCACCCAAGTGATCCTACCTCTATTACTCTTAATGAACACTGGTGTAGTTTTACTTTAACTTTAAGGTGGACCATTTTGTTTAATAATAATAAGACAGACTTTGGTCAATTTTGTTTACATCTCTATATTTAGAAATCGTGTCATCGTCAGTTCCTTTGCCAGACCACCAGTTTATCGATGGCAGCTTACACTAGGACTTTACTTCCGGTGATTCAAACTTAATGTGTCATCTCCCGAGGGAGATGACAATAATAACCAATATTAAGTAAATGTTCTAGACAATTCATATTCTCTACCGTCTATCAACACAAGCAGTGATGCAGTCTCAATTCTTGGATTTTGATTTAATTTCCTGCTAAAGTTTAAATTTCATATTTGCATTTACCTGAAGATACTGTATTCAGACTGTGTGATGCTCTCCATTCAAACTTTGTATTTGATTCTGCTGAGAAAGCAAGCACATATGTATGCATCCACAAATACCAAGAATAATAATAGGAATAATGTAATACTACATTGTTAATAAATACATTTAAAATCACAGAAAATACGTATAGTAACCAAATGGTATCTGACAAACATTGCTAAAGTTTTGGCTATTACATGTATAAAGATACTTACTTGCTCCTTTAGCTTCTGAATCAGACTTCTCAAGCTCCTCAAGAATTACAGAATATTCATTATTTTTCAGGATGTACAAGAAAAAAAGAAAACAGTTATTTTCATCTTTCTTTACTGTCTCCAAAAGATGTTGGACTTGCTTAAAAATCTTTTTTGTTTCTGTAATTCTGTCATGATCAGGAATGTCTATTGCCCTCTCCTCAAACAAAAGGTCACAAAGTTCAAGAGGCTCTAGCTCCTCAAGAAGAAAATCTTTATGTTTCTCAAGACAAGTGATCTGGAGGCTCTCCAACTTGTGGTCCAATACAGGCATACCTAATTAACGAAATTCTGAGCATTATGGTCTTATTCAATGATCATTAATTTATGTTCTCAGAATTATCAAAATATTGGTTGTTGATACATAGAAAAAAATTACTGAAAACAACTTCAGTGTTCAAGGAAAGCTTATCTGAGTCTTAAGTTTATGCGAGCTAAAATAATTCTTGAGATTATCTTTCAAGTGGGCTTAACAGTATATAAGCATAAAACCCTTCGGTTAAAACAATGTGTTTTGTCTGGGGGGGAAAGGAAGATAAAAAATTAAATCAGTAATATTTATCTTATTAATTTACACACACGAATAACTTTTGTTACTATATAAAATTGTCATAATTGGTTTTCCTCTTTTAATAAAGTTGAAGAATAGAATTTAATTCATTTTATCATTATGTATTTTTAACCAAAACCAAATACATGTATACCTCTTTTTGTCAGTTCAGCACTCTTTTCCTTCATTTTGCAGATCAGATCCTCTCTCTTTAGGTTAACCTCCACAACCCTGAAGAGCTCCATGCATGCAGATTTCCCTTTTATCAGAAGTATTTTCAGCAGTTTTGATGTCTGCTGTCTTGCACTCGTAAAGCAATCAATGTCAGAAATGTTTGTGTTGTCCAGGAAGCCATTCATCTGATCCACCATTATTTTAGCATCTTTAGTGACCGGAAGTTCCTTTTTGAGAAGGCAGAAGTTTTGTTGTATGCAAACAGCATACTCTGCTACAAATAGTGAAAACATTTTCGTAAAAAAATATTTTTTTGTAAAATAATTAACAATCAATTAACTAATCATTTAATTTTAATAAGCTTGCAGATGCACTTGAACCTATGGTAAATCACAAGATTGACAAAATATGTTATAATCCCTGCAACCAAATAAAACATTAAGGAGACGATGAAGGGTATTTGATGCCCCCCCCCCACCTAGGTTTTGTATATACTCTGAACATGTACAAGACAAGACATTAAACAGAACTAACTATTAAAATTAAAGTAATAATTAAAATAAATATTAAAAAAATTGCCTCTATAAATAATAAGAAGCCCATGGTCTACATGACTCAGCTTAGTTATGCAGGCCATTTTTTATATAAAAAGTCCTCTTTATCCCCCCCCCCCCAAAAAAAATGACCCCAGGTTGGTTATGGTTGACACCATAATAGGTGCAAAGGCGCAAGACGTAACGGCCTAATGGAACTAGAATCCATACAACATGACATTGATGCTTTAAAATCAATAAATAAGAAATTAACCTGAATCTGCAGTATCTGGGGATTTTTGCATATCAATATGACAAATCATTGAGTAGCTGTTCATAAGATGAAATTTTTAGAGACTTGTTTCCTTGTATTTTCATTTAATTACTGACTGTTGCCACATAACACACTTAAGGACTATGGATGAAACAAATTGAATTTGTATTACTTAAGGATGCTTGCACTCAATACCTTCACCGATATTTTTCTCTTTTTTTTTTTTTTTTTGAAATGTACTTCACATTCTAAATAAAAAAGGCATACTTTTTTTTCCAAAGATGTAGTGGAATTAATAGAAAAATTAATACTAATGAAATTAAGATGAGGTTAGTATGTAAAATTCTGTAAATGGTCTTGTCATTCAGTGTTAAATAGATTATATGGGTCAAAATTCAATGTTGAGTTTATATGTTGTAAAATGCAGATAATGTAATCAGCAAAATTTCTAAATCCTACCTTTAAACTGCTAAATATGTAAAATACATGCGCATTGACAGTATGAAATATTGTGGAGAAATAAAGCAAATGTTGATAAATTTCAGGGTCACATTGTCATTGGCGCAGCAATTAAAAATTGAATACCACAATAAAACTTCTTATTATCAATAAAGTCCACAGATTACTTGAAAAATGTGTTTAAGACTTACAAGGTTCCTTTGTCATTTTCTTGTCATTTTGTAGTGTTTGTAGCACTTGTTTATATTTCAGAGACTGTAGTGCAAGTATAAAGCAAGAGTACAATTCCTTTTTCTTTAAAATTTGAAGGAGCTCCTTCACTCGTTTGTATTTTCTATCAGGATCAGTCACAGCATCGTGGTCTCTGACAGAAATATCACCTGCCTGAAACATTTCATCAACAATTTCCCGCGGTTCAAGTTCTTTATGTAAGCATGATAAATGTTTCTGTAGAAGTTCATCCGTAACTTCAAAAGAGGGTGCCGTTCTCTGTGTGCCATCTGCAATAGTTGAATTCCATTTGTCATGAGATAATCCTGAAATATGCACTTCAAATATGTACAATAATATATGATTGCTCTAAAAGAAGAGCCCTTTATAATGACCTGAGAAACTTGAGCATTTGTTGTCTTACATACTTTCATTACTTTGTAAGTACATGACTTGAACCAGAAACATACTTTCTTAATCCCTTCCCAATTCCAACTTTTGTCTCCTAGATGATTGCTAGTAAAGATGATTTTAAAAAAATAAAATGCATTTAACTTTGGTATAGCGGTATGTTCTATCGGGGTGGTAACTTTGGCTTATTTTAGCGGTTAGGTAGAATTCCATTACTTCAATCGCTATTTTCACCCTTGCTTGTCAGGACTGAACGCAAGAAAGATAAATTATCAATCTGATATTAAATATTATATATCTTTATTCTGTTATTTGTTCTACTCAAACTCTTGCATAAAGGGGCAATGAAACATAAAAATATACAGAAAACTTATTTAGGACGACTGAAAGATGGAGTTCCAATCTTACAACGTTTTGGAAATATCCGTCAAAAGTACAGGCATACTTACAGTGCTGTATGACCACACGCTAAAGTAATCCGCTATACGGTTACACTACATTTAGCCCTGACCTTCATATGCCTGAATCCTTTGGCAGAGGTCATGAAACTCAAATTTAAATTAAGAGGCGTTTGGTTGCTTTAATAACAGTTATTGATAGCCACATCCCGGGGCCTGACCCCTTGAGCAAGACTCAATTGACATATAATTCATAAGTCTTCTTAAACACTCTACCGGTAGTTTAATTTTTTACTATGCATATAGTTTGCCTCCTACATACCTGCTAGTGAAAATAAAGACTTTTAATTATTAAGTAAGACAAATTGCATTTTTGGGAGTTGATTTTTATCAACTCTCCGTGCACTTACCCAGACAAAACAGTGTTCTTACCTAATCACTTCTCTGAGAGAAAATCATCAATGGAAAATTGTCGCCGCTGACAAGAAATAGTACTTGAAAATGATTGAAAAAATTGATGAAATACTGTACATTCTGAACACATTATTTATCAAGAATTTTTTTTCAATTTCAATACATTGAAAACATTTGAACTTTAAATGATGCTATGACTAACTCTCAGTAATAATATTTGAAGTAACATGTATATTTTTCCACACTCGGCCACGGTGCGGCGGGTTTCAGTAATGTGGTTCAACCTCTCATAAGCGTGATATAAAGACAAGTGATCAGTAATGAAAAGAGTCCTTTGCTGGCTGTGCTGATTGGCTGATTAATACTCTCGCTGACGTAGATACATGTATTTTAAAAATATCTCGAGCAGACCACAGAGTGCACAAAGAACTACGATGGCAGATATCAGCCTGTCAGATTACACGGCCTTTAATTTTGTCTTTTGTACATGAACATTTCTTGAAATTTGTACATGTACACCTAAGATGAGGATGAAATCTGTCAGAAAATGGTAAATCTATGTAAATTTACTTAATAAAGACCTTCCAAGCTCTTTTACCACATTTTCTGTATCATTGTAATGAAGCCTCGCTTCAGATTTTCAAACTCAGAAGGAACCATCAACTTTTCGTCATTTTATTTTATTTAAAAAAAGTGCATTCCAATCCAGTACACATTTAAATATAGAACCAAATGAAGAATAAATTATTCCAAATTTTTATTTTTCAATCTATGTTTTTTTTATATTCATACAGAATGCATTGAACAGAAATCTGCCATATTGAAAACAATATGGCCACTATGCAAATGATAAATTAGCAAAACGTACACTATTCTCTATATCTAAATAAAATTGTTTAGTTAAATATTGTATAATGAAATGAAATTCACAACTTGTATCAAATTCTGAAGAAAAGCTAAGTTGCTACAGCACTTTTAAAGTAACTTTTGGTCAGGAAAAATCTTAAATTACTGAAAAATTTGCAAAAAATTGCAGCAGCGGAGAAATCTGACATGCTTTTGCATATCATTCCAAAGTTATGGCTAAATAAGAAAAAAACCTTTCGTTACCTCTTTAACTCTGTAAAATCGTGACATCCTCTTAGTCATTTGCTTCTCACATACCAACTTATAAAGCATTAATGTTGTACATAATTTGAAAAGTTTTAAACAAGGTTACATAATTTGAATTTTATTGAAACCGTGTGTAAAATCAAATTCATCAGTACTTTCAGTACTTATTCCATACTCCATAACAGTCCCACCTTAACTAGGGCCTGAACCTCAGAAACATGTAAAGAATTTCATGATTTCAGACCTGCCTACTCCGAACAGATCTTATCATTAGTTTTCTTCAAGTCTATCAGTAAAATGTTATTTGAATGCGGAATATTTTCACCTTCAAATACAAAGCTTAAAATTTCTGAATTAACAAAAACAAATTATCAATCGTTGTACTAGCAGAAAACATGCCTGTTAATGTTATTCAACATAGGCATGGTGACACTCCTTATCAACAAGTGAAAGTACTAAAAATTGTATTTAAAGGACCGAAAATCGTAAAAATCGAGGGGATAGACAGATTTGATATTTGAGTTGAAATTTTCAATCTTGTTAGTTATATGGACTTGACGTTTTGTCTTCCTGGTGCTTTATAGTAATGGGGAAGATTTTTAAACATATTATGCATAATCACCATGTAATGGCTATAGCAAGGGCCTTGCTTTTCATAACTATGCTAAAAGTATGTCTTCTAGATACTTGCTAATAAAGAGGACTATTTTGAAATATTACAGGAAGGGGAGGGGCTCATGGAATTCCCTGTAAATTCCTCTACTTATAGAAGCTCCACAATAATGATGGCTGAAATTGACCCGTGGTTCATTGGAGAAAGTGAAAAAAAAACTTAAATGTTCAGAGATCACTTGGAAGAAGAACGGACAGTCAAGCAATCAGACCCTTTCTGACTTAAGTGACCATAACATTCAGTGTTATAAATAATTATAAGTCTCAATGACATATTATCTATTGTCAGTTTGATATTTACCTTGTTTAGCTTCCTCTTGAATCTGTTCACAAGCCTCCGTAATTTTCTTAGCAACATGACAATATTTTCTGTTCATGAGATCTATGAAATCTCTGCCTTTTTTCTTCTTGATGATAAGTTTAATCAGTCTCTCGCAGGTGATCTGTCTATTTCTTTTTTTACAGACATACTCATCTTCTTCTTTATCATTCAAAATACACTCTTGTCTTAAATCATCCTGGAGGGATTCATAAATGATATTATCTTCAAGGAATACAAATAATCTTCTGACTGCTAACTCATCCCTGGACTCTGAAATAGTTTTTCTGCAATGTTATCAAAAGTATGAGGAAAATATTAAATATCCATGTAATTCTAGTCTATTGTCAGCAAAATGTGTTTTACGTATAATGAATCTACCATTATGATTACACTTTCTTGTAATCTTTGCTAAAAGTATGATCATGACCTGAAATAAAATACATTAACTATCTAGATCTGAATCCCAAATGAAGTTATTAATTTGAAACGTTTGGGATTCTGCTTTTTAAGGAAAAGTGAAAGAGATATAAAGAGCAAACATATTTCCTATGAATTTGACCTCTTGCCTTGACCTTATTTGAAGAACAAAAGTTGTTAAGGCATAAGCAACGATGTTCCAACAGTAAACCACTTCAACCTACATAATATAATGTACTTTAATTTTGATATATTCAAAGATGTATCCAAAAAACTTCAAACTCTCTAAGACTGGAGCTTCTAGTATCTTATTCTTTGAAAGTAAAAGAAAATGCCATGAAAATCAAAGGATAGATCAAGGTGTCCCCGGGGTACATTCACCGAAAAGGTTTGATGATCGTAGGCCTCCCAGTATTCAACTACTTATTTACATGTTGTAGTGTGAAAATTTGTATGTTTAAACATTCAAAATGTATAACCATAGATTTAAGATATTCATCTGTGTTGTCACATTTCTGGTCTGGGACCCAAGATACACTAAGTACTAGAATTTTGTGTCCCACTTGTTGATCTTATAGTATTCAAACTGTTCAGTTAATACATTTCGAATTGTATTGTCAAGAAACACTTTGCGAGGCCTAAAATGCATAACCCATCAAGGTTTGATGATTCTAGGACTCTTAGTATCCAAAACATTTAGCAAAAAGATTTGAAAATGCACACATTTAAAAATTCAGAAAACATCAACATGTCCTACTTTTTAGTTGAGACACCCAAATTGAAAGGAATTAAGTTGACATGATGATCCCACACTTCGTAGGTAAGTCACTTTGATCTACTTTGGGGAAAACATACCCTGAAATTCTAGGTCACATTCACTGAAAGGATTTAAGGATCCTAGGCTCACACTTTCCCAGCTCACAAGAAAAAGTGATAAAATTTAGAAAGAAGGTCATAGTGACATTCAACCTTGAACCCCAAGTTGTATTAACTATTTAGGTTTGTTAGCCCTACAAATCATAGTGTTTGAAACGATTTCAAATTATGAAGCCATTTTTAAAAATTGTGTTCACTGTGATTACTTTTAGATTAGAACTTTAAGAGGCCACAAGCAACAAGAATTGATGATCCCAGTACTTTCTGTATTCAAAGATCTAATAATAAATAGCTGTAAAAGTCAGCAAGTTTTTCAACATTACTTTCTTTTTGGCTTAAAACCAGAAGCCCTAGGTTGTTGCTACATAATGTAAAACGCGGAACGGAAAACGGAACGGAAAGTGGAACGAAACTGAAAACGGAAAATTTGATGTCAAGTTTTTCACTATGCACAGGTATAATTCAGACATAGGAAGCACTATTCTTTATCCAATACATGTAGTTCATATCTAATTAAAAGTTATCGTAACAATGTGATTTATTCATGATTTTTTTCCCACAAAACATATGGCATATACATTCAATGGTCAATAAAATGCACATTAATTAGAATCACATCCCAATTATCTATCAGAATGTCTCATTTATCACTCATCCAAATTTGAATTTAAAGAATGGCTTATTCGTCAAAGACAAAATCATCATTATTGATTATAAAGGGGCAATGTTGTTTTGAAACAGGCGGAGAAAAAGAGACAGAGTATATATACGTTTGTGCTAGAGACAACGATCACTGGCATTAAGAAAACAATTTTTTTAAAAAGTTTTATTACAACTACAGGAGTGTTGATGCAATCCACAGGGACCTGAAACGGGGATTTAAGAAAGATAACATATATGTATATGGCCAAATTGTGCAAAACAGCACAAACTAATTGCACAGAATAACGTAAAGAGATGGATGGAGAAATTACACATTTTCGAGAAAATTTAGAGTTGTTATTTATATTTTAGAAGGGGGGGGGGGGTGCAAAGAGGTACGTTATCCACGCTTAAGGTGCATTGGTACATATGCATTGAAAGTTATGTAATTTTTCCCTCATATGGCTCATAAGGATATCGAATACCGGCCGTTCATATTGATCAGAGTGATCTTCAATAAAGTTTTCCCACTCATCCATATTTTACCACAACATGTTACACGTATATATGTACATTGTACGGCATTTAGATATTTTCTGTTCTGTTTTCCGTACCCTGTGCTTTGTCTATGTTCAGAGATCTTCATGATTAAGAGAATGAACATGACTAAATCAACTCGTATTTTAACAATAAAGGATTAAATATGAAAAATTTATATGATGTATACTGTTTCTGGTATGATTTTTATATCTTAAGTGATTTAACCTGGAATCATATTTTTTCCGTTCCACGTTTTAGCAACACCCGAAGCCCTTAAATACATCAAGTTCTAAAATTTTGATGATCCTATTTCATAATGTTCAATGTTTATAGATATTAAAATTTAAAAATTAAGGTTAAAAATAAAATTCAATAAATAAAATCATGTAACTGTTTGTTATCTTCACCTTGTCATCAAACAACTTTAAAGAAAATATTTTCTGAGGCCTCCTGGCACATTTATTGACAGGGTTTATAATCCTTACTCTCTCAGTATACAAGCTTAAAAGTTTAGCATGAAAAGCAATAAAACCTAGAGCCGAGCTCGTTGCAATGCAACGAATAGGTCTTCCGTCGGAGCTCCGGACAGGACAGAGCGACCTTGAGTCAAGGTCATGCAACATTTTAAGGTTATAAACAATCCTGTAAGGGGCATCAACTTTCAATGTTTCAACAGTAGAAAGACAGTAAAGGAATGTAAAATTCCCCTGTCAGTGAACTTGAACTTGTCCAAATAACTTTGCGTCAAGCCATGACACATTCTGCAGCTTGTTAAGAGCAAACACCATCTTTATGTCACCGACATAAAAAAAAATCACAGTCACGTATTCTTTCAGACTATTCATCCAAAACGTCATATTCTAAGTGACCTCGAATTTAAGTCAAGGCCATTACACACTCTGGATGATATATTTATCATCTTTTCAGTGAAATGCAAATGCATGCAATTTTTTCTATTACAAAAGTATAGACCTTTTTGTTTATTTGTTTGTATGTTGTTTAACGTCCCTTTCGAGAATTTTTCAATCATATGGAGACGCCACCATTTGCTGATGGAGATCTGCAAATTTTGACCTATACTCGGCACACATGGCCATTTAGCAGTGAGGGATCTTTTTCGTGCCAGCACCTACTGCCAGACGGGACCTCAGTTTGTACGGTCTCATCCGAAGGATCAGTCTCTGCGTCCCACAGTGGGATTCAAACCTGCGACGTAAGGATCAACTCCATAATCCACGACTCTAGAGCAGACACTCTTACCACTGCGCCATTTGGGCGACTAGACCTTTTTGAATTTTACACTTATTATATCAGTGACCTTGAAATTGCCTAAATGACCTATGTTAAGGTCAAAAACAACCTTTGAACAAATTATGAGCTTCCAGTGATACCCAATGACAAAGATATACCTGAAAAAGAATATTGCACTTTTCTGTCAGTGACCTTGAACTTGCCAGAAAGACCTTGGATCAAGGTCAAAACACATTCTTGGATCATAAGCAATCTCTGTATCAAGTAAAAGCTTCCAGTGATTTTATATAACAAAGTTATAGCATGTGGAAAAAAAATAATATTTATCTGCAGTGACCTTGAACTTGCCGAAAAAACCTTTGTTCAAGGTCAGGAAAACCCATCTCAAGCAATCTGAGAAAAAGTTTCCTGTGTTCCTCCCACCCCTTATAAATTTATAATCCAGGCACGAATATTTTGCCACTTCTTCTGCCAGTCTAGTACTATGTTATCTCAAACCGGTAGATCATAAGCAATCTTTGTTCCAAGTATGAGCTTCAAAAGTTATAACACATACAGTAATCTTACAGTTTTCTGTCAGTGACCTTCAACTTACAGGAATGACCTTGGATGAAAGTCGTGTCAAACCCTTTAATTTTGTCATAAGCAATTTCTGTATCAAGTATGATACTTGCTATTTTTTTTCCAATGACCTTGAACTTGCTGGAATGATGTTGCATCAAAACCATGACACACCTTCGGATCATTAGTAATCTTTGTACCAAGTATGACCTTCCAGTTTCTTCATAACAAAGTTATAATATCCTTGGCGAACTATCACGTGCAGACGGACAGCTAGGCAGACGGACAGTGTGATTCCAAAAGACTCAAAACACCCCCACCCCAAACCCACACACTTCGTTTGGGGGGATATATAAATTCCTTTGTTAAATTATGAACACTCTTTCCGGTCCAAACCTTCTCCCTGGAATCAATATTTGAAAAAAAAATGAATGTATGCTATGTTGGAAATTTTCTCATTCTAGTCCAGGGTTTCTTGAGAATACTATTTTCAAATGACCCCATGCGCGGATCTAGAGGAGGTTGGTGGCAGTTAAATGTATATACTAAACAAGAGGCCCATGGGCCACATCGCTCACCTGAGTAACTTTGGCCATGCTGTTCATTACCAGACTTCCCCCTTGTAATACCTATTGTGGCCCCACCCTACCCCCAGGGGTCATGATTTGAACAATTTAGAATCTACACTACCCCAGGATGATTCCACATAAGTTTCAGTTTTTCTGGTCCAGTGGTTCTTGAGAAGATTTTTTAAGATTTTTCCTATATATTTCAATGTAAAACTTGAGATTCCCCCTATTGTGGCCCCGCCCTATCCCCGGGGTCATGATTTGAACAATTTAGAGTCTACACTACTTGAGGATGCTTCCACATAAGTTTCAGCTTTTCTGGCTCAGTGGTTCTTGAGAAGAAGATTTTTAAAGATTTTTCCTATATATTTCAATGTAAAACTTGTATTCCCTATTGTGGCGTCACCCTATCCCCGGGGGTCATGATTTGAACAATTTAGAATCTACACTACCCCAGGATGCTTCCACATCAGTTTCAGCTTTTCTGGCCCAGTGGTTCTTGAGAAGAAGATTTTTAAAAATTTTTCCTATATATTTCAATGTAAAACTTGTATTTCCTATTGTGGCCTCGCCCTACCCCCGGGGTCATGATTTGAACAATTTAGAATCTACACTACTTGAGGATGCTTCCACATAAGTTTCAGCTTTTCTGGCTCAGTGGTTCTTGAGAAGAAGATTTTTAAAGATTTTTCCTATATATTTCAATGTAAAACTTGTATTCCCTATTGTGGCCCAGTCCTGTCCCTGGGGGTCATGATTTTAACAATTTAGAATTTACACTACCCCAGAATGCTTCCACATAAGTTTCAGCTTTTCTGGCCCAGAGGTTCTTGAGAAGAAGATTTTTAAAGATTTTTCCTATATATTTCAATGTAAAACTTGTATTCCCTATTGTGGCGTCACCCTATCCCCGGGGGTCATGATTTGAATAATTTAGAATTTACACTACCCCAGAATGCTTCCACATCAGTTTCAGCTTTTCTGGCTCAGTGGTTCTTGAGAAGAAGATTTTTAAAGATTTCTCCTATATATTTCAATATAAAACTTGTATTCCCTATTGTGGCGTCACCCTACCCCCGGGGGTCATGATTTGAACAATTTAGAATCTACACTACCCCAGGATGCTTCCACATAAGTTTCAGCTTTTCTGGCTCAGTGGTTCTTGAGAAGAAAAAAATTATAAAATTTTTTTCTATATATTTCAATGTAAAAATTGTATTCCCTATTGTGGCCTCGCCCTACCCCCGGGGGTCATGATTTGAACAATTTAGAATCTACACTACCCCAGGATGCTTCCACATCAGTTTCAGCTTTTCTGGCCCAGTGGTTCTTGACAAGAAGATTTTTTAATGACCCCACCCTATTTTTGTCTTTTCTTGATTATCTCCCCTTGTAAGGGGACTTGATCCTTTATTTTAGAAATTTAAACTCCCCTTCCCCCAAGGATACTTTGTACCAAGTTTGGTTAAAATTGGTCCAGTGGTTCTTGAGAAGAAGTTGAAAATGTGAAAAGTTTACAGACGGACGGACGGACAGACAGACGGACGGACGACGGACAACGGGTGATCAGAAAAGCTCAGGTGAGCTAACAAGTAAAAGTGACCATGCCCCCCCCCCCCTTAGAAAACACGGACCCTTCCTCGAAAACGCGGATCTGTGTTAAAATGGTATGAAAAGTCTTAGGTATGAAGCTTTAAAAGTCAACGACACCCCCCCCCCCCTCCCCCATACACACACACAAACACACACACGAAATAGGTTTTTCACGTTTGGGAACTTTTCACTTTTTTTTTGGCTCGTCAAGAAATTTCTGGGTTGAAATATTTTTTTTTATTGGGATCCCCTCCCCCCCCCCCCCCGTCGAAAAAAATTCCTTGATCTGCGCCTGGACCCCGTCTAATTTTTTCTACATGTATCCGTTAAAAGAGGATGTGACCCTTCATTTGAACAAAACTTTACCAAAAATATTCTGTGTTAATTTTCGTTGTTATGGTCCAGTGGTTCTTGATAAGATAAAAATGAGAAAAATTTACGAGTAGCTTTAGAACAACAACGACGATAATGCTTATATACACCAAGATAGCAAACAAAGATGAAGAATTATGAACAGCAAAAGCTTACTTGAGAGAGAGAGAGAGAGAATTTCTAGCTAGGTCTTTGAATAACAGTGAGATCGGTTCAGAAAACCAGGTCCCTAAGAATGTACATGTATATAAAATAGGCAGTGCCTTTCTCTCGGAATTCATCACCTGCTTCTATAAAGCTCCATCCTCACTTGTACTGACATGTACCTGGTAAAACCAACCGACTGCGAAGGAAAACATTCTATTTATTTCGAGGATGGGGGTTTACGTATAGTGATGAGAGGAAATTTATTCACCTAGTATACGTTCATTAAATATGAAAGATTGCTTCTGAGTATTTGTATACGATCGCACGACTTTCGTGTTAATTTATAAAAAGTTAGATAATGAAAGCAAAGAACTATACTAACATTTGTTGTAGATGAATTAAATAATTATTTAGCCGTTTATAAGGTTTTTTTAACATCTGTAAGAACCACTTTATTTTAAAAAACAAATAATCGTCCTATTATTGGCGCCCATGATATATTAGACTGGGTGTTTAAATAAAACATAATTCAGATATCGACATCCAAGAGAACAACACATTCTTTTTCAGTGGCGGAAACAGGAATCTTGAAAAGGGGGCCCGACCAGTTTTGTGTCGGGGTAGGGGCCCAAAGCCACATTATAAATTGATTTATTAAATCTTGTGTATATTTTGGATACAAAAGGGGGCCATGGGCGGATATAGGATTTGTGATGGGGGGGGGGGGGGTGGATAACTTCGTTCAGGCAGGGGGTCTGGGGCCGCCTTAAGGCCCCCAGTGGGTCCAGGGCGAAGCCCTGGTGGTGGCCCAGGGCGCGAAGCCCCCGGAAGCTCCTGGGTTTTCGTGAATTTTAAGAGTCAGTAAAACCAGACACAAAAATAGTTGTATTGATTACTTCCTTTACACAAAAGCCTATAAGATATGAATTAAGTTTGTAACTTACAATACTCTAAAGTCTTTGTAGGAATTTCACGTCTGCTTAAGAATAATGTACAAATTTATTAATCATTTGATAATTTTTATTTCAAATTTACTCTTGAGAAAGCAGAAACTTTGTGTATCTCCGAACTTCCTGTATGTCAGAAGTCGTTCTGAATCATTATTATTTCAGCAAGGATGCTAGTCAACCTGATATTTGTATGTAACTCTAATAAATGTTATTCCAAAAAGTGTTGTTGTTTTTTTTTAAATTCCATTCACTGACCTACACATGTATCTCCACCGCAGCCAACGAAACAATATAAACAAACACGCTGTAACGTGCAGTTCCCTTTATAGCAGTATGAAATAAACGAAGCACAATGATACACAAAGAATATCTGAATATTGAAAAATTAAATATTGCAACGTTTGTTTTTATAAGTATTATACATATATGACAGATACACTGTAGGGTAGGGTGGTGTAATTTCGACCGATTATTTTTTTTTATATTTAGATTTGTACAAGTATGTCACTGCCTATTACATGTATTTACATTTACTGGATTATTTTTCCTTCGGAATACCTTTTATTGTTCAGATTACATTGTGTTATTCGTCATGATATAAAATAAATGTGTTCGATTTACAAGATATGTGTGTTGGGTAACTTCAACTGCACACGGGGTATTTTCGATCGATGTGCAAATATAAATAAAATTATTCGCGTCATCTCTAATTTAAAAAAATACATATATATTAATTTAAATTATTCTGTGTAAAACATAAAAGATTGTGAAAAAATGCTGACAAAAAGAAAAAAAAGCAATTTTCAAAATGTACCTAATTTGAAGACATTAAGTGCACCAGGTGCCTAGAGACTAATTTACCGATTTGTCAAGGCATGCTACAAATATATATATGCGCAGGCATCTAAACCGCATGTAAACAAAACAGATGATTTTTTCACGGTTATAGAACTAGTTTCTAAGGAGTATTCTTGTACATAATACTTATCCTAATACTTTTTTTAAGTTTTTTATACGGATGGTGGTCATGATTTTTTTCTGGTAACAAATAGCATTGCGTCATTTTCATTGGTCGAACTGAGTTACCTGCTGACGCCGTATTCATGGAAAGGGTAACTTCGGCCGATTTCTGTTCAGCTGATTTGCATTTTATTTGTAAAAACTAAATACTATAAATTTAAAAGGTATGAATTTAAGTTGCAAATTTAAACATAGTTGATAAATTTCAAGCCAGGAATATCCACTGTGTCTTTCTGTATATACAAGATATTTTTAGAGGTGATAAACTGATAATTCCCCGCAATGGTTTAAAAATACTCGTCCGTAATTTTTCAGGCGATAAAGTTTCTTCTTGAATGTAATTTTCCAGTAAAGAAATAAATTTTGCCTATTATTATCAACATTGATTTGTATATGAAAAATGCATTTTCTTTCTGCATAAAATAGATGTGTGTACACTATAATGGGTTCTAAACAAATTATTTTAAGGTATTTATGAACAGTCGAAATTAACCAGGTGGTCGAAGTTACACTCGTCTGTGACCATCCTAAACTATATCCTGACGTTAAAAAAAAGTCTTGTATCTATATAAGTAAATTACTGCATAGTTACACCATTTGATAAATAAATACATCAATCAGTGGATAGGTTTGTAACGTAGACCTTCTGATTTTAAATTCATTTATTTACCTCACTCGGCACACCTCGGCCGATTCGTACCTCATCTGGATGAAGGTGACGGAATCAGCCGAGGTTTGCCGAATGTTATTTACCTTCGACCAGCCTTTAAATATTGTAGTATTTTTCTTTGCATCATCATAGGAAATTGACAAGTGCTGCCTACCCTTCAAACGAAATCGGGAGAAGTTTTCCGCTTTGAATAATTATGAGATAATATTCATAGCCTAGGGAATGCAAGGTTTTCAGACTTGATTTTTAAGAAAACCGATACTTGGTCATGAAATAAAATTACCATTTTTTAATTGACCATTAATTATAAAACCAAAGTATGGCATTATTAATATTAGTCATGTCATATTTTGAAAATTTTAGGGGGGGGGGGGGCGTGCGCCCCAAAGCCCCACTTAAATCCGCCAGTGGGGGCAGGCCCCTGAACCTCCTCTAAATCTGTCAGTGTTTCTTTCATTATACGGACTTGCAGAATAAGCGAAATACTCCAGACATTTAATAAAATCTCAAACCCGATCTAAAACGCGTTGACAAAGTCAAACCAGACGGTTTTAGTTTTTACGGCATTTTTACAGTGATATGAGAAAAGTCAGATAATTGCTGTTAATTTTAAGAAATAAAGTTCGGCATTTTTCAACCTCGTTCGGTATAATATAATTTACTGATAATTTTTTCCTTTAAGGAGGAACACATGGACGAAGGATAAAAAAAGAGGTATTCTACATGTACATGTACACATCATTGCTATAATTGTGTACTCGGGATTAAACCCAAAATCCTTCGTTACATTGTATTTGGGTATAATTTTCACATGTTCTCAGGCGGATAATCATTTATTTTCATCTGTCTAAAGACAATAATTTCAGTTAATAGAGAAATGTTTTTATTTCGTCGTTTTTTTCCCATCCTTTTGGTTTACACGTTTGCTTTGTACACAAAGCGTGTGTTCATACAATGTATACCGCTGTTTCTACACGCTATCGATGTGATCAGGGAGAACATGATATCCTCCAGCAATTTACTTCTTATGAAAACACTCAATGAAAACATATTAGGTGAAAATATATACACCCATTAGTATCTTAGTACCTTAGTATCGACCTGTTTAATTGCAATGTCACCAACCGTAACGATAGCTGGCCAGGACTTGAATATAATTTATTACCGTTATTAAAACAACTCGTCAGCTGAGTGGACCTATGATTTAAACAGTAATATAGGGAAATTCCAGAGTTCGAAGTGTATTTATTTTGGGCGCTCTTCCGCATAAACAAATTAAATCGCATTTACGCGTACTTACATGCATGTACCAATAATTTGTGTCATGGGTAAATTCAATTTATTAGATGAAATAAAACAAATGCATAAGATTAATCTTTCTAAACAAAACGTTTTTAAAACAATCTATCTGATATAACTGACGGTATAAAATAACAAAGAAAATAAAGGGTTTGTGTTTGTATTTAATTTGGAATGAGAACAAATCTTAACCTGTCAAATCACTTATAAAACATGTACTTCGTTTTCCAGACACTAATTGTCATGCGTAATCTTCACATGCACTGACCAAGAGGTCACAAGTTTGAAATGTATGGCTTCTCATTGCGTGAGTTTTGTCAACACATGTCGGAGTAGACTAAATTAATAATCTAAGCCAATTGATTCCCAAAGAAAACTGCATAGGAAGGGTTTGTTTTTTTTTGGGTACACTTTTTAACGGGTAAAATTCATTCGACGCTCGATAGAATTTTCAAATACAAGTGAAATATTGAGGCGGTTAAGTTACATGCGTCCGACCTAGTATTTTGTATGCAATAATATTGTAAGTTAGGAAGAAAATAATACAAACTCAAAAGTACTTAATTTTATTTTGGAATTTCCTGACAATTAAAAATGTGACCTCTACATACAATTATCGTTTTTAATTATATACATCCTGTTTAATGTTCATGAAAGAAATAGCAACTCGTTAAATAATAACATAAGAGAGATAAATAAACTGTTTCTTTAATACGCAAAGAAAGTGGTCTTTTCGGCATTCAAAATGCATTGAATTTGAAGTGAATAAGTGAAAGGCAGTTAAGACTAGCTGATTAAAACGAGCGAGTGATAATTAAACAGTAAGACGGAATCATATGAAAGATTCGAAATGATTTTAAAGTAATTTTCCACAAAGCGCAATTATCTCAACAATGCAATATTTATAAGAATAAATATGCAACTTTCTTGTAATTGAGCGAATAAAATATAAATTGAAATGTACTAGCGACTTAATCAAAGATATGAAATAATCTGAAAGATTCAACATATTTATCCACTCATCACTTAGTTAAAATGTATTTGGAATGGCCATTCTATGGTTTGCTTTGTGTATGACCTTAGGTCGCTGGTTCACACGCCGATTGATCCTCGGTGACCTCCTTTGCCACGCGCTATCGAGGGAGGGCTTACATAATTGTAAACACACGAGATGAATGTAAAAGGCGTGTACTTAATGGCTGTGAATAGTCTATGTTTAAAGTTTTGTTTTATTTTCTAACTTTATTGTTTGTTTTTATATGATAAGAAGAAAATGTTATCTTTTTTTCCCTGTTTAGTAGACTGGTTTATCCAAATTTGAAAACAAACGAAATAAAAGGGAAAGTTGTCAGTAAATAATTTGGAAATAAAGCACAAAATACTTCAAAAACCTGATTCTAAAGAATATTAGCATCTAATATAGCAAGGTTTATTATTTATAGTAAGTTTATTTTAATTACACGCATGAAGAGCTCTTGTTTACTTGCTGAATGAAAACACTTACCTGTATATGTGTTATGCTTCTAGCTCATTTAGAACACAAGACTCAAACAAAATAACATTTTCTTGAGATCAATAAGATGTTAAATAACAACTTTAATTACGGCAGCTATTTCGAAATATTTACCGTTTTTGAGTTATAAAGCAAAAACTTTAAAGGGCCCCAGATCCCTAATTTTAGGGGCCAGACCCTTTTTAGTGGTCTCAAATGAAAGGCCTTAAAATTGTGCACAACTTTTATTCTACATGTTTTATCAAAATATTTTTAGTTTAGAAGATAAAAAGGAAAATATGTATAAATTTTCGCTCTTTTTGGCGTTCTAATTTTTGACCCCTCTCTAGCGCCATTTTGAATACAGAAATTGAAAAACAAAAACCGATGTGCACAACTTCAGTGCTTCTATTATTTAAATTCGGTAGAATTTCTACTCCAGCTTCAGTAGTCTCTGAGCCTTTGTCTGGAAATGAAGCCTCCTAAATTTTCATTTAAAGGGAGATAACCCCAAAGCGAAAGTGGGTTTTTGAAATGTTTGACAGCATTCTGATAGAATTTTGTAACGTCTTTAAACCCTGCAAATTTGAGCAAAATCCGTTGAGAAATGAGCAAGATATGAGGTCTCAAAGTTGGCGTCTAGGAAAAAAAAAAGAATAATAAGAACTAGAGCAAAGCTCGTTGCAAAGCAACGAGTGGGTCTTCCTTCTTAGCTTGTAAGTTGACGTCGTACAGACCCTGAAACGTGCTACTACCCCAAAAAAGCGTGTGACTTTCGTGCGCTTTTCGTTTCGTGCAAACCGTGTAGCGTTTCGTGTAAACCGTGCAGCGTTTCGTGCAAACCGTGTAGCGTTTCGTGTAAACCGTGCAGCGTTTCGTGTAAGCTCCAAAGCGTTTCGTGCAAACCGTGTAGCGAGCGTGCGAGAAGCGTGTGAGAAACGTGCGACTTTCGTGTAAGAACCGTGTGAGAAACGTGCGACTTTCGTGCAAGAATCGTGTGAGAAACGTGTACAATTCATTCGGAAGTCCTTTTATTTTAAATATGTCTATGGATGGATCAACATGTCATTCTGTGTTGTTTGTAACTAATATTATCCGGATATATAATGGTGGCATTTTAAGGGTGAAAAAAATTCGGAAACAACAAAATAAAATTACTCGGTAATGTATTACATATTTGTTTGATTTTCTTTCTTTTTTATTTCAATAAAGATGGACAGAAATGTGTTAAAAGTAATTAATTATATGCACATAAATTTTAAGGTATTTGATTCAATACATTTTTTAAAATGAGCAATACTGAACATTTTTTAAAGAAAATTCATTTGGAATCCGGTCTTGTCTTTTTCATTCATTTATTTGAATCTCTTCACCATTTTACAATTATGGGATATAGAGATTACAAGAACATATCGGTGATCAATACAAAATAATAGATAGATATTGCAGGAGTGAAAAATAAAATGCAAAATTTAGTGCGTTGCTATAAATGTGAAGTATTGGAATTTTAGGCCGGGAGCACAGTTAATTGATTTTCTTTATAAAAGAACATAATTTTCTTATATTACTAGATTGTGATACAAATAATTTTGAAACGATGAGTCATTTATAGTCTTTTTTATGCATAAAATTGGTTGATTTATAATAGTCATATAAATGAATTATAACTCACATGCATCGGCAAATACAGGGTTAAATATTTCCGGGAAGGGGGGGGGGGTGATCAAATGAAAACACAAATTGAGTTTCTGTTTTAAACAAGTGTTTTATTGATCATTTTCTTTTTTAAAAAAATTATTGTTTCTTTCGGGATGCGCCCGATGCACCCCTTAAAAATATATTGTAATCTTCTTTACGCTTTCAACACTCTTCTTACAACAGTGATCAAGGTCATTTACAACAGCGATCACGGACTCCGCGTGCTGGGACTTAAACTTGTTCTGCTATTATCTCTTGTCAATCATAGCTAAGATTACACCCGACAATAACGATTGATTTTTAATTCGCGAAATTGAACGTTTTACTAGTATTTAATGGGTATAAATAAATACCCGTGGATCTTATTTCTTAAATTTATCCTATTGTCTGTAAACAGTGAATTAATTTTCCAGTGTATTCGTGAATAAAATTATAAAGAAATAAATTCTGAATAATTATATATTAGTTGTTTTATTAATCACGCAGTTCTAGAGCATTTTTTTTCCAGTTTTTAGGATTGGACATGTATACATATATATTGAAGGTAATGATAAGAGCCGCGACTATTGATTACATAATTATTGATTTTTTTTTTTTTTTTTTTTTTTTTTTTTTTTTTTTTTTTGTCTAGACGGGGTTTGAAATGGTAGTGGGTATATTGTTTTTATTTGATAAACACAATGCCTCAACAGAGAACTAAATAATTACAATACCTATCCCCCGGCTTTTCTACCATATAAAATTTTAATGATAAATTAAGGTTTAACTCTGTAATGAAACGATATACTTACCATTCTGAATAATGTGCATTTAATAAATTGCACGTATCGGGTCCCGCTGGATATGGCTATCCTTTTATTTTCTTAGAATGGGCACTTGTTTCTATGATAATTTTTCCCCGATGGTATACTTACTGAAACAAGTGCCTGTTATATCTAACCATGTACAGATTTGAAGATACAACAGTAAGATCTCGGTAATCTAACCCCCCCCCCCTTTTCCTGCACAATGTTCCTGTTTGATACAGTTTACTTATTACCTTTGCAAATTCTATAGAGAACCTTATTTAATCAAATAAAATTATTTTTTTTTACTAAATAAAAAAATGTATAAATCAATCAATAATTAAAAAAAAAAGGAAAAGAAAATAAATCCGTTTACAGAAATCATACGCAATTTAATAATTTTTTTTTCAAATCAATAACTGAGTTTATTTGTCAGTAATAAAATGACATTTTAAATATCAAACTATAGTTGTAAAAACAATAAATGTTGTAAAAGATTATGAATTACAAATATAATTATTTTTTTCAGTGCGTAATTTAGAGTCTAGTGAGAAAAGGTTTGTACACAGACGATAATAAGCATTTCACCGCGCGGGTCACATACTCAGTGACAACTATTAATTAATTACAACTGAACATTGAGTATTTTATCTGTAAATATAGTACTGGTATAGCGAGTTCTAATCTTAATCTGAATGATTGCAATTCTTAACTAATCTTTGATTAATCCGTAATAATTGAAATAAAGTCCGAGAGATTCCGAATAGAAAATCCAGATCGGGGCCAAAGAGTGCGAGAATCATGTACAAAGCGTGTGAGAAACGTGTACAAAGCGTTTCGTGCAGGCTTTCGTGTAAACCGTGCAGCCTTTCGTGCAAAGCGTTTCGTGTAAACCGTGTAGCGTTTCGTGCAAACCGTGTAGCGTTTCGTGTAAACCGTGCAGCGTTTCGTGCAAACCGTGTAGCGAGCGTGTACCGTTCGTGCAGCGTGCGTGTGGGGTAGTAGCACGTTTCAGGGTCTGTAATAAAAGGATAAATATTTGTTTAATTTCCACCTAAAGGTTACATGTTTCTGTTTAGATTGTCAACTTTGCTAACATTCTCTTTCTTCTTTGACCCAAATATCAAGAGACCTCATCTCCAGAACTCTGAATCTGGAGTGAGCATGAGGATATATAATTCAACTGTACTCTCTCCAACAGTACTCCTGAAATTGTATCCAAAACACTAATACTCCCAGACCCTCATTTCTTGAACTTTGACTTTTGATTTTTAATTTCTAGACTTTTCTATTCATCTAACATCTTTGATGCAATCATGTTAGTAACACGTGTCATACTACAGAATCATCAGTGTTTTGCTACATCACTGTCATAATAATTGCTTGACAAAACATTTACACAGCATAACTACATAGTAAGTAATCCAAATGTGTTACTGATTGAGGATATCCATTCTTTGACAATCAGTAAGTAGAAAAATACTCTTACAAGAAATGCACAGGGATGATTTCAGTAAGACACGGTGTCACTTGTGGAAAATTTTAACATAACATCTTTTTTAGCCTTTAACTTAAAAGTTAAACTTCATTATCTCAAAAACCGATATCTAAATACATGTACCATTTATATGGTGAAGTGAGTTGGTATTTCCAACCCCTTATTCTTTAAGTTTTTTACCCTGCATGGTTATCTGGAGTCATGGGATATCTTGATGATCTTGGTCCAGTTGAAATTGAGAAAAAAATGGTTTTACTGTACTTCTTGGGTTCATTTATTCAAATGTTTTACAAGGGGGTAAAAAGACACATATATTCAAATTTTCGTAACATGTTAAAATAATCTTTTACATGTACATGTATATTACACATATATTCAAGTAAATTTTTTTAATAAGAATTCATTAAAAATATTTGAATCCATTGAAGTTGATTGCAGTAGATATAATGTGAATTATGAGCCTAATACACAACAAGCAAATTTAAAGAACAGTGGTCTCATTCTGTCATTTGTCAACTGGAAAAGTTTGATGATAATAGGCCTGAAACTGTTCAAAATATGCCTCTAAATCATTTTGAAAAAGAATGGCTGCAAAATTTAAAAAGTAGGTAACCATGAACTACTTTTGAGTCAACATGATACGAGGTCCTGTGCAAATTTTAATCTACAATATATTCTCATCCTTTTGTGAAAGTTTGGTGATAATCTGCCCAGTGGTTCTTGAGAAGACGATTTTTTAGCAACCAGTACTTTTGGTTTTATTTACCTAATTATCTCCCCTTGTTTAAGGGTCACAACCCTAAGTTTACTATAAATGGGAGCCCTTGGGCCATGGATACACTGTGACAAATTTGACAATAATTGGCCAAGGGGTTCTTGAGTTATGGCCCATATTCTAACAAGAGGCCCATGGGCCACAACGCTCACCTGAGTTACTTTGGCCCTGCTGTTCTTCACCAGACCCGCCCTCCCTTGTAATACTTATTGCGGCCCCACCCTACCCCCAGGGGCCATGATTTGAAAAATTAGAATCTACACTACCCCAGGATGTTTCCACATATGTTTCAGTTTTTCTGGCCCAGTGGTTCTTCAGAAGAAGATTTTTAAACATTTTGCCTATATATTTCAATGTAAAACTTTGATTCCCTATTGTGGCCCCGCCCTACCCCTGGGGGCCATGATTTGAAGAATTTAGAATCTACACTACCCCAGGATGCTTCCACATAACTTTCAGCTTTTCTGGCCCTGTGGTTCTTAAGAAGATTTTTTAATGACCCCACCCTATTTTTGTCTTGATTATCTCCCCTTGTAAAGGGGGTTGGTCCTTCATTTTAACAAACTCCCCTTCACCCAAGGATGCTGTGTACCAACTTTGGTTAAATTTGGCTCAGTGGTTCTTGAGAAGAAGACAAAAATATGAAAAGTTTACAGACGGACGGACAGACGACGGACAACTGGTGATCAGAAAAGCTCACTTAAGCTATCAGCTCAGGTGAGCTAAAAAGTTTACGTACACTGCACAAATGGCCATAGCATTAGCTCTTTGAGCCTTTGGCTCACAAGAGCTAAAAAGATAAAAAGAATTATGTATCTTAGAGTTGTCTATTTGTAATCAAAGCTATATTGAAATCAGACCAATTTCTTGAAATAAAAAATTGCACTGTTGTAGTGCAAAAAAATTAATGATATTTTACATGTCGCTACAATATTCAAAGAGGGTGTGTTGCAAAATTTTGAATTAAATTAGAGGGGTTATGACTGTTTCATCGCTAATTATAGATGATCAATGTGAAAACACAAAGTTGAGAATTGCAATGTCATTGAAAGTCTTGGAGAGCACCGAGCTATTAAAAAATTATTTCTTCAGACAGGTCATTTTTCAAAGTGCACAGTAAATTTTCCTTAAATCAATGTGTCCGCAAACTTTTCTAACAATCCTCGTTCATGTACATGCCCTTAGCACTGAAGTCATTTGAAATATGCACATATGTTAACATTTGTTGCTGTATATGCCAAAATAGCAGTTCTCTCTAAATGTTTTTGTAAAAATACATATATTACAAGTTCTTAATGTATTAAGGCCTGATGTGTCCATAATCCTAGATGGAAGGACTTTTATCCTTGTGTGACTGTTTAAATTTCACTATGCTGCTTATTCTTCGTCATCTCCAAACAGATGCTCTTCTGGCAAATATGGTCATGCTTGGTATCAAATTTCAGTTATCAGATGGCAGTCACACCTATCCAAAAGAAATTGAAATTTCTCATTTAAAATAAAAAAAAAACTGTACAACTTATAAATGATAAATAGCGATGTTAATTTTACTCGGACAGCTAAGTCGCACAGTCAGAGGCTTTAGTCAAATGAAAGTCGAGTACTCGTTGAAATTTAAATCAATTTTTCATGTCATTTTCCTTTTTGTCTTTAAGAGACTGCTAGCCTGTACAATATTTAAACTACATTATAACCATTATACAACAAATTATTGAATCATTAACATTTTCGTAGTAATAAATATATGTATCAAATGTATTTGATTTCAAATATAATATTTACTGCCAGTGTTTTTTTTTCAGTACTTTGGGACTGGGGTCTGGGGCCCTCAGAATTGGGAATTTCAGCATCAAGTAGGCTAAATTGGGAATCTCCCAGAAAGCCCAATCACTTAAAAAGCATTGTCAAAAAGCTTTGTTTTTGTCTTTGTATTACTTTAACAAACAATTGTTATAACTAATCAAGACTATTCTTGGTATGGATTATCTAATTACTTGCATCAAGAACAATAGTGGTATGAATTATCTAATAATGAAGAAATCCAACTTGGCTGAGGTGGCACAGGATAGTTTTTTTAATGCCAAACATGTGCCGAGGGGGTACACATATACATGTGATCCATAAAAATATGTACATGGGGACAGTTTTCCAGGGGCTATTTAATTACACTTCATATGCCCATGGCTCACAAATTATGTCAACAAATTACATGTAATCTGCCTAGTAAAGTGCACATGTACCAAAAATGAACCTGGGGTCTCCCAAAATTTTGGCTTGTTTTTCCAAGATTTGGGCCTCAGTCGCACCCATACAACCCATCCCCAGGCCCAAGCAAGCAGGATAAAACACCCAGTAGTCTGTAAATCAATGCATGCCCTAATGAAAATTCACCAATTGATATGGGGCCATTCATCTTCCCTCTGAGATACACACCTTCTTCTAAGGCCTACTGCTTTTCAGCTGAATTTTCTCTGCAACTGACCACGTGTCTTAGGTTCACATTTACAACTCTGTATATGATAAGCGTCATAGTGACACCTACAAGTTGCACATCATTTTTATCAGCAAGCACTTTGCTACACTGCAAATGTGTCCCATAATTATTCTAATCATTTTTCTACATAAAATATCACATCAAACAGGGGATATCTCAATTTTTTAAGAAATTTGACCGGGTCTTTGGTACGAAACTATCCCCTGCCACCTTTAACTTTCAACGTTTGCTTTTTAATTAAAATAACTTTCCATATTTAGAAAGTGCAATCAATTCTGAGTAAAAATATACTAAATATGTCTTATTTCAATGAAAAATAAAAAAGTTTTAGTGATGGGACATCGGTTAATTTTCATAATCGATCATCAGTTGGAATCGGTTACTGCTTCCGATGCGATTTTACCGATTATAATCGGATTTCATAGTTTTGTATACAAAAAGCAGACTATAGATAGTTTTCATTAGGCCCAAGTTAGCAAGAGTTATTTCCCGTTGGCCGCCATATTGGAGGTCAACATGCTCATATTCCTTCATTATTCAACCAACTTTAACTTTTCATGCTGGCCATTGTGAGGTAGGAAGCATTGTTTTTCTGAAAAATACATATTTGCTCAAGCTTCCTTTATTTCACAATTTTTATTCTATAAAGATTTTCCCCCAAATATTTCTGCTACACCCTCTTAGATTTGGTAAGACAAAGAGGAAAAATTACCAGGTTGACCACCAAGATGGCGGCCAAGGGAAATAACTCGGAGAAAAAATACGTCATATGAAAACTATCTATTACAATTACTTCATATTATTTCTTTTTAAAACATGAATATATAAAATATATATTATTTTCTTTGTTGTTTTGCTTCTTTTACACTTTCTAGGCCTAAAAAAATTATGTTTGTTTCCTGTAACATTCCCTAAAAATCAAGGGTTGGTAGATCAGGATTTTTTTGTTTTGTTTTTGTTTTTGTTTTTTTTTTTTTTTTTTGCTTATGAATAATAGGGTCAAACATTCCAGGACTGAATTATCCAGGTGTTATATTTACAGTGGACACCCAACATGGCTGCCTAGCGGCAGAAAACGAACTTCAAAAAGTTGTGGGGGGGAATTGATTACTCTTTATATTTAAGGTAAATGTTGACTAAGTTTTATATCTCAAATAAAAGATACAATTAATATTTTTTTAATAAAAAGAATCAGCTGATTGATCAAAGTTAACCAAAGAGCAAACACAGATTTGGCAGAAAAAAATCCACCCGGGGTATATTGAATGGGTCGGTCGGGTTACAGGAAACAAACATATTTTTTAGGCCCTATATGTGCACCTTTCGGTTCTTAATAACCTCTGCTTTGTGTTAGTTGGCTAGTATCAGATGCAGACGCCATTTTCTTTCATTAAGAAGAAATAAATTTTAAACTAGGAATGGATAATTCTGGAATGTATTGTATTAGAAGTATGTTTCCGATGATCGATTATGAAAAACTATAATCGATCATCGGAATCGGTAGCATTTTTTCGTTGACAATCGATGTTTTCTGATTATCAGTACAACACTACAAATAAGTGACCCCACCAATTGTCGGTCAACCATCTTAACCCCATATTCTTTGTGTTACTTCAAAAATGACCAACTCCTACAATCCAAAAGAATCTATTTCTTATCAAAACAGTGTTTAATGGTAACTTTGATCAATTTCAAATGCAGCTACATATAAAAAATTCAATAAGAATTGCATGCCTTCATGAAATGTACTCACATGAAACACATACTCTTCTATTTTTGATGTTTTGAGAAATCCCATTTTACCTCTTAATTGCTTGAATTTATACATCTATAGCTTGTTTGCAAAAAGAAAACCTAATCTGTTTTTCAGGATATTTATTGTAATATACAAAAACCCCTCTTGCATCAAAGGTTCAAGAAGAAGTGTCCTGAAAATTGCAGTTATCTACCCTACCCCTCCAACCATTATCTGATTCTATAGAAAATATACTGTGGAAATCTGATTTTACTGACTGTCCTTTTTCTGAGTATATTTCCATTCAATTTCAATGTATCTGAGTGATCAAATACATGCATTTGATTCCCCTGAATAATTAAAGTGATCATCCTGTCCTTACTTGGCATTTGTGAGTAAATTTCAGGTGTTTAGTAGAATCCAATAATTACATGAAAATGTACATATTTCTGATATTTTGTTCATTAAATATGCAAAAAGACCATCTGTTTTGTTATAATTTAAAGAAAAATATATAATCTATATGAAAATAATGAAAAGTTTAAGTTCTATCACATTATAGAAGACAAATGAGGGGGAAAATGAAGGGGAGGGGGGTATTTTTTTTTATGTAATTATCAATAGTAAGATGGGTCTAATTTGAAAAAAAAATTAAAGCACAGCAATTCTTTGAATAAATGTGGTTCTGTGAACTGATATATTTGCATACTGAATCATTCTTTTCTCAAAATAATGATATTTAGTGAAAATACATGTAAAAAGGAGTAAGTTTATATTTTGTAATTTCAGTGATATCGCAATAACTGAGCCCCTTTAATTTTAATTAATACTAAGTGATTGCATCAAAATTTGATAAAATATATGTGACAGTGCCCAAACTATTATTTTCAAACAAATAAATTTTTCTCAGACAAAAATTGCCTTACTCTGTTAAGATTTGTTATGCTGATGCTTCAAACTCTTTGAAAATGTGTACTGGGAAAGGTTTAACCCCCTTGTGTTTAGGTCTCTCTACCTAAATGAATGAGAGTCAAATAAAAGAAATATGGTGAGTTTTGAAAATGGCATACATCAATAAACTTATTTAGAGAAGAATTAGACTAAATTACATATTTCTGAAAATTGGTGTTTTCAGATAGTTTTTTTAAATGCCAAACATGTGCCGAGGGGGTACACATATACATGTGATCCATAAAAACATGTACATGGGGACAGTTTTCCAGGGGCTAATTAATTACACTTCATATGCCCATGGCTCACAAATTATGTCAACAAATTACATGTAATTTGCCTAGTAGAGTGCACATGTACCAAAAATATACCTGGGGTCTCCCAAAATTTTGGCTTGTTTTTCCAAGTTTTGGGCCTCAGTCGTACCCATACAACCCATCCCCAGGCCCGAGCGAGCAGGATAAAACACCCAGTAGTCTGTAAATCAATGCATGCCCTAATGAAAATTCACCAATTGATATGGGGCCATTCACCTTCCCTCTGAGATACACATCTTCTTCTAAGGCCTACTGCTTTTCATTGAATTTCCTCTGCAACTGACCATGTGTCTAAGGTTCGCATTTACAACTCTGTATATAAGCGTCATAGTGACACCTACATGTTGCACATCATTTATTTCAGCAAGCACTCTGCTACACTGCAAATGTGTCCCATAATTATTCTAATCATTTTTCAACATAAAATATCACATCAAACAGGGGATATCTCAATTCTTTAAGAAATTTGACTGGGTCTTTAGTACGAAACTATCCCCTGCCACCTGAACAACAAAACCTGCTTGAAAAACATGCAATAAACAAACTTAATTTGATAACATATTTTGTAAGTTTTTCTTTGGGAAAACTTCCATTACATTTTGGGAAAATACAGGCATATTTTCAATTGGGACTGGGGCCGAATTTCGGCCCCAAGTCGGTTCTAAAAAAATCACTGACTGCACATTTTATCTATATACAGAACATCAAATGCTCGTATTTATCCTTTCTTTTCCTGCTGCTAGTACATGTACCCGTTATTGATTTCTTACCTGAAGCCATTTGAATGTGTCTTGTCAGTGACCCATGATTGTTATACAATTAAAGTGTAACTCATAAAAACAAAAATTTTAATTATGAGATTTTTTGCATTCAATCAATACAATTTAAAAATGATTGATATTAATATCAGAAACACCTTTGAATTATGCTCATAACCATTCTCCAGTTTACATGTATTTATAAAGTTTTATTATTCTTCATTAATTGGTAGTTCCATTATATGAGATCTGAGATCTTACGAAATTGCAGGTTGAAACTTTACAATTTGGATCCGACATCTTTTAAAGTATGCCAATGCATGTTTGTCGAACAACAAAATTCCTTTGAACAATTAACAAAGACTGGTTAAGCCTTTCTCTGAGTTTCCTAACCACTGGGTCAAATTCAACCAAACTTGCCACAAAGCATCCTTGGGTAAAGGGGATTCAAGTTTGTTCAAATGAAGGGCCACGCCCTCTTTCAAGGGGAGATAATTAGGAATTAGTGAAAAAATAATGGCATCATTTAAAAATCTTCTTCTCAAGAACCACTGGGCCAGGAAAGATGAAACTTATGTGGAAACATCCTCAGGTAGTGTAGATTCAAGTTTGTTCAAATCATGACCCCCGGGGTAGGGTGGGGCCACAATGGAGGATCCAAGTTTTACATAGATATATATAGGAAAATATCTTGAAAAAAAATTCTTCTTAAGAACAGTAAAGCCAAGATTGGTCATATTTATATGGAAGCATCCTCAGGTAGTGTAGATTCATGTTTCTTCAAATCATGACCCCTGGGGGTAGGGTGGGGCCACAATGGGGGATCAAAGTTTTACATAGAAATATATAGGAAAATATCTTTAAAAATCTTCTTCTTAAGAACAGCAAAGCCATGATTGTTCATATCTTTATGGAAGCATCCTCAGGTAGTGTAGATTCAAGTTTGTTCAAATCATGACTCCCAGGAGTAGGGTGGGGTCACAATGGGGGATCCAAGTTTTACATAGAAATATATAGGAAAATATCTTTAAAAATCTTCTTCTTAAGAACAGTGAAGCCAAGATTGGTCATATTTATATGGAATTATCCTCAAGTAGTGTAGACTCAAGTTTGTTCAAATCATGACCCCCGGGGGTAGGGTGGGGCCACAATGGGGGATCCAAGTTTTACATAGAAATATATAGGAAAATATCTTTAAAAATCTTCTTCTTAAGAACAGTAAAGCCATGATTGATCATATTTATATGGAAGCATCCTCAGATAGTGAAGACTCAATTTTGTTCAAATCATTATCCCGGGGATAGGTTGGGTCCACAATAGGTGATCAAAGTTTACAGAGGAATATATAAGTCTTTTTCTCAAGAACAGAAAAGCCATGATTAGTCAAATTGATATGGAGGCATCTTTGGGTAGTGTAGAATGAAATTTGTTCAAATGAGGGCCCCCGGGGGTAGGGTGGGGCCACAATGGGGGATCAAATTTTTACAAATGAATATATGGGAAAAAAATCTGCTGCTCAAGAACAACAAAGCCATTTGTTATATTGATATGAAAGCATCATTAAGTAGTTTAAAATTCAACACCCCCCTCCTTGTAAACTTTTAAATACTATACTGATTTTTGCTTTTTTTTCCTAGCCAATGTGCTCAGGTGAGCAATGTGGCCCATGGGCCTCTTGTTTTACATTGAATTTAAGAGTAGCAAATTTTAAACGAACAACCGACTTAACAAATTTTAGTCGATAGTCAATATGATTGAATGATAGTCGAGTACTCGAATATTCATTGACACCCCTAATGAAACCATCAAACAGAGTTCAAAGATACTGTCACATTTTCCGTGTATTTTTTGTAAAAAGTACTCTATTAAATAGATGTTTACATGCAGTCAATTTTGAGGATGTAATTACAAAATATAATATAAATAGGGATTAATTAGGAGTTTTTTTTCATGATTTCACAAAGGAAATGCACATAACTTATACATGTAAAAAATTTATTAGGGATGGCAATGGTCAACTGGGTAACCATCTAATCAGTCAGAAATATAGTAACCGGTTTAGTATGGGATGACGGGTTATGATTTTCATAACCAGTTAGTCGGTATTTTTTGTATAATAAGTACTTTTTAAATAATATACCAGTATACATATTTTTTTTTTAAAATTACCACTAAGATCATGTAGATAGCATGTGTAAAACTAGTCTCATTCAAGCAGATGCTCGACTGTCTCCATAAACTCCTGCTCGTTGGAGTTTACGGAGACAGACAAGCATCTGCTTGAACGAGATTAGTTTAAAACTGAAAAGTTGCTATCGACTTATTAAATTATTCACAATATACAGCCACTGTGAAAACAAATCCCCATTATTTTGTCATTACAGTAAAACATGCTTATAAGTGCCAGGGACAAATAATTTTGATTCATTATAAATGTATTCATTTTTCAGTTTAGTTTTCAGTATGTTTTAAAACCACAGGGAATGAAAATCACTTTACTATACGCTTCAATTCCTTATTTAAGTCTGTTCGCAGTAAGCATGTTTTACTGTATAACCCAAATACCACTCTAAGTTTACATACCCATAACATAAAAAATTCTATATTCTAATTTCAAGAAATAATTTTTTACTAAACAATGTTTTACATGGTAATTAATCTAGTTCATTATCTGTAATGGTAGCCTAGTTGTAGGGCATTCATTTTGTAATCAGGAGGCCTGGGCTTGATTCTCATTTGCTGTGTCAAACCTAAGTCATAAACATATAGGTAGTGAAGGTTCCTCCACCAAGTGCCCAGCATTAGAATGAAAGTCAAAGGTTTTTCAGATGAGACCTTAAAAACCTCACAGTAGATGTTGGGACAATAAAGAACCCTCACTGCTCAATGGGCCTTAGTGCCAAGTATTAAGGTCTATGTTTGAAGCCCTTCACCAGTATGTGGTAATGTCTCTATACGAGAGAAAAATTCTCAAGTAAGATGTAAAACAACATACAATCAATCAAAGTGTCAGTAAGAAGCTGATCCTTACGTCGCAGGTTCGAATCCCACAGCTGGATATGGAGATAGGTTCCTCAGATGGAACCGTATGAACCAAGGTTCTGTGTCACAGAAGGTGCTGGCATGAAAAAGATCCCTCACTTCCCAAAGGCCATAAGTGTCAAGTACAGGTCTATATTTGCAGGCCTCCACCAGCAAGTGGTGGCAAAATAATATGACTAAAAAAAATTTGAAGGGGCAATAAACAAAACACAAATCAATCCTGCAGTCTTATCACAGAAATAATTCAAACTTTTATGTATAAATATATTTCCAAATTTCTTTTGCAATTTAACTGAGTGACATTTTTGAGATTTTCCAATAATAATACACATTTACTAACTGGGTTCGAGGGCAACATGTGTTTTGTCGGACCCAAGAACCAAACTGTTTGCCTGAGGCCATTAGGCCAAAGGGAAACAGTTTGGTTCAAGGGGTCAGCAACTTGCATTTTACCCCGAGAACACGGTCAATAAATGTTTTGATATATCTTTTACTTTCTTTTTTTGTTTGACATACATGTATTTTGTAGTGGCTTCCATGATGTAAATTCTAACCTTCATTTCCATGGTGCACGTCAATCATATATTAAAATGTCACCGTGAACTCTTTCATCACTCGCTACATTTATCACAGAAAACTCCGACACGGAAGACTGTTCATCGCTGTTAATGTGATCGTCAGAATTTCCTCGTAAACAATTTGCGCAAGAATATATATATCCCTTTAAAACTAATGCTCCCTGTACGCAACCAAGGATTTTATGTGCTTCGAAGATGTGGATTAAACCTGCATGTCTACATACGGCTCGTACGTTAAGAAAATGTACAACTGTCAACTTCACATATTTTCATTTCATAATTCATTTTCTGTCTGTAATTCCGACTGGCATGGCTACTTCCGGGGACGTACTAAAGACTTGATATACTAAAGACCTGATATTCGACCTGATGATTTTTCAAAAAATAAAATAATCAGATTGAGTGTTAGACATGATTTATTTTTAAAAATTATTGATTATGAAGCATTATGCTGTGCTAAACTACACTTTTTTTTAAATATTTGCCAACAAAGCATCAGATCATATCACGTTTTTCGTATATCGGGTCTTTAGTATCTTCTTCCCACAATGCCGCTCGTGATTGTTTACATCCAGGTTACAAACAAGAGGCCCCGATTAAGACTCTTTCTATACGGATGCATTTGTAAATGTTGATTTACCTTTACTTGTGTAAATAACTTGCATTTATAAACGATTTAAATAACAGAAAACAGAGAAATCGAATCAAAACAATTTATTTAAAACACAACAACTATCTAAAACCGTACAAGCATGTTTTACGATGCCCTAAAAGGCGTGGCTGGTTTGTAGGCAACTTGTTCCTGTACGATTCTCAAATAATTATTATATAAAATAGAATAAAATATAGCACGGAGCTTGTTTCTCTTTATACCACATGACAAGATTTAATATGTTAGAAATTATGTCATTCAAACTTTTTCATAATATTTTTAATATTTTTAGCTATCCAAAAAATACTTTTATGACCTGCTGTCCCCTGAATATAGGGGCCAGCCCCTTTTTCTTGATGTTGTCTGAAAGCTCTCGTAATTACACACAACTTTTATTCTATATGTCTTACCAAATTTTTATCAGTTTAAAAGTTATTAAACAAAAAGCAGCAAAATTTCATGGAAAAATAATTCTTAAAACTTGCCGTCACATAGCTTCCGAACTTAAAAAAAATAGCCTACAATTTTAATGTTCTGCGCATCTGCGATGTATTAGTTACAAGTTCTCCAGTTTTCATGCAAATATCATGTGTCGTTATTGAGAATTCTACTGGACAAGAGACCCTCCAAATATCGATTAAAGGGCAATAACTCATGAACGGGGGTATATATCAAAAATTTGAAAAAACAGTTTTAAGGTAATAATACATTGTATCTACCCTGAAAGTTTCATAGCAATCGGACAAAAGGTCTCCGAGAAATCGCCTGCTGAAAATCGGCGGGAAAAAAAATAAAATAATAAGAAGAAACAGTAGAATAACAGTAGAGTCTTCCGGAAGCTCGGAAGACCCTAATAATCTTAACCATCAGAATCAGTAGAAGGTCTTCCGCCTGGAGCGGAAGACCTTAATTAAAATGTAGGTCATTTTGACCTCTTCTTGGATTTTTACACCTCTATGCCTGAAGATACATCAGCTATATGTACATGTATCTACATATCATTTATTCAATATCTGTACATAGGTTAAAACATTTAAATTAAATCATTAAACGGAGGTCTCTGTCACCTACTTTGTTACAAAGTGAATCATCTGAAAATGTTTAATGATCCCAGGCCTCCTCTCAGATTTTTTCAATTGCCTCCCATTGTCAAAGGTCGATCCCTATATTTTTATTCAAATTTTAAAAATATTGGCCAAATAAAGGGTTCTTGAGATATAGCCAAAATTCCAGAAAGTTTACACACCCGCACATATAACGAATGGCCATATAGGTCATTGTAACGTATATAGGCTCAGAGGAACTAATTTAAATAAATCTGTTTCATAGGTTGAAATGAAATGATTAAACATCACAAAATTGAAAATACCTGGCTGCTCAGATTCTATTGAAGTCATCATGAGTTTTTGTCATCAATTCCACATCTGCAGCAGCATTGAAACACCCATCTCTCTTTTTACAAATCAACACTCTGAAACAAAGAAATTAAAGTTAAGGTCAACTTCCGGTTGGGGGTAGGATTAAACCAGAGACTTCCGAGTATTCCATTTCGAGGTCTCTGGTTTAATCCTTCATTTATAACCCCAACCGGAAACTTGTATCCCATCTAAAGTCTTAATACATGTATGTATCGAGGTAATTTTCGAGGAATAAATGAGTGGTTTACAATAAAGAGGCGACCAGAGACGTCTGAAAGGATTTATTTGACAAGAAAAAAAGTCTCTCAAAGCGAACGATATAATTTTAAAGTAGGTTAATGATTGATATATGAACAAAATACGAGCTTGAAGCGGGGATGCCTGAAATTGAGTTAGGTACCTTGTGGTAAAAATAAGTAAGGGTACCCCGTATACGAAACAAGTGCCTGTGGCTCTACATGCATATACGAAACAAACGCCTGTGTTTTAAACGTCGACATTGATTTCATCACATAAATTATGCATCTTGCATCTAAATGGAAGTTGCAAGGCAAGTGTCATTATGTCATCCAGAGATTGCTGCAGCGAAAAATGCTCTCGAACACAACAGGCACGTAGTATTCAAGAGGGGGAGGGTGCCTTAAACTTTTTTCAAAGAAAAAGGTAATAATAAAGGATATAAATTTACATTCAAAGGCTGCAATTAGCCTTTTTGTTTCCCTTCGAATAGAGAGCGGAACCTGTCCCCACCCCATTCCCCCACGAAATACTTTTTTTAAGTTTATGTGGGACTGAGAGTTGTCTGGATCTCCACTCCACTTGCATTTTCAAAATCTATAAATTCTCAAATTAAACACACTAAATAATGACAAAGCAATATCCATTCCCGGCTTCTAGGAAAAACTCCCCTGCAAATAAATGGTATATTTGACCCTCCCTATTTTTGCTGAATTGACCTAATTATACCATATTAATGTTATTACAATCTAATGCTGATCCTTTCATTTTCAACAAAACATTAAGTATTTACTAAAGAAAAATATTGTAATCATTTAAATCATTAAATTAAATTTACCCTGGTCGACTTTTCCCCTCTCCTCTGTGAGGCGTTGAGCAGTTGACACCACAAAAATGATCTGATATATTTTTGTCAATCAAGTAATTTTTTTCCGCGGTAACAGGTATCTTTTGTACTTGAGCTACCTTATGAACATACCTTAGTCAAAAATAATCAATAATTTTACCAATTCAAAGTTGAACATTTAAAATACTTGCCTGTATTCGTAAACACATGGTTGCATTTTAAAAAAGCTTTCAGTCAACGTATAGGTCTTTGATTGCATGCGACATGCAGGCTTTGTATTGATTTTCTTATCGTCGGAGATATCGATCCTTACTTAGGCTTGGCTTTCAATATGTAAATCAATTCTACAAGTGCAAATAAACGCGCATTAAAGGTGCAATGGATTTTTTCCTTGTTTACACAGAAAAATTCAGAGTATTAAGGTCATACGCAACTTTAATGACATGTACACGTACATTAAAACGTACCTTACTAGGTATTGATAATTTTTCAAGATTTTATTTACTCAAAATAAAGTATCATTAGTATAGATATTCTTAGACAAAACAAAATCAGTATTCGTTATCTTGGATTTTGAGCAGATAATAAATGATGGAAATCCTTTTGTTATTCAAAGAAAAATTAACAAAACTAGAGCAGAGTTCGTTGCAAAGCAACGAGTAGTTCTTCCGTCCATTTTTTTGTATCAATGCCCGTAGGTAGAATTTGTGAAAGAATGCTGTGCTGTTTGGCGAAAAATGGCGTCAGTGTGTACTTGTATTTGTAAATTTTGATACTTAAAATTTATGCCTATACGTGGGGCATTTCAAAAGTTCTGGCAACTGGTGTGCGGTAAATTAATTAGCGTCATTATCATTAATTAGATTATATCAATCCCTCAAAATAGTCTCCGTTGACCTGGACACACTTTTTCAGTCTTGAAATCCACGTGAAAAATGCTGCCCTATAGTCCTCTTTCGGCATACGCTTCATACACTGGAATACGGCACTTCCGACTGCATGACGACTTTCAAATCGCCGTCCTCGGAGGGCTTCTTTGATAACGGCATTCAACCAAAAATCGCATGGAGCTAGGTCAGGACTGTAGGGTGGATGTGGTAAAACGGCAATACCATTTTCCTTTAAATATTTGGTTACTACCTCTGATCTATGTGCAGGTGCGTTGTCATGGAGGAGCTTTATTCCTCTAGTACTGGTTGTTGGTCGGGTCGTTTTATAGTGCTCTACAACCTGAGACAAGACATTCTCTGCATAAAATTGACCAGTAACACTGCTGTGTTCTGGAACCGGAACTTGAGCAACAGGGCCTTTAGAATCAAAAAATAAGGCGTACAATACTCTCCGGACAGACCGGTTTCTGCGTGCAATTTGAGGCCTTGTATCATTTTCACCGATCCAAACTTTATTATTGAGCTTAGTTTCCGGTTCAAAAAAAATATATCCATGTTTCATCACCAGTTACAATCTCATTTATTCGCCTTTGATCACAATCTTCATAAATTGTTAGTAACTGTGAAGCCATTTCTACCCGGATGCGCTTTTGCTCTTTCTGAGAGAAGATGCGGCACCCATCTAGCACAGACTTTCCTAAGCTTTAAGTTTTCCTTTAAAATACCAAAAACTGCTGACGATCGAATTAATGTTAGTTAAGTCTGCTATTTCCCCAACTGTATATCTAGCATCATCAGCTATCGTATTTTGAACAGCGACGATTTCTTTTTCGCCATATGCACAAACTGGACGCCCCGAACGGGGGTCATCTTCAATTGATTTTCTACCCTTTTTAAATTGAACTACCCATCTTGCTATTGCTCGATATGAAAGAGCATGCTCTCCATATATACTACATCTAAATCGGCTTTTATTTCCGTTGCCGTAAAGCCAAGCAATGAGCGAATTTTGCAATACGCTCTTTGCTCAACAAAAAAAATTGTTCTCCTTATCAGTCATTTTTACGCCCAGTATACAGAGTATACCTAATTATGACTTCATTTTAGCAGACCTATACGTCATTTTGAATGTAAAATGACGTCACTACGAATGCATATTTGCCTAAGCTTTACAGTGGTATCAGAGTCATTTTGATCCGTAACGTAGTTAAAATTTTATATACCAGTTGCCAGAACTTTTGAAATGCCCCTCGTATATGGGAAATTAATCAATTGATGATAGATGTAGTTTCCGGTTTGACCGGAACAGAATCAATCGACGTAAAATAGGGCCAGATGTACTCTGTGATGTTAATCAATAAGTTTTATATCGATATCTGCAAAAATAAGCGATTTTAGACTATGTTCGGTTTTTACTGAAAGTTACTAAAGCGAGTAACCTCGATTAAAAATAAGGTGGGACATCTTCTCTGACATTCATTATTCAATTCCAAGCTAATATCTGCTAAAATAGCGCATTTATACTACTTCCTGTTTGGCCGGAAGTCACGTCATTCAATGGTTTCTGACAATCTTATTAGCTGCTAAATGTACTCAGTTTGAATATCTTTGTTTTAATAATGTATCACAATGCAAATTCTCAATATTTTTTTTAGATATTAAGGAAACAATTTTGGCCCTCTAGATCCTTAATTTTAGGGACCGGCCTCTTTTTTTCTGATACTACATGTTTTAACAAATTATTCATAATTAATGAAATAATTAAGAAAACGTACACAACTTTTGAAATTCTCGATTTGCCTTTTCTCGAACAATAGCGGGCGTCAACGTTAGGGACTTCCGATGGAAGTGAACTACCTTCTACATTGTACATATCTACATATGTTGCTCTATCTTCGCTGAAAATTCACATTACTGTGTAAAGTTGTTTATTAGAAAACTTGTTGTTTTTTAGAAAACTTTTAGACAAAATGACCCTCAAAAAATCACTTAATTGCAGAAATGTTCGATCCGGAAGTGTCGCCGTAGATAGATAGATAGATAGATAGATAGATAGATAGATAGATAGATAGATAGATAGATAGATAGATAGATAGATAGATAGATAGATAGATAGATAGATAGATAGATAGATAGATAGATAGATAGATAGATAGATAGATAGATAGATAGATAGATAGATAGATAGATAGATAGATAGATAGATAGATAGATAGATAGATAGATAGATAGATAGATAGATAGATAGATAGATAGATAGATAGATAGATAGATAGATAGATAGATAGATAGATAGATAGATAGATAGATAGATAGATAGATAGATAGATAGATAGATAGATAGATAGATAGATAGATAGATAGATAGATAGATAGATAGATAGATAGATAGATAGATAGATAGATAGATAGATAGATAGATAGATAGATAGATAGATAGATAGATAGATAGATAGATAGATAGATAGATAGATAGATAGATAGATAGATAGATAGATAGATAGATAGATAGATAGATAGATAGATAGATAGATAGATAGATAGATAGATAGATAGATAGATAGATAGATAGATAGATAGATAGATAGATAGATAGATAGATAGATAGATAGATAGATAGATAGATAGATAGATAGATAGATAGATAGATAGATAGATAGATAGATAGATAGATAGATAGATAGATAGATAGATAGATAGATAGATAGATAGATAGATAGATAGATAGATAGATAGATAGATAGATAGATAGATAGATAGATAGATAGATAGATAGATAGATAGATAGATAGATAGATAGATAGATAGATAGATAGATAGATAGATAGATAGATAGATAGATAGATAGATAGATAGATAGATAGATAGATTCTATCAGACCTGAAAGTTTATGAAATTTGAGCAAGCCGTTTCCGAGAACTTGCGAGCACAAAATCGGTAAGACAACAAAAATGGAGGGCTTTTCAACCGGTTTAAATCAGAGTTTAAGGAGAGATAAATCTTACATGATGAAAAACTTCAAGGGTTCATAAAATCAAGAGTTTTTTTTTTCTAAAATACTGCTAAAATAAAAACCTTTGGAGTATGAATGTCCGTCAACAGCTATTCAAAGAGAGATAACTCCTTCAGTAGTACAGTGGCGCCTCGTTTATCCGGACGCCTCTGTCCCCAACGAAATCGTCCGGATAAATGAATCGTCCGGATAATTGAATCACATATCAAAAAGCACTCTCTATATAAGCATGTATATGTGCACATTCTTGTTTCAAATGTGACAGCAAAGAAAAAAAAACTTTTAAATTATATTTTGGTTGTTTTAAAAGCAGTAATTGATTAATAAAAAAAATATATTAAAATGTAATTTACACAATAAAAAAAATGGATGGCCAATTTTATGCCGAGACCTCCTCTTTTAATTCACATTCTCTTTGACATGTGACTTCATGGGTTGAGCAAATTTTGATCTACAGTTGTTTCATTTTGCCATATATTATAATTATTGAAGCTTATATGATATGACAGAACTGTTCAGCATCATCATTGAAAATGTTCAAATATAAACTAACCCTGTATATTCCCCGTATATTCATTACACATGGTTACTATAAAATTAACTGAACACTGCAAACTAATCAAACAAAGTATTAAAAACATTCGTAAACACAAGCCATCTTCATGATTATCAATATCATTTTTTTCTGCAGACGCTAAGTTTGAATTTCGATCATTAAAAAATACCTTGAAAAACGTAATCAACTTCTGTACGTAACGCCAGTTTGATATGTAATGGACGTTTGTAAACGGTAGTACATTAGATAGAGATATTTCTTCTATTATGTACCTTTCTATACTGTCTTGTGGGGAAAAAAGCGTTTCAAATACATTTACGTTTTTTTAGAAATGGAACATCGTATTTTAAACTAATGCAATCGACATGATAAAGAGCATTACGAAACCACTCGTTATTTATTGTTCATTTTATTTACAACTCACCAAAATTCTCCTGAATTTACCGATGTATATACGGTTAGCAATATGATTTTGAACGGATTGTTATTTAATTAATGCACAGTGTCAGTTAAATTCTTTGAGCTTCATAATAAAGATAAACGTGTCATTTAATTGGGGTAAACACGCTAATTATAGACACTATTGTTTGTAGGTCACAGGTAACCGCCTTCAAACTGACTGCATGGCCAATGTTTTTACAACAATTAACACGAATGCAAGATAAGTGTGAAAATGTCGTTTCTTGAAAAATTACCGTCCGGATAAACGAGTCATTTTTCAATGAACTATTATGTTTTGTAGTAGAAATCGACCGTCCGGATACGGAACGCGAATTTCCGGATTAATGAGACAAAATAACGTGGAAAAAATCGGTTCCCAAAAAATATCGTCCGGATGGTGAAGCGTCCGGATAAATGGCGTCCGGATAAACGCGGCGCCACTGTATTTCAAAAAATAAATAAAAGTACTGTATTACATTCCTCAAAAACTTATAAAAGGGATCAAAAAGTGACCCCACGGACCAATATTTTTACATTGTACTCTTCATGATAAACTTAAAACCGAAAACGGTTTCAAAATTGCTTGAGAAATAAAAAAAAAAGCTACAAGTAATGGTCTATTTTCAACTCTGACCACTAGAAATCCATATATATATATATATATATATATTTTTTTTTTTTTTTTTTTTTTTAATTTCATTTTCAGAACCTTACCATTTTAGGACGATATCGCATTAAATCTTTATGTAAATTTTCACAAGAATATCTTGTGCACTTTTAGAGAAAACAGGATAGGAGTGATTTTGATTTTAACATGGAAACTTCCATAAGCAATATTCAAAGAGTCATAAAACCGAAAGTACGTAAGAGATTGATAAAATAATTGAGATATTAAGAGTATGGATGTCCTTGAACAACTGTGCTTTCTAGATTGCACTCTTTAAGCTAAACCCAGAATCGAAAACTGTTTGAAAATTCATTGAAAAAAAAGTTACAGGGAAAGGTCTGTTTTCAGCATTGGCCCTTTGAAATCCCTTACTTTTCACTTTCAAAACCTAATGAAATCGGAATAATGTCACAGTCATTCTATACTTCAAATTTCAGGACAATATCTTGTTTATTTCGAGAGAAAACGTGTCATGTAGAGTTTGAATTTAAATAGAAACTCTCATAGGCAAATTTTCAAAGCCTCATAAAACCGGAAGTACTGCTCAGATTGATATGAAACTTTCAATGCCCTTTTTACTAATCAGTGTAAACCTTATGTATATTTCAGAATAACTTTCCTATTTTTTTTCGCTATTTTGTTTTTTCCATCTCGCCTTCTTTTATGTTTGGAGTCCTGTAACACACAAAAGTGTTTGTAGTACACGTACAAAAACGCCGCCATATAATTTTTTGTAGGATTTCCTTTTAAGAATCTGTTCCTAAAATTTGGGCTAATTTGCACGTAAAATAAAAAAGAATTAAGCTCCTATATAAATTTCAGTCTTTTACTTATTAAAACTGGAAGCCACGTAACCAGAAGAACAAAACCTAACATACGCAATACATTAACATTTGCTATTTAAAGATCATGAGGTTTAATCAATAAATTTAAAGGTTTTATTTAAATCCTTGACCAAAAAAAGAAACGCTAAGATAAAAAATAAGAATAAAACAAGACGAAAACAATAGGGCTTTTCAAGGCGAAAAGCCCTAAAAACAGTGGAAAGAATCCAATGAAAAACAAGGACTTCCGCTGTAGATGGAAGACCTTAATTATAGTTTTAGCTTTATTTATCACAATTTCATTTAGAAGAGGTGTATAGCATCATTTGGTATTATAAAAGTCGCACAGAGGTTCTTAAATTATTGGGATTCTCAAATTACACAGGAAATAAGTAAGTTCAAACTACGTTGTATAGGTCCTTAAACAGACTTGCCGTGGAAATGGAGATGTTTGATTACAATTGTTGGAGTAAATATATAGCTGTACATATGGCCATAATGTATTTTGACATATGACAAAATGAGTCCAACCTTGTGACCTGAACAATGAATCAAATTTTACAATGCTGAGTAATCATTATTATCATGCAATTAGTTAGCCTGCTAGATGTCTATGAGCAAAGATGGAGATCTGATGCATTTCCAATATATGACTAATATTACCCACCCTGGATCATGAAAACTGTATTCAGAGACCATGATTTTATAATCTTGGTAAATGGGTCCTTGCTGATTATTGTCATGCCAACAGATGACTCTGATGACTGCCTGATAACTTGGAGTAAAAAACGATTTTTGAAGATCGCATTTTGGTGCTTTTGACCCAACCCCTAAGGCTCCCGTCAGTGAGACAGGGATCAAAAAATTCTCAATTTATGCTCCCTTTTACTCATAGATGCTGAAAAAAAGACGCCTGTTGCACGAGGGATAGATAGGTCATCTGAGTGAATCAGGTGACCTTAAAAATAACTGAGTAGGATCCGGGTTAAGAAATCATTGTAATCAGGCAAGCAGTTAGTCTGCCAGATGTCAAGAGACGACTAAGTTCTATTGCAGATTTAATATATGAACTACTTAAGGCCAGAACCCAGGAGAAAATGAATTCAACGGTTTGGGTAAAGGACTCGGTGCTTATAATCACATAATCATTATATACCCATGCCAAATGTATCACTGCCTGCAATTGATGTCCAGTAAAACGAGATACATGTATGTATTATATAAATACCGCATGTAGTTGATGGTTACATTAAAAAATAATTCACCCCAAGGAAACCATTGTGAACCTCGGCTGCTCCTCGGGAATTAATCATCGAATTTACAAAAAAAAATTAACTAGAAAAATATCTTGCCTCGAAAATTTTCAAGTTTGCTTTGCAGATTTAGATCTAACAATTTTAATATTCCCTTTAAAACTGGGAGATGGAATTGTATTCCTAGAGAACAAAAGACTTGTACTTTATGTAATCTTTCTGAGATTGGTGACGAATATATTATATTTTTGAAAGCACACAAAAACAAATTAAAAAGGCTAGGTTAAAATATATCTGGAACAGCTTCACATGCAGTCCAAATAGAGAGAAATTTAAACAACATCTTTAATTTCAAGAACAAACTGACCAGAATTGAAAAAAATATGCAAATATCTGTTAAAGTTACATAGTGAGTCAAAATCATGTGTTTCTTTTAAGATATATGCATCATAAGGCGAAAGATTTATGAAAATTATGAGTATAGCGAAGATATAACAACTAAACTGCACTGCAAAGCATGAAGAGATTGCACAATATAAGTGCCGGGAAAACAAAGGTTGTATCAACCGTTTCGTTGATATCTGCATGTCAATGTCACGCCACTTTTTTAGCGTTAACTTGTAAACAACATTCAATTGGAGCATGCAAAGGTGAGAAATATGTTCTAATTATCTTTTTTGAAGATGGTATCAAAAATCTTGGTCTATCGACATTCATTTTTTTTTTTTGGTACTTAAGACCATGGTACATATAACGTCTTCAACTTTTTTACGCAGGCGTACTACATGTATAAGGAAGAGGAAGTAAAGCAATATTTTCGTGTTGGGTAATACAATTTTTTTTCTCCATAAAAGTATATACAGCTTTTTTTAACAAACGTTTCATGACGAGTCAAATTCAACCTAATTATTTACATTAAAAGATAAAATTAGAAAAGATAATTTAAACAGTATTTATTTTTTAACAAAAATATATGTCAATATATGTACTCTCAGTTACTGCCAAAATAGTTTAACTGATATACATACTGATATACAAAATCACATTTTATCTGAATTTTAAACAAGGACTTTTTGTGGCAACAATAAAAAATTTAAGTTTTAATATTTCTATTACTACAAACCATAATAAAAACAATCAAATTCAAAGAACTGTGGTCCCCCGCTTTTGGTGTCTTAGTGGATGACATTATTTATGGCATATTGTAACTGTCTTGTTTGTGTCCTTGTCTTTGCTTCATACAAAAAGATATGAATTATTGAATTAACAGTTATGGCAAAGATTATTGAAAGATTTTGATTATTACGTCAGGCCAAAACTCTCTCGGGTGTTATCATAATAGGTTAATTTACAATTTACATTTATATTTGTGTACTAAAATTTCATTTGTTTCCTAGTCATGCAAATGCTTTGGGGTGGCTAAATAACACATTTTAAATATATACATATTCCTTCGAGTATTCTTTTAACAATGTTTGCTGTAACCATGTATATTTGATGTATTCACTAGCATGTCAGGGTGGCAGTAAATATATTGTCTATGCACTTCCGTTGCGTTTACCTAAGGATTTTTCAACGCACCGACTTCAATGCTGTTTAAGGAGAAGTTGTGGGATTCTTACGAGGAGCAGAGTCAATCCGACAGCATGAACTAAGACAGAAATATATGTAGAGACAGTGTGAACCGATATTTTAGGTTAAAATAAAATAAATACCTGTTTTTAAACCCAGAAAGACCAGTGGGGGTACAACGTAAACAAACCGGAGTGGCATACCTTTCTCTCTTATAATGTACATAGTGGGGTTTTTTTGTGTGTGTGTGTGTGTGGAACGATTATTTTGGGGTTTTCACTATTTATTCCTATGGTACACGTGATAAATAAGTGTATTAAATATAATTTGTGAAAAAAAATGTCCAACAAGCCCCGGGGTTGAATATCTTGGGGGGGGGGGTGTCCTGTACACAAGTACCTGTGCAACAAACCGGTCTTTTAAAACTGTTGTAAATAGCCCTCCTGGAAATGAAATTGAAACAATCGAATTCCGCTTTTTTACTGTAATTTTTTCACAGGCACCTGAAGTGTGGGTCCCCCCCCCCCCCAACTAACTAATAAATTTTATTTTCTCGAAAATATGTTATTTCTCCGTCATTTTTTAAATCTGTATGTCATTCTGTGCAATTGGTTTGTACTTTTGTTAAGGTTTTAAGAATGGCCATATACGGTACACAGATAGAATTGATGGAGAAATCAAATATTTTCATGAAAATAAAGACTCCAGTTAGTTGGAGGGGGGTGGATTGGGTGATCCACGCTTAATTCGGGTGCCCGTGCATTTTTAAGATGACAAGAAATAATTCGGTTCAACGCGCTTCCTGCAGACGTCAGCTACGAGAGGTATTTGCTAAAGGTCTAAGGATTTTTTTTAATCAATTTGAGCTTCTTGTAAGGGTGGCACTGCAGCTTTATATACCTGGTGCAGTTTTGGATTGTTCGGTGTCATCGTCTTCTTCGTTTATATCATATCGCTATTTGAAAGTAACAAAAATGATTCAGTCAAAACACTTCAAGAAATGGTAAAAAGTGACTATATGCTATAAAAACTTCTTATCATGCAAATTTGAATAATTTCATATTATTCCCGTTTAGTTACATCAACCAACAATCTCATAGACGTAAACCAGTTGTCGCATTTACACAAATACAAAGTCGCATGTGTCAACGTTATACAGAAACCAGTTGTACACTGTAGCACCTACAAAATGACATTGCTAGTTATTGCCAAATTCCATGGAATTTATTCATTTAAAGCACATTGTTTGTGTCCATCGCATTGAATAACATTCAATTAAAGTTAAATTTATCCACTTAGCTGTTGTCCAATTAGTCTTGTAGTTCTTTAGGTATCATTCTAATGCGAGTACCTGAAAAACACGATGTAAACAGCCATTTACATGTAATGTTTCGATATTTAGCAATTTTCGGATATGAAAGCAATTCCATTGCTTCACTATTTAATAAATTTGCCTTCTGAAAAATGATTTTTGTTGTTTAATTTCAAAAAATATAAATTGAAGTAGACAATTCACAGGTGCCAATAGTAGCGAGTGTCCAAAACCAAGATTCTCTCGATTCGCACATTACCAGCAGTGATAATGTTGAACAAAGTGCCTCCAATTATAAATGAAAACTACCACAAGAAGCATTTTTCTCTGTTCCATTTTTTATACACAAGGAACTATTAATATATGATTTGTTTCTTTTTATAGGCATATTTGGTCTCTTTCAATATTCCTTTTTGCTATCCAAGTTTCTACAAAGATAAAACGAAGTAATCGTTAGAAAGCAAGGTATCTTTTCAATCTAGAATGTTCATAAAACATATACATATATTAAGTCATATGGGTCAGAAAATTGAACTAATCCTAAAATTATCAAATGTAGCATGTAAATAAATGACCCTTTCACGCAACATTCAAATAAGCTCTTCACACAATATTCAAATATTAGAAAATTTAGGATATTTCCATAAGGACTCTGAATTCCCCTCTGATGCAAATAAATTGCAGAAGAGGAGAGTAATCGAAATACATGTACATGTTTGTAAAAGGGTCATCCTTTGGCAAGGTTTAGAGATCCTAAACCTCAAAGTGTGCTAGATAGGTACATGCATCATACATTTTTATATCATAACCTGCGTTTTGGCATTCACACCCAGTGGCCTCATGATGCATTAATTCCCTGATTTTGTTGACCGTTCACTACATGTTCAAAAATGTTTCAATATGCTTTTATAATATAATGTATAGCAATAAACTACGAGGGTTGTCCCAAAATTCCATAGACAAGCGTCGTTTTGTAGTAACCCGGTGTCATAAATTAATGAAACTTTCAAAATAACTAAAACTACTAACAACTAATATTTTTAGTGTAAAACATTGCGTAATTACACAGATTTATCCTAGTATTTAAATGAAATATATTCAATGTCTGATTTAAAGAGGCGGCACAATTTCAAAATTTGCTATTATAATTCGGTACAGCACTGTATATAAAATGTAAAATCTCGCAAAAGAGGAAATTCTTGTCAAAATTTCGATGGATAAAAATGATAGTTTCTCAAATTACATAAATAACTATCTTTATTCCAGTTTTAACGCATATGCCTTCATTAATAAGAATGTTATAACGTTTATTTGCACTGGTTAGACGCTTGACTGTTTAAAAAAAAATGACGCCGCATTGACACAATGGAATATGACAAAATGTAGATCGGAACTTAAATAGAGATGCATTAGAAGAAACAAATGTTTGGAACACATAGATATATTCAAGTATGTATTATTTGAATGACATAAAAAGTTTTTCAAGATATATATGGAAAACGAAGCAAATAAAGAGGCCTGCCGAAAGAAATAGACAAAGAAATCGTCGTCAAAGCTACACAGTGCAATTCCATTCGGAAAAACGAACAAAATTAAAGTCCCTCGGAGATGAGGAGATTTTTATGAATTATTAATAGATGCATGCAATTTAAACTTTTTTGGCGTATATTTTAATGTTAAGTATATGATAACAGTTATAATATTTCATATTTATTTCACAAATCTTTATGTTAAAGTAAAAAATGTGATTTCGATAATTAATGCATTTTCCCCAAAAATTCGTACCGGTGACGTTTACGTATTTTTTGACGTCGAAGATTGCGCCGGGTGGTAGAACACGGTAACATTAAAATTCCAATTAAACGTACGTTTTTCAAGTAATGATGTTAAAACTTCGTAATTTATCAGCTAAAAACACACTTTATACACCCACAAAATTATATAAAGATACCTTGATTTATGCAGTAGATATAGACTCAGTTTACGGAATTTTGAGACAACCCTCGTAAAAGGTACGTAACGTCTCAGCTACTTTTATGCCAACACAATGTGAGACCCTAAGATGCATCAATTGACAAAGTTCGATGATCCTAGGCCCCTAACTATATCTAGATATTAAATTCAAAAACATGAGTTAATCGCTATAATATTCAAAATGTAGGACAATTTATCCTTTTTGGGCTGATACACCGAGGCCCGAAGACGCATCAACTACCATGTTTGAATAACTAAGGTATCACAATGTCAAGGTTATACTGTAAAAACCATTTAAATATGAATAGCTGCAACTTTAACGCAGCTAGGTTAAGGACTCCTATATATACGTCAGCCTATGCAGAGGTTCGGGAAAGCTATTATGACGTCACGTTAAAACAATAAAAATGAATCTCGATGAATAAATACTATATGTCTTCTTAAAACATACTATAAATACTTTCGTTCCTCATAAATATTAATCGCTATAATATTCAAAATGTAGGACAATTTATCCTTTTTGGGCTGATACACCGAGGCCCGAAGACGCATCAACTGCCATGTTTGAATAACTAAGGTATCACAATGTCAAGGTTATACTGTAAAAACCATTTAAATATGAATAATTTAATTTTGTTTGTATTCTAGCCTCTGATTGGTTAATATCCAAAAAGGAACACAAATTATTTCTGTATAACCTGGTTTGGTATGGGGACACCCCCCCCCCCCCTGACAACCAGCTGAATCGTCTGTATCCATGCAATGCTCTCATTTCCAGTCCTCGGGATTCATGGAAAATTCCAGATTTAATAAATGTACCTTTAGCTTCAAACAGTAACTCGGATCTTACCACATGCAAACAAAAAACATGGCTGCTAGGACTATGTATCAGTTTTTACCTCCCCTTGCTTCCCATCACTTCCGTTACTAGGGTTGTATTATTGAGCGGCAAATTTGAACTAATAAAAAGCAACGAAATTTTACACCCACAGTTGTTTAATGATTTTAGAATTAAATTATAAGGAATGACTCTAATTCTTGGCCAAATTATTCGAGTATAACCTGGTTTGGGTCAGTTTACGCTGTTTTATAATCCGCTTCGCGGATTATAAAGCGTAAACTGACCCAAACCAGGTTATACTCGAATAATTTGGCCAAGAATTAGAGTCATTCCTAAAATAGCTGCAACTTTAATTAAACGAGACGTTCATCTTGATATGAGACCAAATATATTTAATATTATAATATTATATATTATAAATATAATTTATTTTTCATTTATGTATGAAAAATTATTGACAACTAGTACAGCGAGGTTGCCAATGACGAATCGCCCCTGTTAACGAATCACTTTCAAATAAAAATTCTGTATTTTTCTGATCAAGGTCCAATACTTAACTTAACCTATCCTGTCATGCTGAATTATTCTTGCTTTCATTATTTATCACGAAATTATTAAAAATTCAACTTGCTCAATGTCGTAATTTTTCAACAAACATGAATAAGCTTTTTCATGACGCAGACTAGAAGCGTGCATGCAGCAGACTACTTTCACTTTCCGACTGCGCTCTAATGTGAATGGTACATTCTAGGTAAGCTTTGGTACAGATGTTTAATAAAATTATGTGTCTAAAAGCACTGAAAGCGTCATACAATTTCTTAATCAGAGAATAATTTTATAAGCTATAAAGTTGTAGGTACATGTAGTTAAGTTTCCAATTACGAATCACTGCTACAAGAATTACAGTTAGAGATGTAGGGATCCTGTCAAAGTTATAAATTTTCGCATGCGATTTTTGCACACCTGTTACAATAAAAAAAAACAGAAGTTTAAAATCCACTTCATTCCCCGTGGTAGAAAATTTCTCCATTCAGTTATAATTTAAACGATATTTTGGTTTCCCTGTAATATTGTAATTCATTAAAAATAACGTTACCTCAAAATAATTTCGTTTTCTTTCTTTTATTGACATTAAATTATTATATGGACTTTCAGATATTTCTCCCAAAAAAGTGCACAATAAAGATGGTGGAAATACATCTAATCAAAAATCAGCAGCCAAAATCACTAAGAAGTACAGAGGAAAGAGATTGTCTCCACGGAAAATGGAAGTCCGAAGAGCACTATATGAAGTAAGTAAAAACAATAAATCAATTAGGAAAGCAGCAAAGGAGAATGAGCTGTCTTATTCATTTCTATACAGACGATGGGCTGATGAAGTAGACCCATATAAAGTGAAAGGACAACCTCCAGTATTCACTGAATCAGAAGAGACAGCCATGGCAAAGTGGCTTTGCGAAATGTCTTAAAGGGATATGGGTTTGAGGATGTGAGAGTTTTTGGACTTTGTACAGACAGTTGTTAATAAAGAAAAGCGTCAGGTGCCGTTCAAAGATGGAGGACCAGGTAAAAAGTGGTATTATGCATTTATGAAAAGAAATTCCAACATTATCAACCAAAGAACACAGACAGCACTGGATCTAAAGAAATCTCAGGTCACAAAAGAAAAAAATTGGATGCATGGTAAGACAGATTTCGAGATTTTTTGCTAAGTATTGGGCTGATTGACAAACCAAACAAAATATGGAGAAACAGGTTTCAATATGGGCAGCAACAAAAGTAAAGTCATAGGGCCAACTAGACGAGACCTGGGTGTGCCTCACATTTCCTTTGGGAAACAGCGTCTTACTGTGATGTTTTGCGGCAGTGCCTCTGGGCAAATGATGCCGCCATTTCTGGTATACCCTGAACCAAAGCCAAGGGGTTATAATCCTCTCAATGGGTCTTTAGATGGAACTGATACTGCATATACAAAGAAAGTATGGATGGACAGAGCAACGTTTTCCAAGTTTGTGGACCATTTCGATAGACATGCTGGGGTAGAGCGTCCAGTTTTGCTTCCTTTTGACAGCGTAAGTAGTCATGTTGATCATGATGTATTCATGAAAGCCAAATCCAAAGCAATTGAATTATACAGAATTCTTCCTAATGCTACTCACTTGATGCAACCGCTGGATAAAAGTATTTTTGGACCAATAAAGTCTAAGTGGCACCTAACATCAAGAAAGTACACGAGAGAAAATCCAGGAAAAGCAATAGGGAAAGAGAATTTTGCAATAAAATTGTCAGAGACCTTCTTACATTTTTACAAACCATTAACTGTAATCAATGCTTTTAAATCTGCAGGTATATATCCGGTTGACAGTACAGTCATCACTCATGTAATGCTGAAACCATCACTGAATTATACAGATGAAGCAGCAAATGTATGTGTAGATGTTGAGAATGAGACAAGTACTGGTTGTCAAGAAGAATCTGAGGAACAGAAGAAAGTCATAGGAGCTCTTGAGGTTTTTCAGAGCACTCTTTGGACTCCTGTCCGGCAATGCTATGCCGATCAATTAGAGGAAGGCCTTGGTCTTGAAGGACAGTCTCCTTGTTTTGATGTGTATAAAAAGTTGCATGACAAAGCATATCAACATGACAGAGGTTTGAAAAAAAGGAACAGACATACATGAAGCACATCAGGACTTGAATTGCTTGCTGATGCAGCTGATTTACAGCTGGACACCCAACAGCCTGAACGATCTACTCTTCAAGAAGACAGTAACAAAATAAGAGAACATTCAGATACTGGTGATGTGCTGATGTCTCCTGTGTTAACAGAAAGTTTGGTCTACCCTAAGGCTACTAACTGTTTAACGAGAACACGACTGTCTTTTTTAGACACATGTCCTGATCACCTGACCTCCCCAGAAAGTATCAGACAGTTCTCCTTAAAGCAACTGGAGACAGTTAAGTCTTTTGCCAAGAAGGTAAAAAAAAAACTTCAGTACATGAAAAAAATTAGCAAGAGAAAACTGTAAAAATGAAAAGAAAGAAAAGTAAAGTATGTCACAAGAGTAGATCAAAGAATTTGAGAAAATTGACATGTGACAGTGACAGTGATGAAACTTTAGGCTTAGAACAGGATGACATTGTTACCAAACCATTTTGCCAAGCATGTCACAGTACAGAACAAGAAGACGAAGAGTTAGGACTGGAGAGGCTTTGGGTCCACTGTGATTCCTGTGACAGTTGGGTGCACACAGAGTGCTTATCCTATGAAATTGATGTGAATGAAAGCTTTATGTGTTCAAAATGCTCCATAATTTAACTGGGTGCTTATTTAATTGATGTTGCATGTATTCATAATTTTGCTCGTAACTGGAATCCAGCAGATTTCTGTCCATTACACCACTTTCAACAAAAAATAGTGTAGCGGATAGAAATCTGATGAGTTCTGACAATGAATTATACTATATTTAGTACATGTGAGGTGTAAATTTATAAAATTTATACAATTGAAACCCTGATGTAACATATGTGAAATTTTTTTAAATTATTACAGTCACAAGTCTTTATAGTACTCTGTGTTACTACTTTTTCTAGATTTTAAAATATTTACATATATTTTTCATTCCTTTTTCAGTCTACTGAGGATGTTGGAAAGGAGAAATCCAACAGTTTAGCTTCACGAAAAATTATAATTGACAAACGTGTTGTGAAAGGCTATCATGCATTTAAAATCCGTCCCCTCTTTACATTCCTCCAACTCGTTTACTTGTTGACACGGAATACTCAAACAGCAAAGACCTCAATGCTTGTTTGGTGTTGCTCCCACCATTGAACAAATCTCCCCAACATATTCATAATGATATTACAGATAACAAAAACGCCAGCTAAAAGTTAGTGACATAGCTGGGCTACCTATCGGACATGTACCCAAGTGTCTTTCTGCATGCTTTCGGAACATTTTGGATAATGGCGGGGAAATAAATGCTGAAGTGAGTGGACAGCCAGTGCCAAGTTTTCATCCATGGTCAGAACCTAATAAGGAAGGGGTTGGTGTTGTTCTTCCCTGCAAGTACATACTTGCAAATGTAGATGTTGAATGAACTGAAAGAATTATTTTCAAAATTAGAAATCATGATTGTATAATAATCAGAATTTATTCCTCCTAGTTTAGCATCAGAGCCCTCAAATAATTGGTTATTATGTATGTCCGTTTTTTTCTGTATCCATTTATCTGTCTTTGTAATTACATGAAAGGATGTTCATGTATCTTATAAAATTAACAAAAATGACTACTTAGAATGACTTTAAACTGATTTTTTTTTATGGATCAAAGACATTTTTTATATCCACTAGTCATTTTTTTTCCAAATAAATTCATTGTTGTTGTTTTTTTTTTTCATTAATTGTCGGGTGCAATAAAATGAACACTTCAAAAATTTTTCTGAGCCTTTCTATTTTTCTTGATAATATTTAAGGCATAGTAAAACGTAAAAAGGGTATTTTGACACTGTCCCTAACAAAAATAATCAGCTGTATGTCACGTGATTCGGTAATGGAGAAAATGATCCGCTAAAGGAGAAAACATCATTCATCAAAGTACAGCGATAATTTTTATTAGCTCACCTGAGCCAAAGGCTCAAGTGAGCTTTTCTGATCAAAATTTGTCCGTTGTCTGTCGTCGTTGTCGTTGTTGTTGTTGTAAACTTTTCACATTTTCATCTTCTTCTCAAGAACCACTGGGCCAATTTCAACCAAACTTGCCACAAAGCATCCTTGGGTAAAGGGATTCATGTTTGTTCAAATGAAGGGCCACACCCTCTTTCAAGGGGAGATAATTAAGAATTAGTGAAAATTTAGTGGTATCTTTTAAAAATTTTCTTCTCAAGAACCACTGGGCTGTAAAAGTTGAAACTTATGTGAGACCTTCATTACATAGTGTAGATTCAAGGTTGTTCAAATCATAAACCCCAGGGGTAGGGTGGGGCCACAATGGGGGATCAAATTTTTACATAGGAATATATAGGAAAAAATCTTTAAAAATCTTCTCCTCAAGAACAACTAAGCCACGATTAGTCATATTGCTATGGAATCATCCTCAGGTAGTGTAGATTCAAGTTTGTTCAAATCATGACCCCCAGGGGTAGGGTGGGGCCACAAGGGGGGTTCAAAGTTTTACAAAGGAAAATATAGAAAAATCTTTAAAAATCTTTTGCTCAAGAACAACAAAGCCACAATTAGGCATATTGATAGGGAATCATCCTCAGGTAGTGTAGATTCAAGTTTGTTCAAATCATGACCCCCAGGGGTAGGGTGGGGCCACAATGGGGGATCAAAGTTTTACATAGAAATATGTAGGAAAAATCTTGAAATTGTTTTTCTTAAAAACAACAAAGCCACAATTAGTCATAATTTATATGGAAGCATCCTCAGGTAGTGTTGATTCAAGTATGTACAAAATCATGACCCCGGGCGGGGGGGGGGCACAATGGGGGATCAAAATTTTACATAGGAATTTATAGAAAAAAAATCTTTAAAAATCTTTCTCTCAAGAACAACAAAGCCACAATTAGTCATATTGATATGGAATCATTCTCAGGTAGTGTAGATTAAATTTTGTACAAATCATGACCCCCAGGGGTAGGGTGGGGCCATAATGGGGGATCAAAATTTTACATAGAAATATGTAGAAAAAAATCTTGAAAAATCTTCCTCTCAAGAACAACAAAGTCACAATTAGTCATATTGATGTGGATTCATCCTGAGGTAGTGAAGATTCAAGTTTGTATCAAATCATAACCCCTCGGGGTAGGGTGGGGCCACAAGGGGCGATCAAAGTTTTACATAGGAATATACAGAAAAAAAACTTGAAAAATCTTCTTCTCAAGAACAGCAAAGCCTTGTTAAGTCATATTGATATGGAAGAATTCTCAGATAGTGTAGATTTAACTTTGTTCAAATCATGACCCCCAGGGTTAGGGTGGTGCCACAATTGAGGATCAAATTTTACATAGGAATACATAGGAAAAAAACTTCAAAAATCTTCTTCTCAAGAACAGCAAAGTCATGTTTTGTCATACTGATATGGAAGCATCCTCAGGTAGTGTAGATTCAAGTTTTTTCAAATCATAACCCCCTGGGGGTAGGCTGGGGCCACAATGGGGGATTATAGCTTTACATAAGAATATATAGGGGAAAAAACTTGAAAAATCTTCTTCTCAGGAACAGCAAAGCCATGTTTTGTCATATTGATATGGAAGCATCTTCAGGTAGTATAGATTCAAGTTTGTTCAAATCATAAACCCCAGGGGTAGGGTGGGGCCACAATGTGGGATCAAATTTTTACATAGGAATATATAGGAAAAAATCTTTTCATCAACAGAAAAGCCATGTTTAGTCATATTGATATGGAAGCATCCTCAGGTAGTTTAGATTCAAGTTTGTTAAAATGATGGGGGGGGGGGGGTTTAGGGAGGGTCCACAATGGGGGATCAAATTTTTAACAAGTTAATATATAGGAAAACAATCTTTAAAAATCTTCTGTTCAAGAACAGTAAAGCCATTTGTTATATTGATATGGAAGCATCCTCAGGTAGTTCAAAATCCAAGCCCCCTCCCCTTTAAACTTTTCAATACTGAAGTGATTTCTGCTTTTTCCTACCCAATGTGCTCAGGTGAGCGATGTGGCCCATGGGCCTCTTGTTTAATCAGTGGTTGTTGGGAAAAAATATGTTATTAATCAAACATGGTACCACCGAACAATGTTGTATTATGAATTTGACTCGGACTCGGTTACGAACTATCAAAGCAAATTTACTAAGTGATTCGTTATCGGCGACCTCACTGTATGTTTCGTATTTAGTAAAACTTATTTACTAAGGATTTTATGTCAACGTGTCCAGTGTGTCATTCATATGCATTCAATTTCATACTGGGATATAAATTCAACTTATGTTGAATTTTCATTTTATTTATTGAATTTTAATTTTATTTTTTATTAAAAGTAAACCCCCAATGGTGTATGTTCAACTCTCAAGTGATGTAAATGGAATAGATTTTATTAATATAGTGTCTTAATTATTTCAAACATGAAAGCCCTTACATAGAAAGGGTGTGGGGATATCCTCCCTCCCCGATATTGTAATACTATGCATTCTTTCGTTGTTCCTATAGATAAAATTGAAATTTCGCATACGTCCATATTAACTTCAATGTATCAAAGTGTAAATTCTTCATCTTTTTAAAAATTATTTATGTGTACATGATAAAAACGTTTTGTTTTGAGGAAATGCGAACCGACACTGTTGACAGTGACAGAAGGTCGGACAGTTTGCCACAGTGAGATATTCATGAATTTAGATAACTTCACTAAACAATTTTTCTTCATTCCGATACTTACTTAGTATATATTATAGTTTTCAGTTCTTCTAATCACCAGAACTCACTGAAAATGTATTTGTGAAAAAATATTTCATTGTTCGGAAAACAGGAGGAATAACTGAACTAAAGGGAGGGAAAACAAACATTTCCCACTTGTATAGAGTTGTTCCTCTTTGATCAGTGAGCTTCAGAAAACGGTATCGATAATTACATTGTAAAATTTTGTGTTTGTTTGTTTGGTTATTTTAATATATAAAAGGAGAACAAAATGAAATATTATTTTTAAATAATATGTTTTATGGCATCATTGTATCCTTCCATCTATTTTTATCACATAATCTATTTTTAGTATTCGGTTTTTATAGTTATTTTTAACCTGAGGGTTCATCTATATCTATTTTTAAAAATATTTGTTCTTGTACCTCATCAATAACCAATGAAATTGCAGGATTATGATCACGTGGTGGCGGAATCCAATTGTCATTGGATTTGTGGCGAAATTTTTGTATATGCCACCTTAAGTTTTACATTGTTTTGGTTTTTCATATCACAGGGAGATCCCCCTGCCATTGTTGTGGACTAGTTTGTATATATATGTTACCTGGTGATCTCCCATCTTATAAATGTACATTCATCAATGATAATATTGTCTTACTTAGACATTAGGGAGATCCCGCTGCCTGTGTGATATTAGGTGCTCAATAAGTCTTTTACGTTTATCTGGGATCTCCCTGGTAGTTAAGGTAGTTTATTTGTAATTAGTTGTTTATCTTCGTCATTAATAAATGACAATATTCATCAAAGCATGTCTTGTGGTGTTTTATTGAAGTAAAAAATTAACAAAGCTGCGGGACCAAGATGGAACTGGTTTCCACTCATTCTTTACTGTACAGGCATTTGTTTAGCATAAGATAAATGGAGGGCATAATAATATTTATTTGGCAAAAGCATAATTATAAGATAGACCGGGAAAGTCAATTGTAACGGAATAAATGAAATATGTGGAGATAACGAACAGTATTCGAGCTCAAAAGTTCATTAAACATTACAAAATAAAAGCAGAGCAAACACTTCAGAGGTGGGATCAGGTATCATGGAGGAGTGAGCATCCCCTGCCGACCGGTCACACCCGTCGTGTGCTCCTTGTCATGATCGGGAAATAACGGGAAAATCCGTCGACAATTCAGTGTGTAAATAACGGCCTAACAAATAGTATGAAAAAAGTCAGTCAGCATTTGACTTCATGATAGATTTAAACTTTAAATGGCTATAACTTCTTTAGTTTTCAACAAAACTGAATGAAATATAGAATATAGATAGGTATAATGGACTCCTACATTATGCTACTATCAAAATTAGGTGCAAGGATATACAGGAAAGTGTGCTGAAATCTAATTGGCTAATACTTTATAGGTTGTATCTCTTACTATCCAATATAACTCTTTGAAAGAACCATTCTCTATAAGGCCGTTTTGCGGCCTACAATGACTTCAAATTTTCAAGTTGTATTTTTTTCTTTAGAAACTGCATGAATCAGTTGGCTAATGATCCAGTTTAATGATAAATGTTGATTGGTTAATGAGGCTATGGTATTTGTTATGATACAAGGTCACAAAGTAATGTACTTTCAGTCTGTATTAGCATTAGGGTAATGGGAAATCTCAAGAGGGTTGGTGTGATAGGCAACTCCTACACATGTCATAACCACCTTAAACCAACAACAAAATTTACGTGTAAATTTCTTATAAACATAAAAGGTGACTACCAGAATATGAACTTGGTTTAAGGTGGTTATGGCATGTAAATAAAAACTTTTCGCTTCATTTTTACGATATTTGTAGAAAAATCTAACAAATGAAAATGAAGGCTATCCTCATATGTAGACTATTTCATACTCTAAACTTTAAGATAGAGCACATGTTTCTGTTGAATAAACCAAAAAAAAATATATGTCATGCATTTTCATTCGAAAAATGTCAACTTTTTGCCAAAAAATCTAAATCAAAGTACTGGAAAGATGGAAGTTATGAAATTACACGTGAAGACAACTTTTTTAAAATTGTCTGCTCGAAATAAAGATTTTTTTTTTACATACTCAGGTGTGAATACAAGTTTTATTATAATTTTCATTTTCTAATTATCATAGTTTAGTTTATTTATGCTAATTTTTGCATTTATTCCTTAGTAGTACCCTTATCTGTTAGTACTAGAAGTGATGAAAGATATCTATGTTGTACTGGGAAGATACATTTGCTATTTGTGTTATTAACTTTTTTCTATAGGTACACGGTCATTTAACTTTTATAGATAGGGAATTACTGATGGGATGGTTTCATAATGGGAATTCTCACCTCAACTCTTCAGAAGAACCCTCATATTTTTCTCTATGAGTGACATAAGATCCAAATATTTTCTGTTACCTGGGTGTTGAGAGGACTCAATCTATTTGGATTCAGGAAGCAACAAACTTCTTTGGTAGCATTATTAGCTACAAGAACAGCAGTTCTGTCTTAGAGAAAGAAAAGTCAAGGGGGAGGGGGGTTCCTATTGTCACATGTGATAGATACATGTAAATGAGTGTTGCATTTTAGAATTTTTCACCCAAATAAAGAGATTATCCGCTGTAGGTGAAGTGTCACAATTTTGATTTATGGTTTCATTATTGACGCGACCTTCTTTTTGAAATAATATCCAAAAGACCCATGACTTTGACTTTTAACGCCGAAGACTTAGCAAAGGAACAGTCACTAGCCGCGTTAAATGCATTAGTTTTTGACGCAGCACTGGGAACGAGAATTGAACCCTTAGGCCTCAAGAGTTCGAAGCAATCATCAAACCCTTAGGGCCCATTTTGTACCTGGGATGGTAGTCCGTGGATATACTAAAACTTTTAATATGCATTGTGAAAGGAGCTGTCGAAAATCTTCCCCGTTTTAATGGAGTGTCGTTAAAAGGGGACAGCTAGAAACTTGACTTTTACATATACATATGTTTATTATATTTTAGAAAGCATTTTTTATCAAATATATTGTTATACATACGAAATAAAATGAAATCAAAGCAATTCTTACGTTGTTAACTCATTGTTAACAATATATTTTTAATACAGCCGTTCTTAGTTTTCTATACTCACTACTCATATGATTAATCAACACGTACTTGCATTTATTTAATATTTTAATCCTGCACGTTAATACATGTTAATGGAGTCTTTATTTTTTTTAATATAGAATCTATTAATACTAACTCAATTTTTATTTAATCACAAACAAAAGCCCTTCAGTGTTTTCAACAATTGACACACAACTGTGTATGTTTAATAGATACTTCGAAACCATATTTCTTATATGAGCATTTTATGCGTAAAACAGGTAGCTCATCTAGAAAATCAATACACAATTACAAACTTAATAAAACTTATATGAAGTAACACATTTCAATTAAATGATTATTAAACATTTTTCAACATCATACGGTGTGCATATTGTAAAGATTTACATTCAAAATATGCAAAATGTGAATGCATCAAAATTCACGTCATAAAAGATATCTTAATCCATAAATTAAACAATCTTTGTATTCATTAGTTTAATTTGATGTATGTTCGACGTAAATAAACATTTTTTGACCATTTAAATTTAGAAACATGCATAGAAACCTGATGTTAATAGACCTACCCTCAATTTTTCATTACTTGACCACAATTTGCTATTTTTAAATCACGTGATTTAGGTGATCGATGTTGAAAAACAAACACCAGAATCATAAAATATAATGATTAAAGTTACATAAAATCTCATTTTAAAGTGATTTTATCGTAGGCTGGAAAATGACCTTATACAGAATCATCCTTTAAGACATTGGCTTATGATATAAGGCACTATAAGATTATATATGTGAGAAATCTAGAAAATACGCGTAAGCACGTGTGCTGAAATCTGACTGGCTAACGTTGTTAGTATTTATAACATTCTTAATTGTTAACGAAAGAAAATGAAATTCAGAGTATATACAAATAATACAAGTTCCTACATTATTCAATTATCAGAAATTAATATGAGGACATGCATGCAAGCGCTGATTTCTGATAGCTTAATATTCATGTTGCTGTAACTTTCTATGTTTTCAGTGAAATTCTTTAAAATTTAAAATGGAGCTTTTTATTATGGCATTCTATCAGTTTTTGTACATGTAAATGGTAATTTTCGAAATCATGTGCTTGCACGTTACTTAAATCTGATTTGCTTATGCTCACTGTGCTATATTTGCATTGTTATTTCTTCAAAATGCGTTTAAAAATAAGTTCTTAAAGTCTATATTACAAAGATTTTGCTTAATTTGTTGAGGTTAATAGGGAATGGGGCCCCAAAGGGAATGGGGGGGGGCGTTTGGGGAACATCTGGAACGGTCTTCGTTACAATTAGAACTACATGACTGTGTAGTTCATCATGGATTTTATCGCTTCCTTCAAAAACGGTGAAAAACACCCCACTACTGAGGAAGGAGGGTTGTTACCGGCAATATTCTTTTTACATCAGTCGCAAGCCAGTATATCGCCTTAACTCTCACACATTTGTTCATTGGCAAAATGTAAAATATATGTACTTCCATTCAGTTTATATATATACAGCTTTTGTTATGTAGAAAAAATATGTATACTTGATTCTTGTATTACGTGTATAATAGTATATTATTATTTGTTTACAGTGTCAAATAGGTCCGATAGGCCGGGTGTTTGATAAATTTATTTTTATGCATTTACTATATAATAAATCACAGTTTCTTGCATATATACATACGTGTAGCGACTCCACAGGATTCAAATACAAAATAAACAATAAACAATTTTTTTAAAAAAAGAAAAAATGACAGGAAAATACAGGTAATTAAATTTCACCCGTTTTAAATGTTGAGGATTGATTTTATCCTGAAAATATACAAATATGTTTTTCCCCGGCTTTGATGTCAAACATGGTGTAATACGTACGTTCCCTTTGTACTGCATTCTCATTATATGGCGGGTTCCATTGTATCGCGGTATTTTCCAAAAATTAGGATACATAGCTCATATCCTTTTTGTTGATGAACTATCTGTCTGTCGTCTGAATGTTAACTTTTGTGATGGTTAAAAAGTATGGAACACCCGTTGGAAAAACATTTTTTCAAATAAAACGATGTTTTTCAGATTTCCATTCCCGTTTTTATTTTATTTAGACCATTGAATATATAATCAAGTAAAATCCATAATAAAGTTCATATTTTGAAAGCCCTAAGTTTGTATTATTGTTAAGTTTTTATGTAGATTTACATCATAAATTAAAAAATAAAAATTGTACTTTGTGACAGTTTCAAGCCTCCATGTTTTTCAATATCGCGATACAATGAGACTCTCCACTTTTGGAGGTAAATAAGACTTCTTGTTTTAAAAATAGACTACAAAGTAAACGAAGAAAGCTAAGAAAATAATTAGCCACTAAAAAGTTAGGCCATTGATAGGTTTATGAATAGTATTAAATGAAAAGTTAATGTATGAATTTGGAATAACATTTTTACGCAAAAGAAATAAGTACCGCGATATTATTAGACACCAGTATACATTGTACAACCTTTCAAAATTTAAAACTGCTAAGCAATTTTTGTTAACTTTCTTTTTGCATACCATAACTTTTACACTTACTCATTTTGATTGAACTTTAGCAGTTTAGTATTACTTACGATATAAATTATTCCTTGCATTTGGTATCGTATTTATTAATTTTTATTATAGTTTATTCTAGAACAGTACACATAATCACAACAGAATTAAAACTTATAATCCTCTTGGTTCATACATTGTACGAGGTTTATCTACAATAACATGTACTGTAATAATTTGTATTAATTTACGGTTCGTACGGACTACTGCTAAAGTAATTTTTAGAGAATTTAACGGGAAGCAATGCAACTTCGCCTTTGTGAACTGTCGTCATAATCAGATGTGCACAAAACAACCGCTCGAATGGTCGAGATTGTGTACCAATATTGATGACAAAAGCAAACCCGCGACCTACCTTAAGCGGGGGTGCACTGTCAACGTTAGCGTAAATCATAGTTTTGTCGAGAAAATGTGAAAATGTCTACTCGGTAGACATCATTTTTACCCTACAAAACTCTAGAATCCAGGCCCGCGGAGCCCCTGCCTACTTTTTGTCTCTCCCCCCCCTCGCAACTTCAATTCCTGGATCCGCGCATGTATAAAGTGTTATATAAAAGAAAACATTTGCAAATGCAAATATATGACTTTACAATACTGAACTGCTGCTACTGATTTTGAACTGCTGCTTTGAGTGCATATAATAATGGATCTATACATAGGGAAAGATCCTCACCTGATTACATGATGTATGCCAGAATACTTAGCTTTCTGGAGTTAAATTTCAACGACACATGTTCAACGTCACTTTTCGACGTGACTAACCTTTGACACCCTAACTACAAATCCACATTAACCGTGTATCTTTCGTCTCTCTGAATCTTTTTGGGTATTTAAAAAATGTCCTCTTGATGCATTTTATTTTTTTTTTGTAGACACTCCATATAAACTTTACGATAAAATTTCAAAGAACTTACAGAATGGGATAAAAATTGCAAATTTTACGGAACAATTGTGTCATACCACATGCCTTTTTTATGACAAATGCTCATATCAAAAGAGTTTTTCTGTTATACTCAGGTAGAAAAAACGTCATATATCTATTTGAGGTTGCGCCGCCTATACACAGCATTGTTTACAAAAACATTTACCATTTTTTAAAAAATAAAACTTATCATTTATGGTTTATTCTATGGATAGAACAGATTTTTCAAATTAAATTTGTTTAAATCCATTGATGTACCAAAAGCGGTTTTAATTGTATGGCGCTAGTCCACGAACTTTTTGATAACATATACAAGGGTGATCAAAAAGTTCGCAAACTAATTGAATTGCTTCCATAAAAGAAATAAAATTAGATTTCAGTGTTCATTATTCTTTAAAGTAGTCCTCTCCGATTTTAATGCACATCTTCCACCGTTCTGCCCGTGCGCGAATCACGTAATCCAGGCGGTCACGTGACATGCTCCTTAGCGTTCTGTTCACAGAAGCGTTAAGATTTTTCCAAGTTTTATACTTCTTTCCATGAAAGTTATTTTTTATAACAAGAACAGTCCATTTGTCAGAAATGGCTAAATCCGGCAATAGGATGGGCGGATAAGGATATCCTTTCCCAGAATGAGCATGGTGACCATCACAATCCGAGTCCTCGATCTGTCTTGGGAGGGTCGTTTATCCAATGTGGATAAAGCATGGGCGCCTTCTTCTTATCATATTTGATATGTTTAACGTCTAAAGTAAACGATATTTTAAGGGTTTTTATCACGTCTCAAAATTTTTTGATATGACAAAGTTTACATGCTATTAGAATCATATATTTAAACATCTTTGCTAGAAAATTAATATTTTTGATGTTTCAGCGATTCAAAGTTTTAATTTCTCAATATGCATATTTTGATCGCCGATGTTACGCGCTATTGCTCTGACGTCATAGGTGTCAATCCTGGTCAAGCGAAGTACTTATTGTGTATACAAAAGGGCTCATTTGTTGTGTCTATTAAACCTGTTAGAAAATAATTAAGTGAAAATTGAATAATTGACAGCTTGTAAGGTATAATTTATGGCTTTATGGTGCACAAATGTGCACAAGAAAGGTTTTAGATAGAATTTTTCCCCACATTTCCTGGACTTGGTCGAGAGAAGAAAGGGGGCCCTTTCTCTGCAAATGCTATGGCGTTTATCTCCATTCAGAACAATAGTTCATGCCCGATCGATCACAATTTTTTTCTGTCCTATAAAATATTTTAAGGAAAGACACTTTTAAAAAATAATAAATGGCAAACACGCATTTTTAAAAGTCGCACAGAATCTAGTAAGAATGTTGTGAACTTCGTAATGGCGTACGGCACCATTGAAGAAGTGTCATTTCTAGTACATGATATTCACTGCTAGAACAGATAGAAGATATACAGGATTCATTTATTTATAATTAATTAAAATAATAATGAACGATAATTTAAAATTCCCATATTATAAATGTTTACGAAGTTAAACTTTAGTAATTCGTTCTATTTAGTTGAAGTCCCGAGTTGTCAACGGCTTCGTCTTCGGTGACCTCTCTCCAATTGTCGGCATATTTTCTGGTTATTTCTCTCTAGACGTTCATACCTAAAAGATTGACTGTCCATAACTAAAGGAATATCTAGTCGATGTCAAAATTTCAACCGGCCATACTATGTATTCTATTTATTTAGCGTAAAAATCTATTCAATATATTTTACGATAAGCTTTACGAGTTCTATTGACCATTGACACCTATGACGTTTCAGTACCACGTGACCCCTATCTAATTAGTGGAGATTTTTACTTCGAGGACCCAATATTACGGGCGTTTTATCGTCTAATTACGGCCGTTTTCAACATTATTTCATAATTAAACGATAATTATATGTTTCAAGAAAATAATAGTGTTTCATTTTTAAGAAATTTCGATACGTGATAAAAACCCTTAAGGGATTTAATTATTATATTATTGTTAAGATATTCAACCATTTTTCTAATTGTAACTTGGCGATCTTTCATAACAGATTGCTCAACTAAGGACAAATCTTTTCCCAAGCTTGCTTCCACAGGGCAACAGAACAAACATCATTTTTAACCATCTCCCTTCATTCACTAAAACAATCAATCCAATTAATGATTGAACTTCTGGCAAGTCTTTTGCCATCATAAACTTTTTACAAATTATTATATGTTACAGCAAAGAAATTTCCAAAATGTACGAAAAACTTTACAGCCTTTCGTTGCTCGAGTACGACTGAGTCAACCATTTTTTGTCACAAGTCTTCTACACATAGACGTCATTTTCACATTGTGACGTCACAAACATGGAGCAAAACATCACATAACATCTGCTATTTATAGAAAATTTGTATGACTGTATGTGTGCCAAATGTCATTCTGATCTGAATTGTGGTTTTGTAAAAATAGAGATAGTTCGCGAACTTTTTGATCACCCCTCGTATATATATATATATATAGCACTAAAAATGACCAACGACACGAACAATAATAATTGTCAAATTTTCGGGACGACCTGTCCCTTCCTCAGGACAAAGAAAAAAGTTAAGAAGTCATAAAAACAAAGGAAAGAGAGAAGCAAAAACAACTAGCACTACTACTAAACTACCAAACAAAGGTCACCGACACGTAGAAATGGCTTCAATTACTATCGTTATGAAAAGAAAGGACAAATGCAAGCGTTTAATATCCTGCATTTAGATAAAATTTGCAGTAAATATTATATTAATTTTGAAATCAAATGCATTGGATAAAATTAATGTAGATGTACAGTATTTATTGTACTGCGTAAATGTTTACAATTCAGAAATTCGTTGTATAATGGTAACAGCGTAGGTTAAATATTGTACAACTAGTCTATAAAAGACAAATAGTGAAAATGACATGAAAAATCAATTTAAATTTCAACGAATTTTCGACTATCGTTCGACTAAAGCCTCCGACTATTCGACGCTGTCCGAATAAAATTGACATCCCTAATAAATATATATATATATATATATATATACAAATCTATGAAACATATATTGTACATATCATTAAAATCATTTACAAAATTAATGAGAGCAAATAAAATTATATAAATTACATTTTACATTTTTATTTACACATATTCAGGCAATTTCCTCTACACATAATTCAGTAGAAAAAAAATTGCCTACTTTTATAAGATTAAAATCATCAAACTAAAATCCTTTTCATTACACAGTCCACTAAGTTTGTGCATTAACATTTTCTATATGAACATGAATTGTAAAACATACACGTACCATGTCATGCACGAAATAAAAGTTCAGGTAGCTAAGTACATATAAACCTCCAAAATATTATCTTAAAATATTTACTTCCTACATATTATCTTAAAATATTTACAACAGTATACATTTATACATATATGTAGTACAAATTATTTTATAAGCTTTTGGTGACATTTTGCTGATTACCACACTAAAGGCCTCTCAACTGTTTCACTCTTTTCTCTTTTGCAATATGTAGTTAAATTTGTTGGTACACCATGTTGTTAATTCCCCGGCATTTTAAGCATATTGATCATCATGTCTTCTTGGTTTCCTGTGAAAGAAAATGTTTACAGAATCTACTATCACACACAGAAAAAGCTATAAAAATAAACAACAACGTGAGTTTAAATTTTATTAAACAGACCATATTTATTTTATGCTTTATTTGATTATGTGTGTATTTGGTTTTTTTGTGATTCATTTAAAATGAATTAGTAGCGTTGGTTTTTTTAAAATGCAATTTTATATAAAATTTAAAGTCAAAGAAAGAGAAAACAACAAATAATCTATCCCTTCCCTTGGTTACTAAGAATGCTCTCTTAGTTGACCACCTCTAAACGTGTAAAGATTACATTCTAAACTTGATATTATTGTATTTGGTAAGAAAATGATTTTTCTTACCATTTTTGTTAAAGATATGGAATCTTTCTTCTCACAAGTTCCAGAATTTTTCCTGCGATTTCAACAGCTTCTTCAGCTTGATTTGGGGTGTAAATATCAGAGGGAGTAGCCTTGCCGTGCCCCCCTGGAACAGCATCTGGATATCGCATTCGGAAATAATTGCCAGTTATTCCTTCCAATTGACGGGCAAGTCCAGAGAGTTCAAAATCATTAAGTCCTTGAACCAGTGCAGCTAAATTGTGAACGCGATCTACTTGGTCTGCATCCCTTTGATACAACAGTGCTTTAAGGGCTTTTTCTGCAGACTATGAACCAAGAAATAAGAAGTCACTTTATTTTTTTAAAATCTGATTTTTTTCCCCTTTCTAAACAGAAAATTATCTCTTTCTGTTCCCTCAGCAATCATTTTAATCAAAAGCACATTTTTTATTCTCCTAGAGATAACTATTTCTTCCCGTAAACTTCAAATATACTGTATATCAAATTTCTTTATGCTAAATTTTTAAGGATCAATTACAAATATGATGAAAATAATGATTTACCTGATGGGACTTGTAGCATGCCCAGTTGTATGCATTAGGTTGGTTTTTATCTGTAGAGGTAGCTAGGAAGTCAAATTCTGCTTGTCGAAACCACCGCATGGCCTGTCCTGGTTGAGGTCCCTTCACAATAAAATCTCTGAAAAAGCTTGATCTCCCTCCTCCTCCTAGTCCTCCAGACTTATATTCCTTCTTTCTTCTAACATAATTTGCCGCACGACGGTTACACGTTTTTTCAAATTCAGATGCGGGCGAATGTGAAATATTATTGAAGTTTTCGAAAATATCAACATCATCGACGGACTTGCCTTCCTCTAACCTTTTTTTTATGAAGAATATGAAAACGGTCAACTCATTAAAATAATCCTGGTTCTCTTGATGCATGTCTGGATGATATTGAAGGAGAAGTCGTTTAATTGCTCTTTTGAAATCCCGATGTGTTCTTCTGAAGGCATTTCTTAGAACATCCCTGATATAACTCTTTATTTGATCTGTTTTCCACCTGAACACAACAGCACCATCTACTACATCAACACTTCTATCATTATCATCGTTCCGGAAAAACTTATATATACTAGATGCAACAGCTTCAATTGCATTTTCACTCCCTATGTCTATAATGTAGAGGATATTCCACTCATCAGCATTTGGACAACTTTTTGTGTGATCAGATATCAATTGCAGCACTTTGGCAAGTATATATACAGGATCTGCATCACATGTATCATCTTCATCAATAATCGGGTCAAATAATTCATATGCTACAAACGTTCCAGATTCAATGTATGTACAAGAGTTATCTAAGAGATGGTGTAATGATATTGGGATTTCTGAACCAAGTTCAGGCATAAATAGGAGAGTATTTGTCATTATTCCCACATCAATCTTTCGAATCTCTTGTTGATCAAGCTCTATTTCAATGGCACTTGGGTCTCCAATGCATTTCAATACATCTGGAAGGTGAATGTTGTTTTCTTTCAAAGGTTTACCAAGATATGTATTCAAGATAGTTGATAAATGCTTTGAAATACGATTGATCCAAGTTTTTATTTCTGAATCTTTTGCTACTCCAAAATATATGTATAATTTTTCACAGTCCTTTTCATCCAAACTTTGAGCTGAGAATACGTCTCTCTGCATTGCCGTATTAGGTAAAGCTTTGTTCTTATATGCCATCACTGTTGTTAGTCTTTCAACACAAACCACAACCACTGACTGAAGTTTTTCCAAAATTTCCAAATTATCTTTTTCCCCGAAATTCTTGTCATTATTGTAATATTCATCCCTAACTAGTCTACATACTCCCAATACAAACTCAGGACAATGCAAGAATTTCTGAAGTTGTTTCCCATAATCAGATGGAATTACCCAGTCTTCACAATCCGTGTCTAATTGTTCAATCACAATTTTTGACAGTAAATGTGGCCTATATTTCTCAGGAAGTCGACTTATCTCCAGAACCGGATCATGTGCTTCAATCTTCAACTCTTTAAATCCAATAAAGAAATCCAAATCTGGCATATTTTCTCCGATTCTTTGTTCTAAAAATTTATGGTCCACAAATACCAAAGAATCACTGCGTTGCAAGTTCCCTTTCTTACTTGGTAGGTATAAAGTCAACACCTTTAAATCAACTACTTCCTCTAACTTAAGTTTCGAGAACAAAAGTTGCACTGCTTTTTCTGCACTGTATCTCTCGTTTGGTTCTAAAATGTTCCCCTTTGATTTAATCCATATCTTATCCAACACTTTGGCCAAATGACTGCATGTTAAAGATTTTGCTGCACCATGCACCTCAAACATGGTATGATACTGACCAAAGTACAACGGTGCTTTACACAGATATGGAGGAATTTCCTCATATTCGCTAATGTCCAACACAACTTGTTCAGGCAACACAAGCAATTTTCTGTCTTTAATAAAGATAAATGGAATAGATTTTAACTTATCTTTAGACTCTTCATTTGTATTCTTCTGTAAATACCCGTAGATTTTACTCATCATTGTTGTCACCGCCTCTTCAATATCATTATTCCTTGCAATACGCTCTTCCAACTGATCTTTGAGGACACTGCAAACAACTCTTGTGTGATCTAGCACAACATGAATGGGAGGATGTTCAAGAAGACCCAAGGTATTTGTTGCTGTGATTATATCTGTTTTTCGCATCATATTTATCAGGTCTTCTGATACGATTCCCATCACTGACCAGACAAGGAGAGCATTAGTTGGCGTAGTTGAGTTACGAAAACAAACCAATTTATTTCCATTTTCAAACTCTGGTGCTATAGTCATATAAATTTGTTGTACTGAATGAGGGGTAAGGAACTTGATTTCCTGTACTTTACTCACCAAGTCAAAATCGTTCAACAACTCAGGGTTTTCATGAAATAATATATTCATCATAAGTCTAGAATTCGTCATTACTACCGGCAATAGTTCTGATTTACCCAATCTTTGCAGCCGGTTTGCAAAATCCAGAAAAATCTCTGGAGTAATATTACTTTTCATTCCACAAAGCACGAGGAAATCTTCCCATTCTTGTTCATTAAAAGGAGCTGGAGGCAGTTCGGAAGACCTGCAAAGCTGGTTTTCGATCTTAAAAATGTCTTTATGTGGGTTAAAGAATTCACAAGCACGTGCTAATCGATTAGATTCTGTCGGAAGAAAAGCAATATTTTGCAGTAATTGTTTTAATACTTTCAAATTCTTTTCGGAGTCTTCATCTTGATAATAATTCATTTCTGGTAAAACAATATCTTTGATATATTTCAAGTGGATCATAACAGTTGTCGATGGCAAGGTTTGGAAATATGGCAGAATATAATGAATGTATAATATTGCTTTTGATGTCACTATACAACCCAGATATTCAAGCAACGTCAATGATACGTCATTCTTTCTGATGAACAAGATATCTTTTTGCAAACCAAATTTAACCAAGCCATCAACAGGAACATCCTCTGGTAACACGATTATGGTTCCTTTGGGTAGAGTAATAAAATTGTTGTTCAATCCACAATAAAAGGGCAAAGACCTGAGCTTGGTTTGACATTTTTCTGCCTTTTTAAGGATTTTAAGGCGTTTGGCAAAGAAATCCAGCATACATTGAGAGGAATCGTTGTCCAGATGCAAATGCCTTTTGTTGAATAAAAGACAGTCCAATACATCTGTGACACTTTCAACTGTTGTCACTAAACACTTCAGAATTTCAAAAGTATGATATTCCGAAAAATACCCATCTTCCACAGAAGGTAAACACTCTTCATCTACTAATGGTACATTCAGTGAAGTCAATGCTGTCTGTTCAGGTCCACTAACATTAGAAATTATTTTCAACACATGTTTACCATCTTTGAAAGGATAAAGTTTGTGTTCATCATTCACAAGGACAGGGAGAAAACAACATTCTGCTAAATGCTTCCTTATACTGCTACTTAGTATATTTACAGGGGAATCCACATTGCTTCCTTTTGTCTCTGTCTTTATTCTTGTCAACCTTTGTTCATGTTCAAGACATCCTAAATTTTCTGAGAGAAAGCACCAAAACTGTTTTATCCACTTCATGTTTGGGATATCAAATTCCTGCTGATTCCATGGCTGTACCAATCCACTTAAATATCTTTGTGGAATGTTGTCATAAATCAGATTAGCAAAATCTTTAATTTGGAGATGTGACACAAAGCTTTCGAACACTTTAAAATCTGTAAATAAATCAAACTGTGAAAAATGTACAATTTTGTTTGCAGATGCAGGTAACAATTCAGGTAACGAAAGTAAGTACATGTTTTCCCTTGTGGTGAACTCACGAATTTGCTCATCTGCTGTTAAAAGAAGAGGAACGTGTTCAAATTCCGCACTATCCAAATTCTTATCCTTCAAACAGTAATCAAGGAGAAAATACACCCCATCAATACTTCCAAATCTGGTGTCTGTTACGTGCACATTTACTTTACAAACATTGCACTTGTCAACATCACTGGAACCATATGATTTCAAGAACTTCAAGACGGCTTCTGGAGATACCGTGTGTACATTGACACCTGCGTTCTTCATGCTCATGTACATCCATATTGGTGATTCGATAAGCTTCATCCCAAGATCCTTTAAAATACCGGCGAGAAATTCAGATTGTTTTGATGCCCAACGCATTAATTCCGTATAGCTCTGCCCGTAATAGCCATCATAATTTTGCTTTACAAAATCATCCTTCAGCTGGTACTTAATTTCATCGAAGTAAGCAGGAAATGAACCTGACAGTATAGACACCCATCTAATCTCCAATAACTCCTCTTGTAATATTGGTTTGTCTGTCCTCTTAACCTCCTGTTCCTTATCTCTTTGCATTTCGTTCACATTATCCTTTCCATCTACCATTTTCAACATTTGATAGTCTCTCCGTACAATTGGAAATACAGGACAACCTGTTTCTGCAATTTGATTATATAAAATCTTTGCCATATATTCCCAAACCTTGTCCTTTAACTTTGCCTTCCATGGAAATGCTTTATGAAATTTATCCAATTGTCTCCATGGTTTTCTGGTATCAATATTTGGGAACAATGCAGTTTTTAGATATTGAATAGTAGAAATATAAGTTGGGACAATGACATTGTCAATCAGACATGTGTTCCATGCTAGTTTCAGATCAGATGATGCATCATCTGGCCACCAAATATTGCGACGTGCTTCATGATCCAAGGCAAAATGCCCATTGATGTGAACTGGCAAACCTGTTATGAGTGGTAGTGGCAAGAAGCAGTATGCTTTGAAAAGATCTAATGGTGTAAAAACAGTTTTTGTTCCATCTTCATTCTGGATTAATCTTTTATTCATCAGGTTGAATGCTACACCAGAACTTGGTAATAAGGCTAGGTGTCTTTCCTCATATGCTTTTCTCACTCTATCTGGAATTCTTTTTTCATCTTTAAAACCGAATCCAGAAACAATCAGCCATTCCTGTGTGTACTGGTTGTCAACATCGACTTTCAAATGATACATAATTTCTTTTCTACCCATACTGCAGACATAAGTTGCGTTTTTCTTCATTTGATGTCGAACCTCTTGTACGAACTGGTTTAACCTTACCCTTTCATATGATTCAATCGAAACTTCTGCCTTAACAATAAATTCCTGCCTTAGACTACCGTCTTTTTCTACAGATGAAATTGAAATTTCCCTCACATTGTTTAAGAATAGAAGACATTCGGCCATTTCTTTTTTCAGCTCATCCAAGAGTGTCTCCAATCCTTCACGAGTAGTTATTCTCCGAGATAGAAGGGACTCGTCATTGCAGCGGAGTGGAAATCGAAACAAAGTACCACGTAATGACTTCCATATGCCACTGTTATCTAAATAGCCAGACATGATGTCTGTAAATTTTGTACCCACTTTTTTTGTTGCATCCTGAAATTTTCGGCCTGGTTTCGTTGGAGATGCATTTGGTATATATTTCAGATGAGGGTCTAGTATACACAAAGTATCTAATCCAGCTTTAAAATCCCTGGTAATAAATGACGGAACATCAGTGAGATGGTAAACGACATTGAATCCAACACCATATTGGCCTGTAGCGGTGGGATCGTCTGCTTTGCTTCCAATTCCTAAGTTCTGAATTCCTTGTAGATCTGTTTTAGTGAATACACTGTCATTATAAACACATAGTGCCGGGCCTTGCAATTCCTTCCAATTGTCGCTAAAAATGTGTTTCGTACCATGTGATCTAAAATCTTTGATAAAATGCAGCTCTGATGCACCAGCATCATCAGCATTTTGAAGAAGTTCCTTTAATATACAAGCCTCTGGATATCCATCTAAAATTCGTCTGATTCGAGTTGTGAGTTCTTCATGTTGTCCAAATTCATCACCAAACTCCTCAGAATCATTTAAAATGCTCTGGTCTCTTTTGGACTTGATTCCTGTTAATTGTGCCACGCTCAAAGGTATTGCAGCATTTAAAAATCTCATTGAGTCTGTTGTTGTAATCCAGTCAAAATCATCAATGCACAAATCATTTACGTGACAAAGGAAACCCTTTGAATCTGGTAGGTAGAGATTTTCAGTTGGAATATAATGACAATTTTCAAACAGCATTGCCATCCGGCAAACTAAAGCCAATTCCTCTGCAGGCATCTGTGTCTCGCCATATTGTTCCTTCATTGTAAACAACACGTGCATAATATCCTCTGCCTCAAACGATTCTCGAACACCAAAAATTTCCATCAAGGAAGAAAATCGACTGGCATATTTCGGTCTTAAACCAAAAAAATGAGGACTACAATCATACATCAAGGAAAAGATTACTTGTTTTGGATATGCAAATGTCTTTTCTGTTATGACACAAGGCAAATATGGAAAATGCATTTGAATAAATTCTTCAACTCCTGGTTCTGATATTCGCTTTGAAAAAATCCTGTAAATTTCAAAGCAAATATCTTCAACTTCTTTATTTTGAGCACCTTCTCGAACCTTTGTTATTTCAGCAAGTTGAAGTTTAAGGGTTTCCAAATCTACATCTTTTTCGTTTTTGACACCGAGAGATTGTAGCTCGCTCTCATAATATTGATACAAATCGTATCTACCTATCACTGCTTGTGAACACCCAACCAATTTTTGCATGGAAGGAAAATACAAATTATATGGTTTTTCAAATAATTCAATGCTACAAAAAACTTCTTTGTGCGTTTTGCATTTCATTACTTCGTTACGTTTCTTGTCAATTTCACTGTGCCATTTCACAGGCCAATTTATTGGTTTTTTCCCCACTGGTAGAAAAGCTAAGCAGGATATTTTGTCTAAATTTTCCTTGGAAAAGGTTTGAAACGTCCTGTGTATATAACTAACAATTTCTTTAGATCTGAGCAATGCACACTGTGTGCAATATTCTGACATGTTGGCAATAGCTTTTGTTTGTGAATGCAAAAGTTCAAAAGGTACGTAATCCTTCATCATTCCAATTCTAACAAGTATTTCTAAGTCATCCTCTTTGCAGAATAATTCTGCAGGAAATCGTTCATCCTCTGTGATGAATATTCTTGACACAAGGGACCGTGGATGGACTAAGCTTCCTGGTGATTTCTTTGTACCACTTGGAGAAGTTGTGATACATTCGCTTTTTTGCAACGCTGAAAGAATTACATTATTTCTTGATCTCAATGCACCCAAGACAATGTGATCATATTCTTCCCCATTAAAAAGAGATATACTCGGTAAAAAGCTTTCTGTGATGAACCTCTCATATGTCACCACATGTTCCAAAAATAAAGTACCCAGACAATTTTCCAATTCACTATAGACATCATCAGGTATCTCTGTAATGACTCTTCCTTCTAAGTGAGTTTTCTTCAAAATGTCGAGAGCAATCTGATGCAATCGATTGTCAGCTTTCACATCAATGTGCAAAAAGATACAGTCCTGAAATTTCCTGTATCCAAGATGCGTTTTGAAAATTGGTAATTCACGCTCTACAATACATCTATAAAATTCTTGTTGAAATGTCTCCCAGAAGCAGTCCTCACCCTTCTTAGGCCATAATTCATAAAATGTATTTTCTTCTGTTACGGTATTCTTCAAAACAATGAGAAGTTCAAGAAGTGCCTCCAATGTTGCATCTGATATCAGACAGTTATTCCACACCGTTTGTTTTGTATTTTCTTTGTCATCCTCTGTTCTTACCAGTATCCGCTGGCGATCAGATGATATTGCAAATGTTCCGTTAACATGGAAAGCCAATGAAGTCTTTATTGGCAATGGCAAAAAACAAAACAGATGGCCTGTCTCATAGAATCCATACCTTTTGAAAGCAGATGATCTTGCACATAGAAAGCGAGGCGAAAATTGTTTATTCAGTACATCCCCTGGAATTGCAACGCTGGATAATGGAAGTGCTCCGTCACTTCTTTTCTCTCGAAAGAGTTTTAAAGACTGTTTTCTTCCAAGTGCCCAAGAAATTATCCAGTTGGTTTCTTCTTTGGATGTCAAATTTTCAACCCATGAATGACCCCAAGAAGCAATTGTTATCTTTGTTTTACATACTGATGAAAAGTGTTCGGACTTATCCAATCTGCTACACTGTCTTGAAGCTGCACATAGTATATTTTCATTGTTGAGTGTCACTGAATTTCCAAAGTTTTCCTCCTTTTCGACAGCAAGTACCAGCTCCATATCTTTATCAGGATTTGTACTTCTTTCTCCAACATGAAAGAGTTTAATTTTTTTTACATTCTGAGTGAATAGGAGCATGTTCCCGCTTGATTTGCAAAACATTTTCAGTAGTTTGTCCATTTCATGCCGAGAGTATTCTTTACTACTTATTCCACTATCAAGAGCTTGATGTTTTGTACGCAGAGGGAATCTGAATATCGTTCCATTATACCCTTTCTTTTCTGAAAACTCTGACGATTTAAATCCAAACACATTTTGAAAGGGTTTAAACTGATTTTCAAGTTTACGAAGCATGGTTGTATTCAAAAGGTTAAGCTTGATCCCTGGACTTTTCTCATGAATAATGGCTTCTCCTAGATATTTTCCATGTGGATCTAAATACACCAAGTGCTTTCCACTTGCAAAGCTTGGAACATCTGTTAAATTGTAAACTGCATTGAAACCTAAGCCAAACTTCCCGATCTTTGTAGTGTCCTCTTTTTTTGTCGCGCCACTAAGTTTTTGAATATTCTGAAAATCACTTGGAGAGAAAACTGCATTGTTGAAAGCCCACAGTGCTGGTCCTTGACATCCTTCCATTCCAGGGTCTATAAGACAACTTCTCGCATCCTTATTTTCTCTTTCATCATAAAGGAAATACACTTCAGATGCTCCGGCATCGTCAGCATTTTGAATCAGCTCTTTTGGAACAGATAATCCATCTGTGTACCCTTCTTCTAAAAGACGATTCAAGCGTTGGGTTAATGGTTCTGACTGCCCGAATTCCGAGAAAATTTCTTCTGCATCTGATAGTGTAAATTTTTTTAACGACTTCACGCCAAGTTTCTTTGCAATCTCCTTGTCAATCTTTGAATGAATTAGACAAATGTTATCTTCTTCTGTGAATGTCTTGCTGAACCAATCTGAATCAGAGTATGCACATTCGTGTGAGGGTCGAAACATAAGTGCACTTGTGTCTTTACTGTGGATAGGTACCAGGATTTCTTCTCTTATTTCAGCTAATTCATCTTCTGCATATTCTGATAATTTCTTCAAAATTTTCTTCACTTTTTCCATGTCCTCGCTGACATCACTACTGTCTTCTGCCTCCAATTGCCTTCCATCTATTTTTTTCAGTGCTTCAACAAGAAGATAACAAGACTGTTTTTTACTGCAACCTAGCCTCTCAAAAAATTCTTTTAGTGGACTGTATTCCTTTGGTAGTAGAATGTAATATGGCGCTAAATCGACATCCGTTTTGTTGCGTTGTATGTAAATGTCCGTTGCCTTTCTAAATCCTAATTCTGTCAAAACGCATTTCTGCGGAATTGATGAGGCAAAATCTCTCAAATTTCTTTTAGCTAAATGTTGATAAACTTCTCTCATGAGATAACTGTATCCCGCATGCTCATCCTCATTGTAACATTCCATAGCCAGGCAAAAGTGCTGCATGACGTGATTCAACTGAGGTGCTTTATCAGTATCAATAAGTTCCTCCCATTCTTGAATACATGTGGGTAGAACTGATCCAGCAATGTACTCGAATTTTGAACAGAAAATCATTTCTAAGGAGACAAATTTTTCTGAATTTGAATACCACGCCATTGATAAGGGGTAGTTTCTGTCCCTGTCTTGCTTAAAGGGCAATATTTTGAAACCGTGAATTGTGTTGTAAACCGACTTGAAAAGTTTTTGGTTTTGTCGAAAAGCTTGCAATAAGGCTTTTGACTTTTTTTCTTTAATGGAATGCTCATGAATAGTCGAATCAAATAGTTGGCATGTTTGCACAATATCGCTTTTGTACGCTGAACTGTTTCTACTCTGAAACTTTAAATGCCTTAGCAAGTCCATCTTCTTTCCGTCCTCATCTGGGAATTTGTTTTCTGAAAGGAAAAGCTCTGGTAAAAGCTGGTCATTTGGATCATAAAGTTCATTTGCAGAGTGAAGTTTTCTCGTACCATTTTTGATAAACCTTACTGAACTCAAATCTGTTTGAATTTTCCACCAGTTTCTCAGGATCGATTGCTTTTCTAATACATAAAAGCAAAACCTACGTTTATTTTCCTCACTCAGTGGAAGACTACCAGTTGTTATTTTTTCAATGCATGTTTGGACACAAATTGTGAGATCCACTTTTTCATAGGAAAGTTCTGATAGAAGTCGTTCTTCTTTTTTTGTCGATGTCATAATCATACTCTTTGGAAACTGAATTGGAAAGTCCTCGTCTCCAACAAAAACATCATGGCACTCCTTAACAGATGTGTAACCAATTTGACTTGATTTCTCGACTCCAGAAAAACATTTGAATAACCTTAAATTTTCTAAAGCGGGGATTAATGATTTTGGAAGGGTTACAGGTAGGAATTCTTTGAACCACTCCCTATCAGCATCTGAGCAGAAGGTGTTAAATGGGCTTACACCATACTGTATGCAACGTTGTAAAATCTTTGCCTTCCCGTCATCTGTATTTTCTACAACAATTCCCTTTCCTGGTGCAAGCAATGGATGGTCATGAAAATTCATATCAACTATCCAAATTTTGAATTTTTTCAAAATTTCTATGTGAGACCCATTTGTATCAGCTTCGCTGATAAATGCATCAGATAATTTTTTCAGTACCCCTGATTCTTTTGTTTTGATTATATTAAGTTCTTTAACAGGGTCCAAAGATGTTGGACATTTATGTTTTAGATATAGCCAAACTTTCCTTAGCCAATATTCTCCAAAAACAGCGCTGCTGTCCATCAAAAACACGGGATCTCTAATTTTTTCCATTTGTTGTTGAGTAACTTCCGTCAAAAAGTTTAAAAAGGCGTTGACATTCAATTTTTGGAATGAGTAGTATCCTGCAAAATATAAAAAAAAATGTACTATGATCCAAACGGCTATTTTCAGCAAAGTTATTAAAATGTTGTGAATATTTAATAATTTCAAGGTTTCATTTTTTTTTTTACATTTTTTAGCTAAATCAGCAAAAGGCTTTCAAAGAGTATAGATTTTTAAAATTAAGCAAATTCTTTTTACTCCTGTTTGAATTGAAAACTTTCTTTATTAATTTTTCTGTTATTGTGTACCTGTTGATGCAAGAGACTCTAAAACTTTTCCAACTTCAGAGGTGGCATTTGTATTCAAAATCAGAACACTCTCTTTACCAGTCAGAATCTGCAGTTCATCCTCTTTGCATAAGTAAACAGTATTTTGAGGCCCCCTCCTTCTCAGTTGCAAAGTTCCGTACCTCCCATTTTGCAGTGGTAATAACTCTATTTCATTTAAATCTGCAAGTTTTCTATCGCTACATATGTAGACAAGAAGATGTCCTTTACTATTGGCACTTAGCTGTTTGTATGTTTGGTCTCTTCTAAGAAGATCCCTGGTTTCTTTGGGATTGGTACATTTCAAAACAAAGTTGGTATCAGAACCTGACCAGTGATGAAAGAGCTCCTCATGTCCTTTTAAAACAATGACTTTATTTGTACATTTCTGAAAAAGTTTTTTCACAGTTTTCCTCTCATCTTCCTGGGTGTTCTCTGCAAAGACAGCAAAATATGCTTCCTTAGTCTGAATCCATTTTCCACTCTCAAGGCAAGGAATTTCGGACTCGAGTAGGTGCTGGTGCATTTTTTCGCCAACACATGTCCAATGATTCTTGATCATTGTCATTCTTGGGATGTGATGATAAAACATTTTCAAGTACTTTCTAGTCAACTCAGATGCAAACGAATCATCTTTCCATGACGTCAAAAATTCTAAGTAAACCACAGGTAAAACTTCTTGTACCATTAGTACATTCCAAAGCATGTCATTTTCTAAGTGTGAATGGCTTATTTTCTGATCATGGGATGGCCATTTAAGATGCTGTCTGTTACTGTCAAGAGCAAAGAATCCATTTACGTGAACAGGCAATCCTGTCGGACTTTCATCCTCAAAAGGGAGAGGCAGGAGGCAAAATAACTGACTGCACTGAATAGGTTCATCAAGCCTGGCTGCAATTCCGATATATGGCCTGTATTTAGACCGCCGATTTCTGATAAGATTGAAAAGCTCTTTATTCATTCTTCCTGCATGAAAATAGTGGACAATGAACCATACCTGAAGTATCTCTAGTTTATTCATCTTAATCCTATATGTAACCATATTTTTCATCCATACTGGGTTACATTGACTGATCCGTCTGTCATCCTGAGCCATATTTACCTCAATATCTCTGATTTTTGCCTTGTAGATCTGTCTTTCATTTCTTGTTTTCTCTGCACAGCTTTGATCTAAAGCAATGGTACACTCAGATTCACATCTATCATTTTCAATTTTGTATATTCCGATTTTTTCAATTGAGGTTAAAAACAGCAGTTCAGAGCTCATCTCTTCTTTAAAAGACTTGAACAGATCTTCCACTTTTTCAGGTGAGTATGTATTCTCTGACAATTGTGATGGTGATTTTCTAAGGGGAAACCAGAAAAAAGTCCCTTTGAACTTTCCATTTCTGGAAGTTTCTTTATTTATGTCAAACAGGTTATACAATGGCTCCAAACCCCTTGGTCCGCACACATTTGGATGCACATAATTTGCTATTGGAGCAATACTGCAAACTTTGTTAGGATCCCGAAGCTCAGACAAAGGGTCAATGAACAAAATTTTGGTTCCACTGATGACACAAACTGTATCTGTAACGAATGTTTTGTTTTTTTTTTAAATGCAGGTATATGGTTAATAACAGGCAAAAATTAAATAAGATGCCCACAGGCTGCATTTCTCTTCTTGACAAATACATTTGTAGTCATAAATGAAAACATCTTAGTGTAGCTGTCAAATCTTAAGTGCTTTTGTAATTCTACTTAATATACAGTTTATTGCTGTCTATTGTGAAGTTTACAGCATGCTATGTTGTGCATTTTGCAGACGTTAATAGAGTTTGAGTAAGTTATAAATCCTAATTGTGACCTAGTCCAAGCAGCTATGATTAGAATTATGAATCTTATGAACATGTTCATGCTCTATTTTTATTTACTGAATATGTCCCGGCATAAAACAATTGTAAAGATTACTCTCCTTGTCTTCCAAAGTAAACTTTCACCCCCTCTTAAGGATCCTATCACTTCATGGATTCCTGTGTAAACATTTATCACTTAATATTATGGTCTATCTCCAGTTAGTCATGATTTGAAAAAAAAGTTAAATCTAACTACATTTGTATTCTTGCTTATGATGTTGACTAACCTAAGACTGGTGTTCTTTATTATTTTCTCTACTTAAACTTTTATATCCAATTCTTGCTCTATCTACGAGTATCCAGAAGGACTAGAAATTTAGACTATTAATAAACAGACCTGATGTTCTGCTCTCTCTCTCTCTCTCTCTCTCTCTCTCTCTCTCTCTCTCTCTCTATATATATATATATATATATATATATATATATATATATATGAAAAATATTCAAACATACAAAAACAGAGAACAAGTATATAGGCCCCGTGGTTCTGGAGAACGAGTATATTGGCCCCGTGGTTCTGGAGAGGTGGAAATGTTTTACTCGTTCTCTGTGTTTTTATATTTTGAATATTTTTCATATTTATCACCGACCACTATATATATATATATATATATATATATATATATATATATATATATATATATATATATATATATATATATATATATATTGTATATATCCCTATGTTTATCCGTTATCGTAAACTAACACCAGGCCAAAGTTTTGAACAAAAATAAATCTACGGTCAAAAAGGAAACTTGATTTCAAATAACAATTAGAAATTGTTACTTCTGATTCAGTAATCCTTTTAAAAAAGTTAAACAACTCCACTGCAATTTCCTAATGCCATGTATTTGAATCCCCATCTCTCAGAAATTCATGTGACTTTGGTTGAAATTGGCCCCTTGGTTCTTGAGAAGTGGAAATGTGAAAATTGACCATACAGTCAGACAACAGAAGGATGGAACACAAAAGTCAATCATCTGATAACTTTGATTTAGACCTTTGTCTACATAGTAAAATCACTTAAATGATTTTTATTTAACTTGTTTCTGTTTTTAATTTTTGTTGTTTGTTTTTGATTTGTCTTTTGTTTGTTTGTTTGGTTTTTTTTGTTTTGTTGTTGTTGTTGTTTGTTACTTTTCATTTGGAAGAAATGAGCCCTTTTACTACATGTACACACTGTATTATACTTTCTTTCAATCCTTTTACACTAGTTTTAATCACATAAGTCATGTTAAAAGTATATCTATACAGATAGAGTTCTAAAATAACCATGTTTTGTTTTAGGGTTATTTAAGTTTTGTTTAATTAGCAGGAAAAAAAGTAGGTACCTAGTTGTTTCCTTTGATTTTTGTTTATTTTACTTAAAGAATTGTAGCAATTGCTGTATTTTGCATATTTTATTTTAATATTTTTAAATAAGCATTATTTTATTTTAATATTTCTAAATAAGCTTTAAGGTCAGACGACATGTTCCTTGAAAATATATAATTTTTCATAGAAATTTGTCATTGAAGTATTGCTACTTAAACTAGTTTCCTCGCCAAAAATTGAGGTACCTTACAAGGCATTTAGGCAAGATACCATATGGGTAATCTTTTGAATTTCTAAAGTCACAATTGTTGGTGTACTTATTTTTTGAATCATATTGAAAACAATTTAAAATGACAAGAGAATGACAAATATGAGTAATATTTGATCGAAAATACCAAGGTATACAAAACATAATTTTGAGGAACGTGTCATCTGATCTTAACCATAATACACACACACACACACCCTCACACACACACTCTCTCTCTCTCTCTCTCTCTCTCTCTCTCTCTCTCTCACACACACACACACACACACACACACACACACACACACACATATATATATATATATATATATATATATATATATATATATATATATATATATATATATATATATATATATATATAGACTCACAAATAGAATAGTGCAATCAATTGTTGGGACTTTTTTTATCCCAGGATACCTGTGGTAAAAATAACGCTCACGACTTTAGACTGATAACAAAAGCACCCACAATGTTTCTTGACACTTCTTCCTATAGTCATTGAACATGTATTAAATTACGAACTAAAAGGCCGCATAACATCCATAAATTTATATTTTCATTAGAGGATTGCAAACATCTATCACACCCTTGGACCTTTTTGAATTCAAAATCATAACCTTGTTTCATTGATGAAGCATGTATGAGACTTCAGGTTCATTGACCCTATGATAGGACTATTCATTTTTTAAGCATAAAGGTGACATCTGTCAAATTTTGCATTGCAATTTATGCTGATTTTGTCAATCATAATTTGGACATCAGTATTTGTAGTACACTTTATAATCAGATTAAACAAATTTTATGAAAACGCTATACACGGTGTATGTTCGATTATGTCATTTCATTGTTTTCCTAGCAATGTGGTTGTGTAGAGTGTTTTTGTCCTGATCGTGTTTTGTAGTATCATTTGGTGTAATAGTTTTGTTTAATATCCCTCCATTTTGTATAGTTTAGCCTGTCAGCCATGCAGTGCATATATTTCACTCTCAACCCAGACCTTGGTCTAAGTAAGAAGCAGGTTATTTTCCTCTTAACTAATTTTACCAATTTTGGTGGTTAATTAGTATTCCTTACTTTTGACTTTTACATTCAAATTAAATATAAAGTTAATCTAAAGCAAAACATTTGAATAAAGTTAATCATTTTTCGTATTCAAAGTTACTTTTATTGGTTTTCAGTAATACCCTGCCTTACAGAATATCTGAAATTAGAAATACAAAAAGTATATATACATGTACAGGACCTTTAACTGTTTTATACCTACATGTATAATTTGTTGATGCAGGTGCTAGCTGGTTTCTCTTGCATTTTAAAGCTGTATGATATACAGGTAATCAAATGTATTCGACTTCCAGACATACTTGTTTTTTGAGAATTTTGAAAGAAGATATTTTAGATATATTTTAACACTTTAAATTAATTGATAAAATCATTGGTTTAAAAGTATATTTGAGAAATATTTTATAATTTTCCAAGAAAAATTACAAAAATCTATTTAATCTTATGTTTTATCTGTAAAGTTTTATAAATTTGCTCAGTTGAAATCAAATCTATTGCCCTTGAATAGAGTGCAGTATATCATATACATGAATGATGATATAATAATGTTGAATATAAGCGAGCGCAGCGAGCGGCGCTCACTGCGAGCTCTAACGACAACGCCTGGGCGAAGAGAAAATTCGGACTTGCACATTGATCCAAATGATTTTTTTTTCGCAGTAATTTCTGGACCACAATGCATCGCTTGTTTAAGCTACGTTATCGCGAGAATAACAATAAAAGTTCAACAACAAAAAAACAAACTCACCTTGAATATGTTGCAGATACATAGTAAATAAATCTTTTCCATTAAAATCAGCACTGCTCAGGCTTCGGTTTAGTAATGCAACTTATATTTACAACGTTATGTGTCGTCAGAGTATCTAGACGGACCAAATGCCACGTGCGGTTTGAAGAGATGAGTCTAAATAGCAAATAGTACACTGAAAAGGTGTATCTGCGCTCGCCCTAACGGTCGCACCGTCAACATATTATGATGATTATATTTGTCTTGTTTTGTGTTTATAATTATTTGACTTGCAGATTGACATGTGTTTGTTAATCATTTATTATTAATTTCAGGGCTCTGAAATTATCAGATCTTAAAATAAACAAATGATCCCCCACTGAGTGTCTTTTTTTATTGGACTTACATTATGTACTGTTCTACTGATCCATAATATCCCCCTGACCATTTAACACTTCTTTAACAAGTAAACTGCAAGCATGTTATTTAGTTATTAACTAAACAACTTAGTTATAAAATCGATGCTGATTTTGTTTTTTTTTTTGGAATACTGGATTGAATGCCTCCTTTGCTTGTTGATTTAATGCTAGTCTAAAAATATCATCCTTATAACATTTTAGACAATTTACATTTCACTGATTAGTTCTCACCTGTTATGTGAAACACGGACTTAAATCCAATCCCAAATTTCCCAACTTTAAGTGGATCGTCTTGTTTGTTGCTCTTCCTGACCATTGTGATTCCCTCCCAATCCTTCTCTTCAAAGACTGAGTCATTGTAAAAACAAAGAGCAGGTCCCTGAAAATATGTATATGATAATGAAATACAAGTATCAACAAACTACATTTGTAACTAGTGCTAATTGTAACGGGAACCGTTACAGATGCTCCCCAAACGGCTCCCCAATCCCTTATGATGCCCCATTCCCTTCAAGCTTCAATAAATTAGACAATACTTTTGTAATATAGATGGACACTTTATATTTAAGGGTATTTCATTGGAAAACTACTCCAATATAGCCATATGGGTATTAGCTAATCAAATTTCAGTGCATGTGCTTGCACATGTTTTCTACATTTTTCACATTAATTTTCTTATAGTGTCTCACAATACATACATTTGTGTTAAATATTAAAGAATTTCATTGATAAATAAGAGAGATGTGACCATTTAAGTATTAGCCAATCAGAATTCAGCATACGCGCATGCATGGCCTTGCATTCAATTTTGATAGTATCATAATGTAGGAGCTCTATGTGCCTTTCCATGTCGTAAATTTCATCCTGTTTTGTGGAAAACCAAGGGAGTTATAGACATTTAAAGTTTCAACCAATCAGATTGCAACACACCTGCATGCGCGTGTTTTCAAGAAATTTCCTATATAAAATGTTGTAGCACCTTATAATATATACTTATATTCTAATTTTCAAAGTATTTTGTCAAAAAACAAGGAAAATATTGAGATTTTTGTATCAGCCAATCAGAGAAGAGCGCACGTGCATGCGCGTGAGTTCACGCTAATTTGACCATGTCATCTTGTCTAGACTACTAATATATCTTTATATTTTGAGTTTCAAAGCAATTCATCAAGAAATATAAAAGTTACGGCTTCATCAAGTATATCAGTCATTTCACTCATTGCACGTGCGCGCACGTGCATGCACGTGCGCGCAAAATGACCTTCGTTCCGAACACCTACACAACATGCCTATTAACCCTAAAAAGGTTCCATGTCAATCGGATGAGTGGATCTATGAGAACACTCCCGGACAAAAAAGTACCGGAGAAGAAAGTAGAAAAAAAGAATAATAACTAGTTATAATTGTAACGGGCACCGTTACAGATGTTCCCCAAACGCTCCCCAACTCCCTTTTGGTGTCTTATTTCCTGTAAGCTTCATTAAATAAGGCAATGAAGTATATTGGTCGTTTTTTCCATTTCACGCGCGCGCACGTGCATGCATGTGCAGTATGACCATGTCATCCCATCTATACTATTAATGTATCTTTATATTCTCAGTATCAAAACATTTCATCAAAAATATGTAAGTTCCGGCTATATCAAGTATACTGGTCATCTTAGCATTGCGCGCACGCGCACCTGCATGCATGTTCATAATGACCATGCCATCTTGTCTACACTTATAATATGTCTGTTTATTCTTAGTATCAAAGCTTTTCATCAAAAAATATAAAAGTTACGGCTATATTAAGTATATTAATCATTTAACACATTGCACGTGCGCGCATGTGCATGCATGTGCATGATGTCCACATCATCTTGTCTACACTTGTAATATATCTGTATATTCTTAATATCAAAGCTTTTCATCAAAAAATATAAAAATTACGACTATATTAAATATATTGGTCATTTAACACATTGCATGCGCGCGCACGTGCATGCACATGCATGCATGTGCATGATGACCATGTCATCCTGTCTACACTTTTAATATATATAAATATTTTGAGAATCAAATCATTTCATCAAAAAATATAAAAGTTACGTCTATATCAAGTAAATTGGTCATTTTACGATTTGCGCGTGCGCGCACGTGCATGCATGTGCATGTTGACCATGTCATCTTGTCTACACTTTTAATATATCCTTGTATTCTGAGTATCAAAGCATTTCATCAAAAAATATAAAAGTTACAGCTATATCATGTATATTGGTCATTTTACGCATTGCACGCGCACGCACGTGCGTGCACGTGCGCGCAAAATGACCTTCGTTCCGCAAATCTACATAACATACCTAGTAACCCTAAAAAGGTTTTAACTCAATTGGATGTGCAGTTTCCGAGAACACTCGCGGACAAAAAAGTACCGGAGAAGAAATAAGAATAAAAAAGAATAATAATAATAACTAGATGAGATCTCGTTGCGAGCAACGAGTAGGTCTTCCGTCCGATTTTTCGATAAGATGAGACATGATTTTGACTATGATCTTTGTTAAAAGATAATAATACATAGACTTCGCTAATTAGATTTCATTCTTTTAATTTATATAACATTATTAAAAAAGCTATAGATGACATGCTTTTGGTCCCTCTGAGCCCCTAGTTTGAGGGGTCAGCCCCTTTTTCTTGATATCAATTGAAAGGTCTTGTGATTTTGAAAACGTTTGTTCAAGAAATATTCAGAGATTTCTTTACGTTGTGGAGATATGCTGAGTTGAAATATTTAGGGGCCACCCCTCCAAGTCCTGAATGGGGCCGTTTGACAAAAATTGAAAGGGTGCATATTGTTTAGAACATTATTCTGACCATCTTTTGTTCAGTATTGCTTATCAAAATATTCCCCCTTTTCGAGATATAAAGCGTCAAAGATTTAGCATTCTGGCCCCTTGTGACCCCTTATTATGTAACATATGATCTGACTCTTATCATATATTGTTGTAAATCGTTAAAATAAGCATCTTTGCTTCAGTAATGTATAACAAAATATTGATCGTTAAAGAGTTATAGACGAAAGACTTTTAGCCCCTCTCAGCCCCTAATTTGAAGGGTTAGCCCCTTTTCCTTGATATCAAATGAAACGTCTTGTGATTTTAAAGACTTTTTGTTCAACAACTAATCAGAAATTTCTTTTCGTTGTGGAGATATGCTGAGTTGAAATATTTAGGGGCCACCCCTCCAAGTCCTTAATGGGGCCGTTTGACAAAAATTGAAAGGGTGCATATTGTTTAGAACATTATTCTGACCATCTTTTGTTCAGTATTGCTTATCAAAATATTCCCCCTTTTCGAGATATAAAGCGTCAAAGATTTAGCATTCTGGCCCCTTGTGACCCCTTATTACGTAACATATGATCAGAATCTTATCATATATTGTTGTAAATCGTTAACATAAGCATCTTTGCTTCAGTAATGTATAACAAATTATTGATCGTTAAAGAGTTATAGGTGAAAAACTATTGGCCCCTCTGAGTCCCTAATTTGAGGGGTCAGCCCCTTTTTCTTGATATCAAATGAAAGGTCTTGTGATTTTGAAGACATTTTGTTCAACAACTATTCAGAGATTTCTTTTCGTTATGGAGATATGCTGAATGGAAATATTTAGGGGCCACCCCTCCAAGTCCTTAATGGGGCCGTTTGACAAAAATTGAAAGGGTGCATATTGTTTAGAACATTATTCTGACCATATTTTGTTCAGTATTGCTTATCAAAATATTCCCCCTTTTCGAGATATAAAGCGTCAAAGATTTAGCATTCTGGCCCCTTGTGACCCCTTATTACATAACATATAATCAGAATCTTATCATATATTGTCGTAAATTGTTAAGATAAGCATCTTTGCTTCAGTAATGTATTACAAATTATTGATCGTTAAAGAGTTATAGGTGAAAAACTATTGGCCCCTCTGAGTCCCTAATTTGAGGGGTCAGCCCCTTTTTCTTGATATCAAATGAAAGGTCTTGTGATTTTGAAGACTTTTTGTTCAACAACTATTCAGAGATTTCTTTTCGTTATGGAGATATGCTGAATGGAAATATTTAGGGGCCACCCCTCCAAGTCCTTAATGGGGCCGTTTGACAAAAATTGAAAGGGTGCATATTGTTTAGAACATTATTCTGACCATATTTTGTTCAGTATTGCTTATCAAAATATTCCCCCTTTTCGAGATATAAAGCGTCAAAGATTTAGCATTCTGGCCCCTTGTGACCCCTTATTACATAACATATAATCAGAATCTTATCATATATTGTCGTAAATTATTAAGATACGCATCTTTGCTTCAGTAATGTATTACAAATTATTGATCGTTAAAGAGTTATAGGTGAAAGACTATTGGCCCCTCTGAGTCCCTAATTTGAGGGGCCAGCCCTTTTTTCTTGATATCAAATGAAAGGTCTTGTGATTTTGAAGACTTTTTGTTCAACAACTATTCAGAGATTTCTTTTCGTTGTTGAGATATGCTGAATGGAAATACTTAGGGGCCACCCCTCCAAGTCCTTAATGGGGCCGTTTGACAAAAATTGAAAGGGTGCATATTGTTTAGAACATTATTCTGACCATCTTTTGTTCAGTATTGCTTATCAAAATATTCCCCCTTTTCGAGATATAAAGCGTCAAAGATTTAGTATTCTGGCCCCTTGTGACCCCTTATTATGTAACATATGATCTGACTCTTATCATATATTGATGTAAATCGTTAAGATAAGCATCTTTGCTTCAGTAATGTATTACAAATTATTGATCGTTAAAGAGTTATAGGTTGAAGACTTTTGGCCCCTCTGACACCCTAATTTGAGGGGTCAGCCCCTTTTTCTTGATATCAAATGAAAGGTCGTATCATTCTGCACAACTTTTCTTCTATATGTTTTAACAAATTCTTAACATGTATGAAGATACAAAAGAAAAGGTGTAAAATTTTGTGAGATGTTTCTGAGACATTTTTTGAGCCCTACCGAGCTTCGGCGCCTTTTGCGCTAGAGAGATTTGGACACCTGCCTGCAAATCTACAAACCTTCCCCTACCTTCACTGAAAATCTTGACTCAATATCTTAAGTCGTTTCGGAGGAGTTTCCAGGACAGGCCGACCCTCTGAAAATCAGAAAATCCTAAATATCTCGAGATGGAAAGTGACGTCATCAACGAAAAAAATTTCCAATAAGGTTCAGATCAATACCTATCAGATCTGAAAGTTTCATGAAAATCGGCCAAGACGTTACCGAGAACTTGCGTGCACAAAATCGGTAAGAAGAAGAATAATAATAATAATAATAATAGGGAAAAAGAAACCGAACGAAAACAATAAGGTCTTCCGTTGGAGACGGAAGACCTTAACTAGACGAGCTTGTTGCAAAACAACAAATAAGTCTTCCGTCTAAATTTCAAGGAGATGGGATCGAGATCGAGAGACATCTACGGTCATATGAGCAAGAATGAGCCATTTACCATTACTTCCGGTTTGACCGGAAGTGACGTCATTTTGACGACTTTTAATGATCTCCTTAGCTGCTTCTTGTCATTTTAAACAACTTTGCCTCTATGATGCTTTACAAATTCTCAATACTTTTTGAGATATCTGGAAAACAATTTTGGCCCCTCTAGCTCCCTAATTTTAGGGACCAGCCCCTTACTGTTGATATCCTTTGAAAGATCGTAACATTCTACACAACTTTTGTTCTATATGTTTTAACAAAATATTTACAGGTAAAAAGATATTGTAGAAAAGGTGTAAGAAATTTTGAAGTTTTCAATAATACTATTTTCGAGCAATAGCGAGCGTCGGCGCTTCGTACTTCCGGTGGATATGATATACACAATTCAATTCTCCATAGTTTGCTCTATCATCACTGAAAATCTCATACGTCTATGTTCAGTGGTTTTTGAGAACATTGCCGGACAAAGTGACCCTCTAAAAATCGCAAAATCGTAGAAATCTCCGAACTGGAAGTGACGTCATCAAAATAAAAAAATACATGTCTAGATTTTTTGATGTTCTATCAGACCTGAAAGTTTCATGAAAATCCATCGAGCCGTTTCCGAGAACTCGCGTGCACAAAATCGGTAAGAAAAAAAATAATAATAATAAAAATAGTGGAAAAGAAACCTAAGAATAACAAGAAGGTCTTCCGCTGAAGACGGAAGACCTTAATAATAATAATAATAATAAGAAACCGAGTAAAAACAATATGTTCCCAAACTTCGTTTGGGGAACATACATGTAATAATAAGAAGAAGAAGAAACAGAGTAAAAACAATATGTTCCCAAACTTCGTTTGGGGAACATAATTAAAGGCCCATGGGTCATTCTTGAACTACGATTTTTATTTTAAATTATAGGGGAAATCTTCAGCAATATCACTGCATTCAGAAACCAGAAATCTTGTGTAAGGTTAAAGCTTTGTACGTGGTAACATCTTGATGCTTCATCGAAGTCTAACCACAAATGTTAGAGAAGTAGATAGCATTTCAAAAAAATTGTCTTAAATAACCATGGTAACAATTTTCCTTGAAATTAATACAGTCTGATTAAAGAATTACTTCTCCTGTGTATCATGTCTAGTGCAAATAAACTAAAACTGTAAGAGGAATATTAATAACCTTTTAACAGTATTCAAAAACCCAAATATAAAATCGAAATTGAACCCTAGACCAATCAGGGGCCATGAACTCTACAATTTGGGTGGAAGAGCTTCCTCAAATGAAGGGTCACACCCTTTTTCAAGAGGAGAAAATGAAGTAGTTAAAATTTAAAGGCAACTTTTAAAAATCTTTTTCTCAAAAACCACAGTGATTGAAACTAACGTGAAAGCTTTATTGCAGGATAGTGTAAACTCAATATTGTTTAAACCGTGATCCTTGGCTAGGGTGGGGCCATCAAAAGCGATAAGAGTTTTACATAGACATGTATAGGTAATTTTTTTTTTCAAAACTAGAGAAGCTGGTTCTCTGGTAGATTGCTTTCATATTTGTTAAAATCATGATCCTTTTGGCCTGTGCAGGGTCACATTAGGCGATAAAAGTTCTGCATTTAAGAATATAGGAAAAATCGAAACAAAAAAACTAATTTAGAAACAATCTTTTTTTAAGAACATCAGATCAATGATTATTCATATTTTTACAGAGCACACTAGGGAGTGTAGATTCAACTGAAGTTTGTTCCAATCACGTATTTCTTATAAGAAAGAATATTTGAAAAAAACTTCAAAAATCTTCTGGAGAACAATATAACAATGTTTAGTCATATTAAAGTGAAAGCGTCCTCAGATAGTGTGGATTCATGTTTGTTCAAATCATTACTCCCCAGATGTAGAGTCGGGCTACAATAGAAGATCAAAGTTTTATAATATGATTATTATAGAAAAACCTTTTTAAAAATATTTCTAATGAACTGCAAAGCTATTATAAGGCATATTGATATTCAAACATCCTCAAAAAGCTTATTTTTAGTTAGTTCCGATCAGGGCCCTCACGCTTAGGTTGAGACTACAACAGGGGATCAGAGTTTTACATGGGGGTACACAGAACGAAGTCTTTGGGGGAAAAAAAGAGTTTCAAGATCAAATTAAATCTTATTGATAAGCGAAAAAAGTGTAGAGTAGATTTTTAAAGCATCTTTAGTCGTTTTTGGAGTACGTGTTTAGCCGAAACAAAACTCCACATTTTATTACATGCATATATATGTAAAGGAGGAAAAATTCCAATTAAACTGCATGTCCATGTTAATTTTTTTTCTGGTATTGAAGCATTCCAATGTTGCCAATCGTAACTCCTTTAGATCTAAATTGTTGTTCACAACGTTAAGAGGGAATTTTTTTTTTTTTAAAAAATCTGCTTGGCCAAATTGTGACTCAGATGCGTGTTGTGGCCCACTTCTCCAAAGGAAATACATCCGGACATTACGGGTTGATGAATTTCCTGCAAATTACATGTATGATAAATTATGATTCAATTTTTCCTATGCACAAACACAATATTCTCAGATATTGAGGCCCTTCATTTAATTTGAGGAAGGTCTTTACCAAGGGAAGCTTTGCGAGAAGTTTCTTTCAAATTTGCCCAAGTTGTTCTTGAGAAGAATTCGAAAATCTGAAAAGTTTACAAACGATAAATGACAAACGGACGCCAGACACCCATCGATCAGAAAAGCTAACTTAAGCTTTCAGCTGAGATGAATTAATAACCTCTTTATTTTATTAATGCCAAAAAATATCTCGCAAAATAAAGTGTCGCGAAAATTTGCTGATATACAGTATTTTTCTTTTGCATCTTTTCCTGTGTATTTGGATTCGCACAGATAATCAATTTGTTTTTGGACAAATATATTCACAGTTTCTGAATTGACAGCTCAGTTAATATCATGAATGTAGCATTTAATTAAAACAAAAACTGCGAGTTATTTTCCGCATATATTACTGTGCATGAAATACATACATATTTGGAGGATGAACTTTTCTGTAGCTTGTATTTTATGTTTCCTGAATAAAAATAAACGTAAAAAAAAGACAAAGCTTGTACAAACAAAACTGGACTCACAGATAGATACTGTCTGTACGGATCGGGTAGGTGATCTGATCTGGAGTAGGGACAGAATCCCATTTTGACAACACGGGCACCAGCATCTTCTGCATTTTGTAACAGCTCCTAAAAGTACAGCTTTAATGATTAGGAAAATAAATTTTCACATTTTTCTTTACAATCTCATTCAATTCTCGTAATAATTATATCAAACATTTCATGTATAGCTCAGGTAATCTAATCATTCAATGCTTCGATAAATTTTTTTCTTGCAACATTTAATTGAGTCCATTCCAAGTTCCTCCTTTATTTCGCGTCCAACTTACATGTACGTATTTGCAAAAAAAAATAATAATAACATAAGCTAAAAAATAAAACACGCACTTTATAATCATAAAAATCAAGTGATTTGAGATCATTGATCTTTTTTTCTGGTAGAAAGATCTATTCTTTAGCAAAATCAAGGTTACTTTATTAGATGATAAAATATGCTTTATATATGACATACTGTAAACATATAATTTAAGAGAAACTGACAGAAATCAAAGATATCGACAATAATCAATTTCATGACTCCCTATTTTGTTGGGTTTTTTTTCGATAAGGGGTGTTCAAAACAAAAGCGGACGCTAAACATAAAAAAAAAAACTTGGAATGGCTTGATTCTGAGAGCAAACCATTTTATTGTGTACCTGAACAATTCTATATATATATTTTATAATAAATTCAGATCGAGTGACAATCACTTCACGTCTATCTTACCTTGATGATTTGTTCATTATCTGGATACTCGTGAAGAATACTTTGTAGCTCATCAAGAAGGGTATTTCTAATGAATGCATGGTGCTGCATTCCTATGATTGATAGATGTTTAAAGCAATTAATTATACTGTAGCAACAATATTTAAAATAGTCAATGTATATTACCTCACAAATTGCCTTTTTATAAAGTAAACAACAGAATGAATTGCACTCCTGTTGCATGAATATCTTGCAAATAAATATATCTAACCATCTTTTGTGATACTTGGTGTTAGGTAGCTGGTTTTAAAATTATGATAGCTTCTTCAAAGAGCCTTTAAACGAAAGGTCAATATGTCACAATGGTCACCTGTGTCACCTTTGTCCTGCTGTTCGTTAGAACAGTGGTTCCATTCTAATTAAAATCCTTATTTGATAAAACTTGATATATTATATATGGTATAACTAAAGGGAGTAAAACATTGCCCTTCATTCATTTAATACAATTGATTATAACAATTGTAATATTGCCTTCAAGAATGCAAGCCCTCTGCGGTCATGTAAATATAGCCCATTGTTGTACAACAACGGTATCATATTTCAATTTCAGGCACTAAATAGACATGTGAAAGGTTGCTTGCAGATTGCAATATATGTATTTTACCCGTACTAATTCCACTTATCATCTTATCAATAAAATTAAGTAAAATTTCATTGCCTATGATAGGCCCCTTCCCTTCTCTGGATCTTTTACATGCCGCACATTAAAAAGCCATTTCAGTATTAAAATAAAATAGCATTGTATTATGTATTATTATATTAATTAAAGAACCCTATATGTCAAACGTTTTATTGGTCTCCTTTTTATATTCATAGTTCGGCTTAAGCACAAAAGTAAGTCTTCATAAAAATTCTACAGAATCTGAAGCATCAAAATTCTTAAAGCGTGAAAATGGTTTAAATGGTATAACAGCGTAATTAAATAGTAGAAAGTGGAAGAACTACACAAAAGTGGAAGGGTTGGCACGTCTGCATCGATATCGTACCTATGGAGGCCATAATCAGAACAAGCTTAAACCTACACTACCAGAAGATAGGGGCTGCCACGGTAAAGGGTCGTCTTTATGTTCGACTTTATGTTCATAAACTGAAACGTGGACATGGGGATTTTATTCTTTTTAGCTCACCTGAGCCGAAGGCTCAAGTGAGCTTTTCTGATCACATTTTGTCTTTCACATTTTCACATTTTCGACTACTTCTCAAGAACCACTGGGCCAATTTCAACCAAACTTGCCACAAAGTATCCTTGGGTAAAGGGGATTCAAGTTTGTTCATATGAAGGGCCAAACCTTCTTCCAAGGGGAGATAATTACAAATTAGTGCAAAATTAATAGCATCTTTTAAAAATCTTCTTCTCAAGAACAACTGGGCCAGGAAAGATGAAACTCATGTGGAATCATCCTCAGGTAGTGTAGATTCAAGTTTGTTAAAATCATGAACCCTGGGTGTAGGGTTGGGCCACAACGGACGATCAAATTTTTACATAGGAATATATAGGAAATAATATTTAAAAATCTTCTTCTCAAGAACACCAAAGCCATGATTGGTCATATTGATATGGAAGCATCCTCAGGTAGTGTAGATTCAAGATTGTTCAAATGATGATCCCCGGGGGTAGGGTGGGGTTACAATGGGTGATCAAAGTTTTACATAGGAATATATAGGAAAAAATCTTTAAAAATCTTCTTCTCAAGAATGGAAAAGCCATGATTGGTCATATTGATATGGAAGCATCCTCAGGTAGTGTAGATTCAAGTTTGTTCAAATGATGACCCCCGGGGGTACGGTGGGGTCACAATGGGGGATCAAAGTTTTACATCAACAGTTTGAAGTCTATCAGAATCTCTACCTCCACCATCTGTGGATATTCCCCCTTCTGCGCGAATGTTGTCACCACCAGCAACAAATACAAACACCCCTGGAAGCGGTGAGTCAAATTTTTCAACCCACAGTTGAAGCCAGTCTGGTAAAGTAAATGTGTAAACCAGTAGTGCTGGAGACAGTTAGAGGGGCAGTCATACATACACTGGTCTAGAATGTGGTGACCGTTCGGATCGGGCACTTGAGCTTACACTCGGCCCTCTATGTGCCCACAATTAATTATGTACATTTGTAGGTACCCCCAATCCCCCCAAAAAACAATTGCAGCCTTTTAACTCCAATAATGCTTATGTATTGCAACAAATGTGTTTACTACATGTATCTTTGTTACTTGTGCTCAAAGTGTCATTAATAAATATCATGAAACTCAATACAGGTCAGGTGTTATCATTCCAGGTGTTTATATTCTTATGCAAGGTCAGGATCAGATTTTTCTGTATGTCTGCGATTTTAGTATTAGATGCACTTTGAGCATAGCGCCTGCGTTGCCAGCGCGCATTTAAAACGGAACTACAACCAAGAAGTGGAAAGTTGTTAAAGGGATCAAACCTCCCTGTATCTATAATTAATTAGGTTTTATATTTATAAGCATTTTTTATATTTTCATGAAAAATTCTAACCTTATATTATGACCCTACGTACTCTAAACCTGTATCTGAATCCACGCAACATAGGGATAATTTTAAAATTCAATATCAATATGACTAGTCAATATGACTATATATGGAGAAGAAAAATGTTTTTGTTACAATTTTGGTTGAAACTGATCAAGCACATCTAATGCGGAGAAGTAAAAAATGTGTGCAGCTTGACAGACTGATGCTAGATATAAACTGTGATACAGAAAGTTGGTATCTACGAATGCAACAAGTAAATATAAGATCTTCAAACAGGAGAGCTAAAAACTAGACTTAGGTCTTCACAATTTTAGTTTTAGAATAAAATTCCACAATCAATAAAATCCATGCAAAGTAACAGTTTTCTTTCATAAATTAATATCAATCAAAGTAACAAAAATACCTGTGTATATTGTTTTCAATAAAAATGTTTTAATACCAAGGTGATCAAGAAATGACATGAATTATCTCTAGATTAAGTTATTTACTTACCTGGTACTTCCGCCATAATGAGTTTTTGTCATCAAATGCACATGTTCAGCTGTTTCAGCATAGGAACATCCATCTTTTTCAAATCATAAAGACTTAAAAGGTAAAGATACCTTAATTTAATTCCATGTATACATGAATTACATGTACCTAAATTTGTGTATGTATTTCCTAAAGTCACATGCATACCTTATATGTAATTTGGCATATTTTTCATATTTTTATTACGTGTTAATTGGAAGTAAAAATACCAATGTTGCAGGTTCATTAAAAACAAGAAGCACATGGGCCACATCGCTCAACTGAGCATATTAGATAGGAAAAAGCACATATCAGTTCAGTATTGAAAAGTTTACATGGGGGGACTTGAATTTTAAATTATCTGAGGATGCTTCCATACATGTATCAATATAACAAATGGCTTTGCTGTTCTTGAGAAGAAGATTTTTAAAAGATTTTTCCTATATATTCCTTCATAAAAATTTGATCCCCCATTGTGGCCCCTCCCTACCCCTACACTACCTGAGGATGCTTCCATATCAATACGACTTAACATGGCTTTTCTGTTCTTTAAAAGAATATTTTGCCTATATATTTCTGGGCAGAACTTTGATCCCCTATTGTGACCTCACCCTACCCCCCCGGGGGGTAATCATTTGAAGAAACCTGAATCTTTCATACCTGAGGATGCTTCCATATCAATATAACTAATCATGGCTTTGCTGTTCTTGAGAAGCTTTTTAAAGTTTTTCCCCTATATATTCCTTGGTAAAACTTTGATCCTCCATTGTGGTCCCACCCTACCCCCGGGATCATGATTTGAACAAACTTGAATCTACACTATCTGAAAATGCTTCCATATCAATATGACTAAAAAAGGCTTTTCTGTTCTTGAGAAAAATATTTTAAAAGATTTTTTCCTATATATTCCTAGGTAAAACTTTGATCCCCCATTGTTTCCCCACCCTACCCCCGGGGGTCATCATTTGAACAAACTTGAATCTACACTACCTTAGGATGCTTCTACTTCAAAATGACTAATCATGGCTTTGCTGTTCTTCAGAAGAAGATTTTTAAGGATTTTTTCCTATATATTCCTATGTAAAACTTTGATTCCCTATTGTGACATCACCCTACCCCCGGGGGTCATCATTTGAACAAACCTGAATCTACTCTACCTGAGGATGCTTCCATATCAATATGACCAATCATGGCCTTGCAGTTCTTGAGAAGATTTTACAAGTTTTTTCCCTATATATTCCTTTGTAAAACTTTGATCCCCCATCGTGGCCCCACCCTACCCCAAGGGTCATCGTTTGAACAAACTTCAATCTTCGCTATGTAAAGATGGTTTCCTAAAAGTTTCAACTTTTTTGGTCCAGTGGTTCTTGAGGAGGAGATTTTCAAAGCATTAATTCATTTTCAGTACATAATAAATAACCCACCCACCCACCCACCCCCCCCCCCCCCCAACGACACCCCTGGGCCATAAAATTCACAATTTTGGAAGAGGCACTCTTCCTCTTTATAACTTTGTACTTACAGTGCAGTTCATCGGCTCAATACCCAGGAGCAGAGGAGAAGATTTTCAAAGAATTAATGCATTTTCACTATATAATCATTAGAGCCCCGCCCTAAAACCAGAACCCCTGACTCTGGGCCATGAAATTACGGCCTTTTCAATTTTTAAGGGGTTTTCCGCAATTTTCTTCTAAACGCTTGTAGATATTGAGCTGATTTTTGGTATGTGGCTTTACCTTGATTAGTTATAGATCAAGTTTGCATTTCGTCCCGCTTCATTACTTTTTGACGGAATTATGGCATTTTCAATTCTTAACGGGAACCAGATTACACTTGCCGGTAGGGGACTAGTATTGCTAATGCAATACTCTCAGAATGCTTGTTATTTATGTGAAGCGTTATTACTGGGGATTAAAGAGTTAAGACCAGAAAACTAAAATATAACAATTTGATATGGTATTTAAAAGTATAAATGAAACGTTTTCCTGCGTGCGTAGCTTTGTAAAAACTGTCCAGCTGTGGTCAGTCGACTAAATTGTGGACATTTAAACTATAAATGTTTTCTACACGATTCCTGCAGATCACCCGCCAAATACGCCCATCTTCTTTGGATCTGACTTAATAATATTTTTCTTAGTATCAGAACATCAGAACAGATTTTTCTTACAATTTATATTTCAAATATCTTAAGGATAGAACATATATGGAATAAGATATATATTTTTTGATTAATTAAAAAAGAAATAACATAAATAATAATAGATTCCTAAAATATTAAGGATAAAAACCGTAGGAAATCTTTGCCGTTTATAATGTTAACAAAATCTTACAAAACTAGTAGACTAATTGTTCTCGAACAATTAGAGGTCTTTCCACCTTCTTTAAATTTCTTAATTTTTTTATATTTTACTGTCTAAGTTAATTCTTATGCAAAAAGAATTCAGATATGGCTTGAGAATAGAAAAAAAAAATGAAAATTCTAATAATTTTGAAATGACCTTGACCTTTGACCTTCATTGAATTTTCAAGCTCAAAGGTCAAGGGTCACATTGCAATTGACCCCATGCCTCTATGACTTATATTCTTACATTTATTATACATTTATATTCTTATATTTAAAGTTATAAGGGTTAATAGTAAGCGCAAAGACGTTAAAGGGCGATAACTCATATAAGGGGTCATCAGATCCTTTTGCACTGAAAAGACTGAAGTTGTGTCTAAAGACCCTGAAGACATTAGTGAAGGTTACGTGTCTCTATGGTTTACGGTTTCTGAGGAGTAGCGATAACAAGGTTTTTCGCACAAGGGGCAATAACTTTTGAAGGGGTTAAGCTTAGGGGATAAGATTGAAATCTTTGAAATAGTTTTAAGAGTACATTTTAAAGATGCAAAGATATACACTATATGATGAAAGACAAAAGAGCTATAAAAAGAGCTTAATTCCTCATATTTGGAATGACCTTGACCTTGACCTCTGACCTTGACATAAACTTCAATGTCTAAGGTCAAGGAATCTAATGCAGTTGGTTTCATGTCTCTACAACTTATCGTTTTGAAAATTTTTCATTATTCGTAAACCTCAAAAACTTTCAGGGACAATAACTACTTAATGGGGTTGATGACTCCTTCCGCACTCAAAAGGTCAGAGCATCTACTGACTTAGTCGAAGATATTGGTGATGGATTAGTATCTCTATGGTTTACGGTTTCGGAGGAGTAGCGATAACAAGCTTTTATTGCGAAAGGGGTAATAACTCTTGGAGGGGTCAAAGTTCATATACGCAGGGTCAACTGCAAAAATCTTTTAAGGAGTACATTCTCATGTACTATAAATCTTTTTGATAAATCTTGAAACTCAAAAAACACACTTGGCGGAAAGATAATAATAAACAGAACAATTTCAATAGGTCTTTCCACAGAAAGGTGGAAAGACCTAATTAATTTCCACAATTGCTTTGGTAAACATTATTCAATTTATCTATAATATGAATAAAAATCTAACTGATCTTAATTTGTTGATTTCTGGAAATAAAAATTTGTGTAATTTTTTCCTTAACAATAAAATCATAAAGGCAGGGTGTCCTATTCTCCATGTTGGAAAACATGGCCGATATGAGCCGTCAAATTACAAAAGTAACTATTATGTACGCAGAATGAATTGACTTTCACAGTCTGTACTGCCAATATCATTTTGTACATGTACTTCTTTGTCAATGACAAAACGCCTGTAGTTGTAATATAAATGTGTACATGAACAAATCTTATGACAAAATACATTTGAAACTACTCAACATTCCTCAGATTCATTGGGGAGATTATCTGTAAACTTAAGACAGAGACAAAGACCGCGGAACATTAACTGGCAAATTAGAAATATGCAGCTTACGTCATTTCCATCTGTTACAGTCAAAACATTTAATGATAGACAATGACATGGGCGGGTACAATTCGACAGGGACGTCCTAATGATAGACAATGACATGGGCGGGTACAAATCGACACGGACGTCCGAGAAAACAATGTATCGAAATTCTACTTTGAAATTCATTTTCAATCCAGCTCAGCTACGCTAGAACGCACGGTGTTACTGATTGACCCAGAAGACAAATTATTTCAATTTCGGAATAGTTTGAAATTTATATAAATCAGAATTTTCTGTCCAGTATTTTAAAGAAATATTCTGTTTGGTATGTGTATGAGTGTGCTGGGGGGGGGCTGAACAATCTTGAAAATTATGAAAAAAAAATTTTAGTTTGGACAACCCCTCCCTGTTTTGTTTGTCAAACATTTATCAGTGAAGACGAAACTAAAAAAAATCTTGTCATCCTACAAATAAATATATTATGTCATATGAAGGCATGATCTGACTCGACAATTTTTGACAGATAGCCGAGTCAGATCCCTTCTCGAATCAAATGGTCGTCCCCTGAAAAAATAATCTCTGTGTATTATGACTTTTACGTCAATTACATGCAAGTGTCCTTAAAATTACAGGCTAAAAACTCATACAAATAGGAATTTCAACAACATGTATTTGGGAATTGAAATTATTTGTCTTTTGGATCATACATTCACAATTTAGGTTTGAAAACAGCTCAGGTGGATTGAAATGAATTTCAAACTAGAATTTCAATCCAATATTTTCTAGGACGTCCGTGTCGAATTGTACCCGCCCATGTCATTGTCTATCATGAAACATTTTGACTGTAACAGATGGAAATGACGTAAGCTGCATATTGCCAATGTTCTGCGGTCTTAAAACAAAACACATCTGTCTGGTTTTCTTCTCTTTTCTTCCGCCTCCCCCTTTTTTGTTGTTGTGAAATAAATGCTGTATGCCTAAATTTTTAATGATCACAAAACGCAGCGAGATTATTTTTACTTTCACATACGTCGTTTGAGATCTCAAGATTCAAATTTTTCAATCAAAGAATATTTAGTAATTGTCTTTATTCAGATTCCTCGTGTTTTTGTTTGATTTTAATCTCCTATCCGACAACGCAGGCCCCAAAATACTGGTTAAAGATTCCAGAGGACAATGAAGCTGCATCTTTATCATTTCCCTTCCCTCCAGATGAAAGACTGTCGCTTGATGATCTGCATACGTAAGAAGTTTGTTTATTTTTCATTCTACTCTTTTCCTTGTTCCAATATAATATTTTTCTCCTTTACTTTTTTTCATTAGAACAAGGAAAATAATAGAATGAGGAAATGAATAAACTTCTTACTTAAAGATGAAGCTTCGCTGTCTCTGGAATCTTTAACTTAGTCTAGTATTTGGGGCCTAAGAATGAATTTTAATATTGCGTTGTCGTGGAAGAAGTAAAAATCAAACAAAAACACGAGAAATCTGAATAAAGACACTTACCAGGCGCTTAGCTGTCTATACGCAAATACGCAAGTGCGTACACATCATTTTCAGGAAAAAAGAAAGGGAAAAAGAGAGAATTATTCGGAGAAAAAAAATCTCAGTACCATCCAACAAATATTCGTGTTTCAAATTATTCTGTGCCATACTGTGTCGATTTAAATTTTAAATTATCATGGCTGTATGATAAGATTTGAAATCTTTTATTTAATAACTGCCAAATCCAAATAAATCATTCATTATTTTGTCATTGTTCTATAATACATTGATATTTTTTTTAAAGATCTTTGAAAAATTAAATTTCAGTCACATCGTTGATTACTCTAAGCTACTAGTATGATTTACAATACAATATTTTTTTGTTCATCATTTAAATTTTGTATACCTGTTTTTAAACGTTAAGAATGATTATATGATACCAATTATTATATCGGTTAAATTTTTAGCCTCAATTATATGTACAATAAGTTTCCATGGAATATTAATTTTCGTTAAAACAATAAGTATTACTATGTCTTTTATTTCCTAAACAAAAACTAAATGGCATAATTTTTATATTTCAAGAAAATGAATGAAATATTTGGTAAAACTCCGGAGCTTCTGGTCCCTCACCAGCAGGCACGTAGTATCAGGGGACCCCCCCCCCCCAACTTATTCCCAGAACCTAACCTTTTACTATTGAAAATCAGTGTACATTGAAATGGTGGGCCCCCACTGTTTGTTGCACCATTGTTAAATCATGGTAATTTGGTAATGTATTAATAAAAATTTGGTTTGTGAAAGATGGACACCCATCCCCTCCCCCCCCCCCTCAACAAACACATAAACACACACACAAGAAATAGGACTTCGAATTTTGACAATCTTCCGTTTCGTCCTTGCTTCTCAAAATTTTTAAAGTTGTAATTTTTTCCTGGCTGGCAAAAACTATATTACGTGCCTGACCAGAGCCCCTAAACACTGGGGGGGGGGGGGGGTCAAGAACCCCCTGCCCCTACCAACCCCTGCCGTTCTCTGCGTACACATCATTTCTATTCTGGCTACGCGCCTGCTTACAAAATATTCTTTGATGGAAAAATCCGAAAGTGGTGATCTCAGACGACGTATGTGAAAGTAAAAACAGTCTTGCTCTCTTTAATATCATTAAAAATTAGGCATTACTTATATTTCATACACATCTATAATGTCCTTGTGTGTTATCACAAAAAAAAAATTCTATGGATGAACATTGGGAAAACAGAAAGATATAAAGGTGTGGGAAGCATCCTCACTGGCAAATTTGCAGTACGGAAAGACTGTGCTTATAGTAAGCACAAGCATCGGAAATGAGACGAAAGTTACATAGCTGGAAGTTCCGGAAGTGGATGTATATGTAAGATATATCAAAACGAAGTCAAGCTATTGAAATGGCTAGGAAGCAACATCCCTCTCCCCGAAAAATTAAAAAAAAAAAGAGTGGGGGTCAATTTCAACACTGGTTGGATGTCGTTTATACAAAATATTTAAAAAAAAATCAAGTATAAGAAAATAAAACATTTCTTGTGTAATGTACATTGGACCTCTTTGATATATGAGGTTCTGCAGATATACCTACGCAAATCGACAAGTGTAAACTGCTCTTCATCCTCATTAAAAGGGAAATAGAAGTTCATTTTCCAGTTTTTCATAATCTTTGATTAAGATATGACAGGGCCTAGATAAAAATGGACAATACTAACAAATTAAGAAGTTTTCTGTATTCACATGATTACCCTCCTAAGTGTTAATGGTAGTTACATGTAGCCAGGCAAGTTTTTTAAACATCTAATCAATTGACTACATGATCAACAGGCAGCGTGCACAGCGTTCATTTAGTATTTGAGGAAACACAAGCTTTAATATTAAATAACGCAACTATTACAGATCATGATCAAATAAAATATGAGTTGGTAATGAATTTTTAATAAAGATATTATACTTTTAGTGGAGTGCACAGGTCTGGAAACCCCTTAAGGACCCTCTATACATGTACACCAGTGCAAAATGTTTTTTGGACATTGAGAAAATTATATTGTATATAGGTGTAAATTTTGAGCTCATCTATATAATTTTCAATATATGGTAAGTTTCATTTACTCCCAGGAAAAAATGTTCAAAGACAACAAAGTATCAATGAACAAAAATCACTGTTGTTTACTTCAGTGGATAAAATATATGCAAATGAAGTGTTCAGTTAATTTATTTTGGCCTTCTTATATGTTAAGAATGCTTGAATTGATTACAAATTGAGAAATACACTCAATTTATTTGAATTTAGATCTACTAAGGGCAGGTCACTCTACCTGCAGAAAAATACCACATAATCAGAACTCTTTAGTGTGCAGCGTAGAGAGGGTTCCTAAACAATGTCTACATGTACGCGATTTCCCACTCACTTATCTCTGTTTTTTGTCAAACCTTTTGCCCTGTTAAGTTAACTTGGCTTCTGTGACCTCGATATCCTCTGGCATTTTAATTAAATATTATATGTACCGTAAGAATTACTGGTACCTAAGATTTGCCGGCATCTTAGAATTGCCGGCAAATCAAATACAACTCGTGATTTCGTTTTGCCAACTAGGTATTACCGGCAACTCCAATACAACTCGTGGTTACTTTTTGCCCCGGCCCGCATCGGCCATCGAAACAACCTGATTAACTATCTCAACACTAAATTTTTTATCTCCATTTTATAGTTTACCGAATTTTTAACATCTATTTTTTACATATGTACATAGTCATACAACAAAGTCATCATATAGTTGTACATGCCCTATCAGATTATTTCACATCTTTGTGCATTTATAACCAAGAATATGACTCAAACGTATCGAGAAATCTTACACAATTGTAAAATGGCTTTTAAGCAGAAAAAAAATATTTCAAATGAATCGTGCTATGATCGCAAATTGAAGTGGGCCGTCGAAGGCAAAAAGTCTTAAGCATGTTGAAGGTACATTTCATGATGGGTCATTTTGCCCCTAACCTGTTTTGGCGAATGAATAAAATAAATATATATTATATCAGAGGATGAAAAGGAAGTTAAAAAAAACTACCTCATGTGCCCGAGTCAGCAAATAAATATACTTGTATACAAATACACATACAAACATTTCTAACAAATAAAAATAGAAACCATCATCTGATCATATACTGTTGGAACAGAAAATCATAATGCCGCAATAGTTAAAACAAAATAAAAATTACCTGGTCGAATGAGTCGTTTTTCTTTCTTCTATTTTGTTTAGTGTGGTGTCGGGTTGGTTACTCTACAAAAAATGCGTGCATTCGGAATAGATCAGCCAATACATTATGAACTCCTTCGTCATGTGACAAACTTTTTTTTTCTCGGTAACAAAAGCAAAAGTAGACATTGCTCCTGCTGTCTTGTATGTTTTTTGAGAACAACTTGGAGATACCCTATACGGACATATATTTTTAAACAAATGAAAAGCATTTTATGTCGTTTTGAACAGTGTGTTAATCAATAATAAAAGATCGATTAAAACTTTAAAATGTAGGATAAAACTTGTCTATGTACCTGAACACTTGAGTACATATCTGTATATTATTAATGCATTCGGTTATTGTACAAGTGACGGGTCTTTGACTGCACACAGCACGCATGCTTTATATAAATTTTCTTATCGGGAGGAAAAAATCGACCCATATACTTCGAGTTGGCCTTCAGTCTGTAAATTCATTCTGCAAATGTGCACTAAGTTGATTCTGATTAATATCTATAGTCGGTTTATATTTTCTACGCAAATGAAAAAAAAATCTACTAGAACATACCCAGTATTTGATTTTCGGTAAAAATTTCTACGTTAGTTGTAAAATTCCAAATACATGTACTACCGAAAAGCTGCTCAGAGCTTGAAAAACACGGGAAGAGTCACACCTCACATGGGTTCAGGGATAAAAATGATTTGTATTAATATTTCCTATATGATTGATTGATTGATTGTATATTGTTTTACGTCCCATTCGAGAATTTTTCACTCATATAGAGACGTCACCATATACCGGTGAAGGGCTTCAAATTTTGACCTTTACTCGGCACTCAGGGCCATTGAGCAGTGAGGGATCTTTATCGTGCCAACGCCTGCCGTGACACGGGGCCTCGGTTTTTAAGGTCTCATCCGAAAGACCCGCAACTTTCACTTCAAAGTGCCGAGCGCATGGTGAAGGAACAGTTGCTACCTATTTCTTATCGACTTAGGTCTGTCGCGGCCGAGATTCGAACTCACGACCTCCCGATCACGGAGCGAGCGCTCTACCGACTGAGCTACCGTGAACGGTATTTCCTATATGAAATCTCATTTAAAACTTCTCAAAAGATGACCTATTTGATTACTTGAAAATAAATTATATTTCCTTGTGTGGTGCCATGGGCGGATCTACAAGGGGTAGAGGGGGCTCCGAACCCCCTAGAATTTTCAGAGTTATTAAATTCTATTAAAAAAAAGGAACGAAAAATGATCTTGGATCCCCCTAGGAAACACGACCCCTTCAGAAAAAAGGGCGTCATATATCAGAAGAATATTGACTTAGGAAAGTGTTGTATACCTGTATTAACGCCCCCCCCCCTTTTTTTTGGCTCGTCAAATTTTTTTTCGGTAAAGAAGAGAATTTAAAAAACCTGTCCCTGATTATCTTGGAAATGAAATATATGTCCTCCTTCACTGGCATGGAAATAAAAAATCTGACGACCCCCCCCCCCCTCTCGAAATTAAATGGTCGCCCCCTAAACATCGCCAGTCAGATTGACTGTGCACAGGCATCGTACCTTCAGTTGGTTCCCTATGCATTAAAGCCACCTTTTTTTACACTATACAATAGTATGCTGCTAATTAAAGGGACATAGACACAGATTTGCAGTTAATATTTTCTCAAATTTTCTGTATTATTTCATTACTTATATGTTGCTGTATCATTTCACACGGAAATATAATAATTAAAAAACTGATTTTACCTGGAAATTATTGAAACTACGAATTTTGGGACGCGTTTGATTGACACATACTTGCACTTTCACAAAGTAAACTTTACCCTTAATACTTAAGTATGGCTCCGTGTAAAAATCATGCAGGGGGTGATACATGGGGGGTTTCAGAATTTTTTCAAACTTTGCATGTTGGTAGAGTATGCTAAGATACTACAAAAAATAAAATGATTTTTTATCAATTCTGTGTCTGGTTGCCATGGCAACAGTTAGACTGTTTTCGGTAAAAAATGGCTGAAATTTCCTCTAAAAATAGGCAAAAATATCAATATTTCATATGAAATTAAAAGAAAATCAGACAATAAATCACATTTTTGTTTATTTCTCATTCAAATACAGCTCAAATAGTAACTTTTCATAATTAATCAAAATATTTCCATGTCCAGTAAAATGTTCTAATTTTAAGCTGAAAAGGGGAGATAATCCATATTGACAAAAACAGCAAAATATCAATTTTTTGAGGATTTTCAGCTATCAAAAAATTAAAAAACCCTACAGCCAAACCAAAAGGCCATGCTAGTTTCATAGACACCATACCCTATAGAAAATAAAATAATTAAAACATTTTTGTGCAAATGATTATTATTTTCCCAAAATGATTGACGAGTTTCATATAAAAAATGGCAATTTCCCTTTTTTTGTCACAGTACAATATATGCCATACATGTATATGTATGCATGTAAAAGGAAATTGACATTTCAACACAATTTCTTTACATTTCCAAACTCAAATACAACACAATTATTTACTTATCTTAATTAATCTAAATATTTTCATGACCTGTAAGATGTTCCAATTTTAAGCTGAAAAGGGAGATAATCCATATTGACAAAAACAGCAAAATATCAATTTTTTGAGGATTTTCAGCTATCAAAAATTTAAAAAACCCTACAGCCAAACCAAAAGGTCATGCTAATTTCATAGACACCATACCCTATAGCAAATAAAATAATAAAAACATTTTTGTGCAAATGATTATTATTTTCTCAAAACGATTGATGAGTTTCATATAAAAAATGGCAATTTCCCTTTTTTTGTCACAGTACAAAAAATATGCCCTATACACATATCATGAATATATACCAGGTATGCATGTAAGAATAAATTGACATTTCAAAAAAATTTCTCAATTTTCCAATTTGAAATACAACACAATTTTACTTTTCATTTAATCAAAATATTTTCATGACCAGTAAAATGTTCTAATTTTAAGCTGAAAAGGGAGACGATCCATATTTACAAAAACAGTATCATATCCCATTTTTGAGGGGTTTTTTTCAGCCTAAATTTTTTTTTTTAAGTCCAACAGCCAAATCAAAAGGTCACACTTGTTTTGTACACACCATACCCTATGGGTATGATACATATGGTATTATACAAAAATTGAAATTGCATTTATTTATTTTTTTGGGGGGGGGGTTAATATATTGATCAACAACCATCGAGGGACAATATTTACTTCCTTCTTTAGGATCGGTGAATGCATACATCTAGGCAAGCCAAACCATTATAATGACCTCAAAAACAGAAATAACTGTATAATATACAACTTGACTTTTATTTTCATGATAATATGAAAATCATTTCATGTTTCCCTCTTGGTTACACCTTTCAATATACACCACAAGAATTTTGACCGAATTTTAACTGCATGCAATTGCATGTATTAATTAAATGAATGATGTTTTTTACACACCATTACCAAGTCATCTGCTTGTTTTCCATTCAATTTTACCAGTTTACCCCACATCAAAATTATTAATTACTGGTACATGTATCAAAATCATTAATTGATAGATGTAAACAATATTTTAATAGTTTACATCTTTGTAAGATGCAACAATGCTGAACAAAATATCACTAATCTCCGATGCTTCTCTTTTGTAGTAACTGACTGTCCTTTGTTTATTTATGAGTCTCTTCTAGTGAAATATAAAACTGTAACCTAAAGGTGCTGAAGATCCATAGGAGATGAGAGTCCATGCCTGATTATCTTTATCCAAGTACCAGCATTGAATCCATTCTTTAAACTCTAATCTTTGTTATTCCTAAAATAATAGTTACATATAATTATCATTTACCACATTAAAACTCATTGTTCTACATTGATTTACAGGTATTAAAGGGTTTTTTTTTTAAATTTATAAATTACTTTACATGGAATCTCAAGTTTACATGTATGTAATGCAGTAATTTCATGTAAAATCTCAAATGGTTGCATGTGCATGGCATGTGGTCCCCCACCTTTGGAGTCTTATTAGTTGGTGGTGTTCAATGATGTTTTTCTTGCTGTCTCAAAAATACTGTCAGCTTTTCCTTCATAACCATGATGCAAACCATCTTGCGCATTCTGTGAAAATGATATAGGGTTTCATTTCAAAAGTATATAATTCAAATTACTAACTTATGAAATATGTAAAATATCTTTACCATATTTTCTATCATTTATGTCTCAGGTTTTAACCATATTACAATTTAAACTGTAACCAGTTCTGAATTCTGTAATCTTGCTACTGATTAAATTAAAACTACAAAATCAAATACCCGGTACTCTCACAGTACCTGTTATAAAACACTTTTGGGTCTTCCCTTTTCATTCTATCTCTTCAGTCAAACAAGTTCTTGATCATTTTGAAAAACAACAAGGAATATTTTTCATCTAGATTTATATGCAATATGACATACAGAGAGAGAGAGAGAGAGAGAGAGAGAGAGAGAGAGAGAGAGTAGGTACATGTATAAAGACAACTAAATATACCTATTTAACAACCCTATTCAGATTAAAAATGTTGTTGGGCCAGTCAAATGTAAGTCAGCAATAGCTTGACAAGACTAATAGAATTTTCAGTGATATATCTTTTACAAATTATACCATCAGTAATGTTAAAAAATGTGCATAAACAGCCTTGTCTGAAAAATTATATATATTTATTAAATAAATCAAGCTTTTTGGTGGTTTTTTATATCTTGGTTGATTTTTTTTTCCTGTCCATACTTGATTTTGTTATTTAGTTATCATTTCTGACTAGTGCCATGTTGACATGGGTAGAGCAAACAAGAGGCCAATTGGCCACAATGCTCACCTGAGTCTAATATATATTCATATGTAAAACTTTGATCCCCATTGTGGTCCTACCCTATCCCAGGGGTTCATGATTTCAACAGATTTAAATCTACACTACTTGAGGATTCTTCAATATATACATGTATCTGTATGACTAATCATGGCTTTGCTGTTCTTAAAAAGAAGAATTATCACTATCTAGTGTGAAACTTTGATCCCCCATTATGGCCCTATACTACCAGTATGTCTAATTCTTGAGAAGAAGATTTCTAAAGATTGTTACCTAGTATCTACATTTTTTAAAGTAAAATTTTGACCACCCATTAAAGCCCCATGCTACCGCCACTTTTTCACAAAAGTTTCAATCCTTTTGGCCCAGTTTTTCATGAGAAAAAGACTGATAAAGTTTTTTTTTTACATATATATTTCTATATGTAAAACTTTGATTGCTTATTGCGGCCAATCCATATCCCTTGGGGTCATGATCCGAACAAACTTCCCACTACATTATGTAATAAAGCTTTCACATAAGTTTCATCTTTTCTGTTCCAGTGGTTCTTGAGAGGAAGATTTTTGAAAGATTCATTAAATTTTTACTAATCTTTAATTATCTTCCCTTGAAAGAGGGCAAGGCTCTTCATTTGAACAACATTGAATCTCCTTCATCCAAGGATGCTTTGTGGCAAATATGGTTGAAATTTGCCATGCAGTTCTGGAAGAAGATGAAAATGTGAAAAGTTTTAAACAAAGATGACAATGACACCTGGAACAACAACAGACAATTGACAAAGTGTGATCAGAAAAGCTTACTAGAGCCTTTGGCTCAGGTGAGCTAAAAAATCAAAACCTATCACATAAAGCATTTACTTCTTTTAATTAGTAAAATTTACATGTTCATTTTCAATTTGAATTACCATAAACCAGGGGCCTAAAATAAAAATTAATTTGTTTGCAGTTACCTACCCACGCACTGAAAATGCACCTGACCCAAACTTTTTTTTTTCAGCCATTTTGTATTATTATTTTTTTTAAGTTTCAGTTTTTCAGGATATTGAAAATGTTCTATTTTTTATCTTTGTTTTTATCAAGTGAAGCTTATTTATGTTAAGTAACCCTTGAAGTATGAATATCTCTATAAATTGTTATCTAATAAAAGTCTGAAAAATAACTTATTTAAAAAAAAAAAAACAACTACCTATCCACTCTAAAAATTATAGGTCGGCAACTGCAAACTAAGAATTTTTTAAGCTAATGGCCTGGGCCTTCCCACTGAATCCCTTAAATCTGGCCACGTTAAATAATGGTTGTTGTATGGGACATGTATTGATTAATGATGAGAGCACAGACAATGTTTCATACTAAGTCTTATATGATGATAAAACGTTCTATTGTTAAGATGATATTCTCCTACAGACCCGTTTTAATGAAAGAATGTGTATTAGCAAGGTTATGTAGCAAAACAAACCTGGCAATAAGTATTATTTAGAGAATGAGACGGGTTCTGTATCGTAGATACAAATTTGGGGGTGTCTCCGCCCCCAGATTTGTATCTACAATACAGAACCTGTTGAGTTCTCTAAATGATTTGTGACATGATCAATCAAGAAAAAGCACTGCCCACTTTATAGCTGTGCAGCATTCAAACTTCTGCCAGTGTTTGTTTGTTCTCTCTGTAGATGAGGCCTTGATGGGGAGTATGCCTCCGCAGTAGATATATATTTCCACGGACAACGTAAGATTTAGTCAGATTAGTTTGACAACAGGGGAGACGTTGTCTTAATTGATAAGGTGGATGATTTAACCTTGCTGTAGATGGAGACTGATCCTAATTTATTTCAGGTGTCTTAAAATCTCAGTTTAACTAGATACACATGCAGGCAATACAGACAGTTCTTCAATGAACTTTGATGTCACAAATTTTTATTTTCTTATTGAAATGCGACATTAAATTTAAAAACAAAGAGAAAGAGATGTGCGGCAGTCGTCAGCGATAAGAATTTAAGATGAAATGTTAAAAAAAAAATGCTCAAAATGGACTTGAATGAGTTTGCACGAGAAGAGTGGAAAATGGGGGGGGGGGGGGGGACTGTGCGAAGTTCACATAATGTATGCTGCACCCGTGAATCCATTGGCTTAACTATTTTGAAGGGGACCCCAAAAAAGCAGGGAAAGCAAACAGGTTTTCAGAAATTTATTAAACATAGGATGCTTTCCATAACTGCGAATTTTCCTTTTTGTTTGGATCGAAATAACGTGTAGATTCTGTGTGGAATAATTTTTTAAAAATTGAGAAATTTTGATATTTTACATTGCTAGGGATATATTTCTCCAAATTTTATAATAAGAAAAAACTCAGCATTTACTATTTGTACTTGCTTTTGATAAATTGAATCAGATTTATTTTTAGACTGTGCTGTATTTTAGATACAGAATAGTTGGCTAATACAAGACAGTATATAGGGTTAATACAGAATGGAAATCAGCTCTGCCCTCTGTAGTCCTGTTCTGTATTGCTAATTAATACAGAACGGCAAACTTCAAAGAAAAACACTGAGCTATCGTGTCATAACTAACTCTGGTCAATGCATTTACTCTGAACAATTTGGAGATTTCTGACTGTCAACATGGCATGTAAATTTGAATCGTGTAAAAAAAAATGTTGACAAAAAGTGTTGAACTCTTACATTATATGGATTAATTTTTGGGGGTGAAAGGTATCCTTGTGACAAAAAAGGTTAACTTTGTTATTATTAACTTGACGGTTATTTTTCAATGCAATTTCATTTATTTTCTCCAAAATCATTTCAGAGTGTTTCCACCATTTTCTGCTACATTGCGGGAATATGGAAGGCATTCTAACTGTGGTCAGGGCCTGTCCCAAGACACAGTAACATTATTCTAACATATATATGTGTAAGATGTCATTTTTTTCAAAATGGACATGATATTGATATATGTAGGAACTGGCCATCCCCAACAATTTTCCCAATACATACTTTACTGTATAAAATATCAATAACCATATATAAGAAGTGAATTTAAACTAAATCCTACCTATCAAGCTGTTCAAACAGCTGTCCAAATGTACCGGTGGCGCCGGTACATTATCTTCCCTCTCCAAGTTGAGTAAGCTGACACAATCGGACTGCAACTCCTCTCTGAGGGCTTACTCTTGGCTTCTGGTGGATTAACTTAGAAGCTAAACTTCCGACATAGACCATACTGATGTCAGTAATAAGGAAAATTGCTGATACCCTTATCAACACGATCACAGTAATATTCCCAAGCTACACTTTCTCGTTTCACGGATTTTTTTCCTCTTAATTTACACGAGCTCTATGTCCAATCTGTTCTTGTAAATTCCTTTCAATCATTTTTACTCAATTCACACGGATATTTGCAATGAACATCACATGATGCATCAAAATAACTTTGCAGAGTACAGCTTTTCATGGAGGCCGCCATTTTTTTTAACTACCGCCACCTATATAAATTTCCTAAGGGAGATCACTCATACGAAGCATCTTCACAAATTCCAGATTTTTAACACCCTGTATCTTTTCAATCCTTCATTTGCACAAAAATATTAGAGTAAATTTAATTTACACTTTCCATTTTCACTGTAATTATGTGTTTAGATTTTATACATCTTCTTGGGTTTAGAAGAAATTATTTTCTGAAATATGCACTATTTACACACTATCCATACAAAATTACCCTTGGAGTACCCTATCCCTAGCTATATGAAAAAAGAAGAATTATAACAAATCCATTCGTTATCATTCATTTTAGACCCAAATGAATATATTCAACTCAGTTTTAATGAATTTGCAGATTATCGATGTAGCGCCTTTTCTGTGCTACCTGCATGATTTTTACGCGGAGCCCTACTTAAGAAAAGTAGAAATTTTGTTGTGTATTAATGAAAAATATTAAAGATATAATCCAGAAAATTCAGAGTAGAAATGTGAGAAAGCAAAACCAACTCACCAGTATTGTCAATCCGTGCTCAGTAATGTGTGCAGAGTTTAACAAATTGAACACACCCGGTGACACGTAAACGTTAACAAAAACAGTCTGAGAGCTCGTGCCCTGTTTACCAAACAATTTACGTTCCACCGGGTGTGTTCAATTTGTTAAAAACCATGCACGTAGTTCAAGGTCACTTCCAGAAAAAATACAATTTTTGTTTTGGAAAGTTCTTTTAATGTAGAATCATTGTGAGCTAATTCTTATTGTAAAGGTTGCTTATGTCCTGTGGATGTTCAATGACCTAAACATTTGGCATGTTCAAGGTCCAAATGTGTGAAAACTGAGTCCAATCCATAATTCTCTTACCATTTACCCAAGAACATTTGGCATGTTCAAGGTCCAAATGTGTGAAAGTTGTGTCCAATCCAAAAGTCTCTTACTGAGATATCATAAGAGTTTGCACTTTACACAAATATTTCTCATGAGATGAGAATGTGTTATTACCTTACCCAAGGGTCATTTGGATAAGGTCAAGGTCTCTGACAAAAAATGTGTATATTCCATGTCGATCCATAGTTTCTAATGGAGAGAATTAGTTCACATTTCACAGAAAGATAACTTATAACCAGAGGGTGTACATTGTATTATGACTTTGCACGTGCACCAGGGTTAATGGTCACTTTTACAAAATATATAATTCCTCTTTTAACCATGATTTTATTGCAAGAAGATGTTTTGTGAGCTGAGGTTGTGTTTGAGGACCTTAACCCAAGGTCATTTGTGCGAAAAAAATGTTTGTTTAAATCTGATGCATAACTAATAGGAGAAAACTTTAGTCTGTAGTGCCTATGTACTTTATTGTGCACCACTTGTGCTAAAAGTGGGGAATAATGATCTGGCTTCGGGGTCACCAACATATAAAAATATCAGCTCAAATCTCAGCCTCAAATCTTAGATTTCTCCTCAGCTGAGATTTTCCTAAAACACCGTGCCACCAACATTTCCGAGATTCGTCTCACGTTAGCTGAGATTTGAGAAAAATCTTAGACTTATTCTCGTTGTTATATAGGACCTTTTTTCTGATGATGCACGAATTTGTTGAATCAATGATTGAATTTACTTTTTAGTCACTTGTTTATGCAATATTTTGGTGAAGATCACCAAAAAAACACATCCCACACTTCCTTCGTCTTTTATTTGTTGTTTCGAGTCATTCAACAGAAAGGATTCCAATTCGACATACGCGACAATAAATTTTCATCGAACCCCCGTAAAAGATCCCTACAGAAGAATAACACAAAAACATATCTAAACTTTGTAGTCTCGGCTCGTCTGTCGACATAAACACACAAACACATACACCGAGCCGTCACTTCCACGATTGTGACGAAACGTGTAGCAGGTAGGCGGATCAAGACTATATTTCCCAGACCGATGAAAAGAAATCATTTTTCTTTGTTTTGTTATATGTTAGATATATCTGTATTATTTTAAATTCTCCATAGCAAAAAAAAAAAAAAAGAAAGAAAAATTGAGCAATAGGGACCATTTAAATTTAGAATAAACCTGAGTGATTTTTTTCTTGCAGATCAAAAAAAAAACCTCCATATATAGCTAAATTTCTCACATGCTGTAATAAATATCGCGAGTATACCATAATTGTGGATAAGGGTGATAAGATGAACAGCGAACATATCCAGGAGCGGGTAACATGCGCATGCTTAGTTTTACGGGATTATTTATCAAGGAAATTTCTCGAGGCACTGTTTATCAGTTCATACCCCCCCCCCCCTCCAGAAGGAAGAAAAACCGGCTGAAATTTGAACTAAGGGCATGTATAGGGAAGCGGCAAACTAACACATCGCATTTTTCTATTATCCCCTGTGACAAATGTCTCGGAAAGTCTTTTTTTTAGATAAATAATAAACAACGAATATAGCACCACTTGACAAATAATCATCGTTACATTGGAAACCCAAATCAATCTCGCATACGCTTGAGTTATGAGAAACTGATTCATTTCTACTATCATATCGTAATTAAAAGTTTCACTGCCTAATGATGTAAATTTTTTAAAAACCATAATATGGATCATACTTTTTTTGCTTCAAAATGTAAGTTGTCGTGTTAAAAAAAATACTTTTTGTTAAAAAAAAATCCATTCGTGCAAGTACTAGCTAACAAGTACATTTCAATAGATGCAGTACTTGTTGTGATTTAAACATGTATCTTAGAATGGTCATGAGTCAAGTTTATTCTATAAATAATTACATAAACGGTCAGGGATTTAAGTTTACGCACAATGCATTGTGAGTACATGTATATATATAAAGTCGATCCAAATTCTCAATTGAAAATTTTATAGATTTAATTAAGAACCAAATTAGACAGACTGCTATCATTAGTAATTAATAACTGGTAATTTACGTATTATTTCGAAAGAACAGAAATATTTGTACATGGAATTTTAGACAGATTTCATTTAATATTTGACAATGTATATAATTTACACTAATAAATAGTAAAATATAACTACCGGAAAAAAACAAAACAAACAAAGACGGGGTCGAGGAGGTTTGATATTTTACCTAGTCATATTTCCTTTTCTGAAATACATGAACATTGTGAATTACATGTAATAAAAATGCCATTCCACAAATAGCACATTAAAATATGAATTTAATTAATCCCTGTATGAATGAAGAAATAAATGTTATGCATTTATGTATCACTAGAATATTCCTTTTATTCTTTATTCTTTCTCTCTCTCTATTTTTTTCTTTTACATGTAGTAAAGTTTAAAGTGCTCGATTCCATGCGTGGACAATATTGTAATAAGAATATTTACATCTGCGTAATTAACCCCCCCCCCCCCCTCCTCACAGGATGATCAAGTTTTGGGAGAAAATGACATTCTTTCTCTGCTTGTATGTTAATTTTGTGTATTCATGGATTAAAATCTGCACTGTCATAACATTTGCTATCATTTTACCACAAAATAATTCTGTGAGATTTTGTTTGAGACTGGTATACATCAATCTCAAGTTTTTCTGAGAAATCTCAGAATTTTTTTTCAGCTGAGTCGGAAAAAACATTAGTGGCACGCATGTTTGAGAAAAATCTCAGACTTGAGAAAAAATCTCAGACTTGAGAAAATCTCAGCGTTGGTGGCCCCGAAGCCTGGGTTAGCCCATCCATCTGTCTGTCAGTCCATCTGTTTGTCATTCTGTGTAACATATAAATTATAAAATATCTAATTTTATTGAATTTAATGATACTGATATGATTGTAAATGCCCCGTGAGGGCGCTTGATTGTTGAATAAACATAAACATTAAAAAATGAACTGTTTTAACCAGGTTTTTTTCACCAGTAAAAAGAAATATATATCGAATTAATCGCCAATTGATTTTGTACTGTAGGTATGACATTTTCAAAATTCACTATTTATCATTTGTATCTCGGAATATTCTCGTTAACTGCGCGTACATTGCCCTTGTTTTTCAACTGAATGAGTATAATCGCTAGATAAAATTAAAACGCAAAAATTATTTTCTGAAAGTAAGTTATGTATGTTCCTATTTCATCTGATAACTTTTATTTCTATATCTATATCTGTTTACCCTATGTACATACACATTTCAATTATCGCTGATAATTTAATCTCGTGGCCATGAATAGTCCTGTACTTACGAACGAGAGAGAGAGAGAGATGTCTTTTCCACCCGATCCTCAACGTGCATATCCATTCGAGTATATTCGTTAAATACGTAATATCAAACACAAATGTCCAGCATAGCAATCAACACTTCAGTTGCATTTTTTTAATCTCTGGTGTTACATTCCAATGTAAACGTTTAGTCTTCTTTACTTTTATGTGATATTGTAACAATTATTATAATACCTTCAATTTACATTTCTTTTAAATTCACTTTGACAAAGTAAAATTTCAAACGGAAGAGGGTAATCAGATATCTCTCTTTAAAAATGTTGAATAATTCAGCTTTGAACATTCATGAATATTATTGCTTTCTGTTTTAGCATTAATGAACAAAATATACATTTTAGAGGGCACTTACAATACTTTATATACATGCATAGCCACGTTTGCTTTCAGCTAAACTATACGATTCTTTATGTGTAACACACATTTAGATCTATACTCTTAAAATTGGTACAACGGGCTTAATTATACGAGGGGTGGTCAAAATGTTCGTGCAAACGCAATACAAATGATATTTTGTGAGATATGAATATCAAATTTTGCACACTTTCTGATAGTGCCATAATGCACATACTTGTCAAATATTGACTCAGTTTGATTATATTAAAAAGTACTGACTAATATTCAAATAGTGTTTTGCAAACGCGGCACAACCTCAAATTACGTTAGGTAAATTAAGTAAACAAAGCACAAATAAATCTCATTTTTACCTTTTCAACAAAATAAGTACATGACCAGTACATGTACATGTATGACCGCACAGAGCTTTTATATAATGTTTTAAAATTGTTTTTAAAAAATATAAACACCCCCCCCCCGGTCGAATTTGCGGAGTTATTAAATGTACATAGTAAAGTAACTAAAAATGACCCCCTCCCCCTCCCCAAAACGCAAACCCCTGTTAAGTTTGATGAAAAGTCATGCACATGAAGTTGAAGAAGGAAGAAGCTTATAATAAGAAAATGCCCCCCCCCCCGGGTTTCACACGCTTGGAAAAGGAGTTAACGTTAACGATCTCCCTGGGTTTGGATTTTTTGAGGAGATTGAAGTGCCCCCCCCCCCCCCCGGGAAAAAAATCCTGGATCAGTGCCTAGCTGTACAGTTTCGTTTAAAACTCGGGATATGGCCAATGGAAACATTTAAAATATATTCATTTGATTCTATCAGAGGAAGAAAAAATGGACTCAAAAATTGAAGTTTTTAGTTTTTAAGAAGCATATCAGATTCAGGGACGGACGGGAAACAGTTAAGTCAATCTATGCTCGGGGTGCCTGAAATCTGTGATGCTTAAAGTTTACATCTGTCTCGTGAAGGGGAGAATTTTCCACACATTGCGAGTTTTTGCCAATTTCTGCAGATTGAAAAGAAATCTCAACATGATGTTAAGCGATCTTTGTGAATCTAGGAAAGCAATAGAAATATCAATTTTAGGATCCGGAATGGTTTAAATCTTTTTCAGTATATGGGTGAATCGGCACCAGTAATGATGTAGCCAAATGATCGGAGAATAGGAATTTGGGAGGAGGAGGGTGTAAAAACAAACAAATAAACAATAAACGTTTGTTACGTTACTGACGTTGAGAATTGAATAGCGGGCTGCGCCGGATTGCGATCATTTTATTTTTTACAAGGTCATTTTTGTTTTACTTTCTTGGTGTAGGCCCTACGACGATTAAATTTTGTATCCATATCAAACTTATGTGTAAATATTTTTGAAATAAAAATGAGTAAAAATGTTAACATAAAATAACATACATATGTAAAATTGTTAGACAAGTGTAAAAAAAAAAAAAAAGAGGAAAGAAAGAAAGAAAAAGTAAGATAACGGGGAAAATTTTAGGAAGAAGTTTACTACATCTAAATCTAATTATGCAAAGGTGTTAGGTCAACCCAGTACAGATTCATGCAATGCTGGATACAATACTTACATCTTTTAGGATCACATTTAGTAATACAAAGTCAATAATATATCCGATAAAATTCCATCTTTCACCTTTATATCTTTGATTAGATATCGTGAGTGTAATTTATCTAGAATGAATTCATGTCAAACATGTGGTAACTTTAAAAATGTACATATTGATAAAATTCAAAACTTCAGGGGGACTTCAGATAGAGGAAAGAAAGATAACTCCTTTACTTGTATGTCACAAATCTTTTAAAATCTGACTAGAGTTGTTGTTCTTAGGTTACATTCGAGCTCTTGAGCTGTCATAATATATACAGGTCTTCCAATATGCATGTACGTATTTTTTCGTTCTAACAGTACTAGTTATTTTGCTAAGTAAAAGAACATCAAGACAATGCTTTAAATATTTTTCTGTGACCACTTTTATTACTAACTTTCAGTGACATTATGCTTTTTACCGCGGGGTTTCTTGAGCTTCAACAGAAAGTAAAAATGGGTTAAATATCTACATGTGAAAGGAAAACAAAGTGTAAAAATATACATGTATCTCAGGTCAGTAATTCTAGCAATTCCAGCAACAGTAAAAATAAATGCCCATGATATAACATGGTCATTTAGTTACTTCAGGAGTTTAGCGATCTTTATAGTTTTTTATCTACATGTATATTGTCTAAATATTGGACCAGTCTTATTATTTAATCTATTCTTTAACCCATCTTGAGAATGTTCGCAGATATTTGAATACAAGTAGATGTAGATGCAAAACTGTAGCGTTATAGTTTTGCATTATGGTGAAAGACTTAAATATAAAACACTACAGTTCTGCAGCTAATATTCGAAACGTTCTGAACTTAATTCGTTACCGAGCTTTGTGATTCTAAGTACAATGTATATCCTTTACATATAATTAATGGATTCATAATAATGCTAACACAGTTTTATTCGAAAAATCTTTAGACTGCTAGACACCCGCCATGGTCGACAGGTATAGTTTACATGATAGCTTACTTAAATATACGACGGTATCGTCCTTGGGTGTGTCTTTTCTGTCACGGGGAGTGGAAATTTTAAGCAACTAGTCTGCATCGTATGTCGAGGTTAATTTTAATTTTCGTAACTTTTTTAATCATTAACATTTTTGATAGACGTTTACAATGACAATATGTATTTTTTTAAAGCAATTTTCTCATAAGTACATGTAGATAAAGGTAGTCCGATCCTCAGATTCTGAAAATCAGCTTTTAAGTAATTGAAAAGGTTCACAAAAATGTCTCTGATTTCACATAGTAACGTAAATTTACCCATGGAATTTCTTCAAAGTTCTTCATTATAGTTAATCATATTATATAGGGAAAATTATCAAATCTCAAATATATTTTCCAGAAATGCGAATAAAAACACCAGCTATGCATTTTCTAATGAAAATTGATCAAGAAATATAAAGGATAGAAAAATATAGGTATCCAGGCAAAAAGCGAGGAGAAAAATGTATCTTTTTTATGCTTATGCAGTATTTTAGTTCCTCTTTTTACTTCAGTTGTCATATAAAACATAGTATAAAAATCTTGCGCTATCATTGCTAGACATCACATATCACATCTGATTTCATATCATGCTAATAAGCAGTGGTATCTAATGCTAGACTAAAGGAAATTCAATTTATCTAAAAATGAATTCATTTTTGGGGTACAAATGTTAACTTTTTACAAGACCGTTTCTAAGACTTCAAAGAACCTTAAATCATATTAAGATGCATAAAATGAAAATTGTTGCACGAAAAGATCTCAATTTCGAGCTTCGTTTTGAAACTTTTCAAATAAAATAATAAATTTAACAGTTATCCTTCCTGGCTGAGGATCGGATATCCTTAATAAATTTATTTGCATAACACGAGGAACAAAGTCATGTTTGAATCTCAAATGAACGTTAAGAGTTGTTTTTCTTGGCTTGTCTTTCTCTTGAGTTGATCATGTTAAGACTCCTGCCTTGGAAAATGGAAGAACGTTTCCTTTAAGTGATCACTGGCATAAATGACAAGAAATTGTTAAATCAAAAAGCCACTTCTGTCGAATTTGAAACCGCAAGATATACTGAAATTGTACGCATTTTAATTATAAATAAAATTTATTTTGAAAAAAAAAATCATTAGTGTTAAGGAGGAAAAAATTATATGGAGTGATCAGGGGGTCAAGAAACCTTAATTTGCGAATATAAACGTTGCTCAATTCATGGAAATTAAATGCATTATCGTAAACTACAGAGTAAGATACACATTCAAAAGAGCAAACGCCGATATAATTCTCAGATTTGAGCTATTTTCCCTCCAAATACAATGTTTCAAGTTGTACCCAGCCAGCATGACTCTCAAGAGGTGCACAGAACTTGATACAAATTTACACGGTTACAATTGATATATTAAAAACTTGGTCTATATTTGGGCTCATCACTATTATTTTTGTGACGATTTTCACGTTTAAATATTTAAGTTTCTTTCAATTTGAAGTATACTCATGTTCAAGTGGATATTATCAACAATAATAAATTATTTGATATCTAGTGTAAAATTACAATTAAAAGGCATAACAATGAAAAGATGGGATCTATAATTCGGTCTGAGTTTATATATTTTAAAATCTTTCCGTCTCATGAATCTTAAGTTACATACAGCCAAAGAAAACAGACCAAGAAACGGCCGACGAGCATGCCTAGGTATTTATTTAGGAAGTAAGGAGGTTATTTGTTAAAATACATATATCACTGTGTCATCTCAAAGTATAACTACTCTCTCTCTCTCTCTCTCTCTCTCTATGAATTACATTGTAAATACATGTACATTTTTACAGTCTATTATGAGCAGATCAAGGTAAAAAGAAAGTAAGAGATTGTCCATCGGTGACGACCCACTCCTCTTCTCTTTTCATATCGGCTTGATTCACAAGCCTTAAATTGCTTAATATAATCCGACTGACATACAGCTTGATTATAATTTTAAAAAGTTTATACCCCAAGTTTGTCAGTTGAATTAAATCGATCTGAAGGCCCGCGGCTGGATCTGCCAAAGGAGGAGAGGGGCGGATCCCCCCCCCCCCACCACAACAGCCAGCGAAGGTGGAGGATAACAAAGAGTACAAATTTCTATGTTATTTGACGAAGATTACGATGACAAACTCATCAATAGATGTCCATATATCTACTTTCATACGGATCTCTCTATGCGCATAACCAACTGGAATATACATAAGTTTCATATTAGAATATCAATAAATTATAAATGTAAATGATTTTAAATAGATTTTCAATTTTAAGAGAAAACATCTCAAGTGGCAGTCTTCTCTTAAAATCCCCTTGAACATTTTTTTCAAATAAAACTGTTTTTTCCCCCTATTTTAAAAGTACACTAAATCTGATGTATCATACATGAATAAATATAGCAAAACTTTTAAGAACGATTTTTTTTTGTTTACGATAATGTAGGGTTGCAACAATGGAGATTTCAAAGTCAAGTTCCTTGTATAGTAACAGGAAACAAATGAACACCTTCAAATTTAAAATGCAGTATCTATAAAAAGTCAACTCTCATATTAACATGTAATTGGACTTCAATTTGATGGGAGTTTATTTGATAAATGTTTGATGTTTAATTTATTTTTATGTGTTATATATCAATCGCATATCAAGAAAATTTCCCAAATTTTTTTCCTACAAATAAAAAAAAATCTAACTCTGAGTTTGATAAAGAAATTAACTTCTTTTCCTCTTTCATATCATTATATTTTTTCTAGGGACTTTCCCTTCAAAACATTTTTAAAAAAGATGGATATTGCACAAAAAATTCAATTTATTTTAATTAGAGAAATTTTTGTTATCAAATGCTTGTAAAATTCTTCTAGAATTTTAGAATTTGGAAGAAATATAGATAGAACAATTTATCAAAGCAAAAGACATATTATGCACATAAAACTTTTTTCCTCTTATATACATATATAAATATTTATCCTCTCTTCTTTACCTCTTTGATTGAATCCAGTTAAAAAGTCGACATTTTTTAATGTACATTCATATAGAGTGACACATATTTGAATTTTGAATGCGCCACAATGTTTAAAAATTTAATGAAAGAGATAGAAATAACCACCATTTCTAAACTGCCCCAGGTTTTTCTGCATTTTCTCATCACATTTCAAATTAAAAAATAAAACTTTATAGAAAAAAGAGAAATGTAAGAAATCTAAAGCGTATATCACAAAGAAAGAGCACCAGAGTGTTGATAAAGTTAGACAGACTTTGACCACAAGATTTCAAGATAAAATGCTTTATTATTTTAATTACAGGGAAATAAAAGAACAAAATTCTTGTTCATCAGACGTGAAATCCAGTCATCAAAGAACAGATATTTAATGATTCTCCTTTAAATCTTTTAATCCTCAAGATCACAAATATAAGGTTTTGAAATTATGTAACCCACCCAGACTTCGGGCAAAACTGACTGGAACAAAACTAGGTGCTGGTTTTCTAGTAATCTCCTGCACATTACCTTCCCCCTTCAAATCACTTGATTTAACCCTCAATAACTAAATTTTGTGCCAAGGATGTACATGTACATGCACCGCATCAAATCTTATAACTTTGTCTAAATTTTTTTTCTATTCCATTTTGTAATCGGTCCACTTCTTGATATATATGTAGACTGTTATGAAAGTATACCTTTAATGTAAAACAAACTGTATCTTAATCATGATTTCCCAGTCTACTGGAAATAATTTTATCAAAGAAAAGAGAAATCTGGAGAAAGAATTTGATAAATTATCACCACAAGGAATTTTATCGAGAAATAGAAATATTTTCTTTAATTTTCAAGGAATAATTATTTTGCTTCTTTTTAAAAATAATTTTTCTTCCAGTTGAAAATAAATAAACTGACAGTTTTTCTTGTTAAATCACCCAAGTGTTTCACATCAATAACAAATACACTATATATGTAAATATGCCGGACATACATGTATGCCTGAGATGAAATTACAGCATTTAATATGCAGTTTCACTTTGATTTTTTGTCCCCGATTTTCACTGAAAGTGAGGAATATTAATTTGGGCCTGTCTGTCCGTCCGTTTGTTTGTCATTCAGTCTGAGTGAAACACTTTCATTTCCGGACGATATCTCAAAAAGCCCTTGTGCTTTTTCAACGAAATTTCATATCACAGCTCCCTATGGCCTAAAGAAAACCCCTATTGATAAGGTCAAAGGTCAATCTAAACAATTTATCATAATACTTTTTTCCGTGTTTAACACTTTCGTTACCGGACAATATCTTTAAAAAATTTTGCGAATAACTTTTTATGGCCTAAAGAAGACTCCTGTTGATTTTGAGGTCAAAAGGTCAAAGGTCAGATATTTATACATTGCTAATAACAGTTTCGAGATGATGACTTTACATGTAGCTCTCTTTGAGCTTTTTCAATCAATTAAATTATGATAAACCCCAGACTTATACTGAGTTTTCAGTCAAAACTAAAGACCAAGGTCATAAAATTTATACAATGCAAAATTTGGCTTCCAGATGATAACTTAAGCTTTCTTTGAGCTTTCTCTACGAAATTTTATATCATAGCTCCAAATGTCATAAAGAAGGCCCTTTTTGATGATTGGGGAAAAGAGTCAAGGTCAAAAATTCACACAATGCATAAAATGGTTTCCTGTTGATAGCTCTATACTTGTATTTGACTATTTGAGGTTTGGCAATGACACTTTATACATGTACCTTTAGTCACTTTGACCTAAAAATTAAAATTGAAATTCAATTCAATTCTTTATTCCCTCAAAACCAGATCATTGGTACAAGAGATACCTATATACAAATAGATAGATAGATAGATAGATAGATAGATAGATAGATAGATAGATATATACAAACACAAATAACAAAGTTAAAAAAAGACAATCATTGAAAGAAAAGGGGAAAAAAGGTAAAAATATAGTCAGTTATAGAGGATTCAATAAAGACAGACGGTTTTAAAAATTGTCTTAATAAATTTCGACATTGATTTTTGTATTTCTACATTGTAATAATTCATTAAACTTGGAAATGTGAGGATTTTTACAATGCATGTATCTATTTTGGAGAAATATTTTTATGTCGTTTGAGTAGTACTTACATTCCACAACATAAAGAAAATCATCACCAATACTTTTACAAATCACAAACGGTACATGTTCTTAAATTTCTGTCAATATTATGTTATATACATAGCATGCAGCATAATTAAAACATGCAGTGATTCCGATATCTTATGAACAGGAAGATAAGAAATATTTTTTCCCCCCAAAAGATATATTTTCTTGATTTTTTTTTTTTGGGGGGGGGGATTCTTTCAGAATAAAAACGTTTTTTCATTCCATAGAATTTTATCTGACTTTATAGAAACTAGTTGATTCATTATAGAATTGACTTATCATTAACATAGTCAATTGATATCAGTCTCTCGATAAATAACCGATTTGAAATGTTACACGTGTACGTCTACATGTATATTTTCTTTGGTTCATTTTAAATAGGCTAATGTGCATAACCTTTTCTTTAAAGAGAATCTGTCATTGTTAATTTTAATCCCTTAATTTTTGTTATATGTTTTCCGGATGTACGAATTTTAGATTTAATCACATTTAAATTTGCATATGCCTCATTAACTTATTTCTATCCCGTTTTTAATATAAATCAGGAATGCATTTAGGTTGTAAATAGTGTAGAAAACATGTAACCAAATTTCCAACTAAATAAAATCTTCAAAAGTTTACTCAAGAAATATATTATAATTGATAACTTTTTTTTCCGCCGGCTTTGATTCGTCAACTTTTACCGGATATATCGGCAGTATTATTGCAAATAGCTGAATTTACATGGAAAATAAAGTACCAAAGAGACATTTTAAAATTTTTGATGTTGATTTGGGCCTGGTTATCCAGAAATGTGGGTGCAGCCAGCTATAAAGTTATCTTTGAAGACTAAAATTCCAAATTTTGATATATTTATGGGATTAAATTAAAATATATAGAAGTATTTTTACTTTAAAAACTAGACGCCTTTCATTTCAGTTATAATTTTCATACCGCAATTTAAAATGTTTAAAATTTAAAATAAAAATCACTTATCGGTCAATTACATACTAAATCTTGACAATTATGCTTTTAATGGTAGTTTATGCTGTAAATATTATCAAATGATAGAAAACTCCATGACATCCAAAAAAATATTTTTCCCATTCCTGTGACTTCTGTAAACAAAAAACTTGAAACAAATACGCGATTGTATTTACCTAGATCATCTAGTACTAATGTAGTAATTATCATAACCGGATTTTTGTCTTCTTTTTCATTTACTGCATCTGTCAAAGACAAGTCGCTATACGTAAGAAATTCGCACTTTTGCGAAGATTTTTATTAATTCAGTTAATTAACTGTTCCGCTCCATTCATATCTCCATTAATACCTTTTTCAGAAAACACTTTTTCAGAATTATTCTTGTTAGATTATAATTAAGTCTTTGTTCCTATTTTGTTGGCTTGTCATAGATTCCCAGGTATTTGACGGATGCACACTTTTACTCTAGTTTGTACCTATTCCTTTTGATAAGAAATTCTTACACACCTTCTACCGCAAATCAATAAGGGAAGTTAGCAAAATGATAAAACTATAATTTCTACATATTTTTGTCTCGTCCCCGACATCACCCAGTGATTCGGAAAAAGGTACGAATATGCACAATGGTATTTAGTGATATTTTTGTAACAGGAGAAAAGTGAACTGAGATCGAACGAATTCTTGGTACTGAAGAACGCATTCCTTTATGCTGGATACGTTGGTATCCCGAGGGTTCTCTGTTCAAGCAAAATTCTCATATTGTTTTACAACCCTCTTTCCATCACACCCCTTTATAGTTGCTAAAATTTTATCTTATGCATGTACATTTTTAAATGGAATAAGATCACCGCAAAATGGAGCATCCAATTGCAACATGATTTACTTCAAAGACCAATTTTGCACACAATGAATTCATATGATTTATATCAGCCTTAAAGGGGCATGGACACAGTTGCATTGTCGTTTTTCTTTCCAATGTCAAATTTCTATTTTTATTCAAGAATTAACCTTAGTTTAATGAATTGAACTTACATGCCAATTCTTAAAAATCGATAACAACGACATTCTTCATAACGTAAGGTCAACATCTGTATTTGTAAACAAGGGCACGAGCTCTGTTATTGTTATTATTTACGTTTTTTTTTTTTAGTTTGTTAACTCGGCTCACTTCACTCACTGAACACACACTGACAACGCTGGTGTATTTTTTTCCGTCTAACATTTCTACTCTGAGTTTTCCAGATTATAGTTTTAATATTTTTCATTTATTGGCAACAAATTTTCCACTTTCCTTCAATATTAAGAATAGATTATCCTAAGTCTTTGTGAAAGTGCGAGGATGTGTGTCAAGCAAACGCGGTACTCTACATATATTCAGAACGTTGGTAAGAAGATACTTTCACTTTAATATTGAACTTTGGACTCCCAAATGAGAGGCCTTGTACGTATGGTCACCTAAAACCTCCGTAGCAAATTTGAGACTACAGGGTCAATTAAAAATCGACACATCTGTAACAGGAAGAGAGAAAAAGCGACAAGACCAAAAATCGATTGAACCCTGGCTCTAGATAGGTGAACTACCGAGCTTTCTAACCACCAGCGAAAGAACAAGCCTCACAGCAACATTCTTCCCTATGCAAAGTCTTTGCCCTCGAAGACACCAAGCCACCCAGGCTCTTCCCTGGAAGGATGCAACGAACCAGAAAAGGATTCAAATACACCCCCCCCCCTTGAACGCTTCTCTACCAGCTGAGCGTCGATTGAATCTCCCTTGCCGCCACAATCCTCCCTCTTTCAACCCCTCCCCCTCTCCCGAAGACAAGTACCCGGCTTATCCCTGGTATTTTCATTTTCAGGGTATGACACGGCATTAAATTTAAGGGAAAGTGGGGAAATGTTATCGAACAGACCTGATTCGATGCAGATCCCATGAACTCGACATGTGCACTACCATCTAAGTAGTTTGACCATCATCGATCAAATCTGGCTAACAGCCATATATTGTATTCACATAACTATTAGGGAACTCACAGAACCTTTAACCTTCACTAGACTCTCAAATATCTAAGGCCATTGACTAGATAACAGCGACATGCACGTGCTTCCACTTGGGATTGAACCCGGGACTTCTGGTTTTGCTAGTTCAGGGCTTTACCAATGGAGCTAAAGAGTTACATAATGTAGCCCACTATCCCTAGCTAGTAGGAAGCGGTGTATCAAACACTTCTACTGTAACATTACCCCCCCTTTTTTTTTTTTACAGAGAAAGCCTGCCAAAGAATATCGGGTCCCGAAGTGGATGCTAAATAAAGACAGCGTGTGACTCCGTTTGGGATTGAAAACACCGGGTCCCAACATGGGCGCCATATGTAACAGAGACACTGTAATCCATCACTTAGGACTGAACTTAGAACCTCTTGCGTGCCAGTCCAGTGCTCTACCGATTGGGTTAACTCACAAGCCCAAACTAACAGGAAACGTTGTATCCAACACTACTGCATGTCTATGGCTGAATGGTCAACTGATACTCTTTATACATGTAAATTGTGTCTACAATATTAAGATGGTAAAATAGTTTCGACCTTGCCCTTTTAACCCTCTGGTCCCCTGCCAACCTTACGTGTTTACTAATTTTGAGACCGAAAATCAAATAGGGCTTCTTATTTAAAAATATCTAACATATGTAATTTACAATTATAAGAATTTTAAGAAGTTCCTCTCTCTGTTATTGTTTGCTTCTTTTCTTATAGAAATCATAAAGAAAGCAACGGATCTAGATTTAATCTATCCCTTAAATTGTTTATACATTTTTAAACGGTGATAATACGGAAAAAAATTATTCTTGCTACATAAATATTCCGTTTAATCAATGTAAATTGGTCTTACATTCTAAGGACAGTTTTCTTGAAATTATGTCCTAAAAATCAGAAAATACATGTATACATTCTTTGGGACTGTCATTTAAGAGAGTCCCTCTAAATTATGTCATTTTTTCCTCAATTTTCTGACGTTTAACAGCTTGCTTACTTCGTAAATTCTGCAAGGTACACGTATTTACGATTAGAATAGTATGTTTGTAAAAGTACAGAATGGAATTTTCCTGCAAGCATCTCCATCAATTATCCAACTTTCAAAATGTTTTTACTTCCAGCTTCACAAGGTACAAGATGAAAAACAACACTACATCCGACTTTCTAGTCCGACTGTAAATCTATATTCTTTTGTATCTAATGATGACATATATGTACTAACCAAGTACGAACAACGCGAGGAATTCCGATTGGAAAAAAATTAAGTTTGGGCTGTTTGTTTTTTAATTAACATATAAACACACAATACACAGATTTCGACTTAATTGTAGGATGATTCATTATCCTGGAACCTGACTTCAAGGAAAAACAAGTTGTAAAGAGGTCTACATTTTCATTATCTTCATGTAGATATGGATTCAGTATGTCTGCTACATGGCAAGGAATCAAGATTTATTTTTTAAGAATTGTACAAATTTTAGAGGATTTGTACCAACCTCTTTGCAGAGACAATTATCCCTCATATATACAGCATTATTAAAATTGTGCAGTACAGGTAGTTTTAAAGAGAAAAAAAACGACAATTTTCAGAGGTTTACAGACAATGCACAGACAATAAGGGACTGTCCTTTATTATAGACTTTATTAAATTTTTTTACGGCCCTATACATGTATGTCAGTTTACTGTTTAAGGTTGTTCCTGAAGACGGCAAAGCTTTTTGAATAAAGTTACAGCTGTATTATATTTGTTTTTAAATACTTTTAACAAAACTAATGTAACATGAACCACCTTTCCATTACAGATATTATCGTTTACGAGTAATTAAAACAAGCCAACTCAATAATAACTTTAAAATAAGAACATTAAGTTAACTAAGTTATTCTTTAAACTCCCTTTAGGAGATATTGCACATAAAATAATACATGTATATTAAGTGATGAAACAATGTTTTCATCACGTTTAACAACTAACGTGAGGAAAGGTGAAGGCCTGTGGTATATTTGTACTTCCAAGTAATGATCGAACTTTCTGCTCCAACAATGCATGTTTTCAAAGTACATATGCACTAATATTAAGCGATCGGATTTTACATAACCTAATACAACTAAATTAAAGGTGTCCTCGTGTTGACATTTCGGGGTTTACTGGATTAAACATACCCAACCCATGCTGACAGGTAAAACTCCCGGATGAAGCTTCGTGTCTTTTGTCATCCGTACCGGAAGTGAATCTGCCATGTCAAAAGAGATGCTTAAGGGTTTGGCCTTGTTCTATTGCTAAAGCTGCTATAATTCGCCAGCTATAGCCTTGCTGGAGAAAAGTAATATTACGGATCTTTACCAAAAAACCATTTATTCTTTTTAAGTTCACTATCCATGGAAAGGGTTTTGCATGTACATGTGTATTCGACGTTCTTTTACAGATGATTAATGGCGTACGAAACATAGTTTTGAACTTTATTTTCTTATTCCCTGTATATTTTAAGAGTTTTAATAATTGAAGGACCTTTGTGCGATTTTATGATGCCTGGTAGTGCTAAGCATCTCCTCTTAATTAAATTTTGAGGAAATATTAGCTAAAACTATATATTTTTTTATTTTTTTTTTTAAAAACACAAGGATTTTCGTCATTTGATGTCTGTTCAAAACTCGTGGTAATGTAAGTTGCATGATTCTTTATCTATAACCATCTGGTGGTACTATGATTTTAAATTAAGATAAGCTTGGAAAATACTAGTAATATATCAGTGAGAAAGGTACATTTATACTGTAAAGCATATGTACATGTACGTATGACCTTAAATCTTTAAGCACACAATGCCTTCAAACTTAATTATTTAGTCATCCGATCTAGCGCTGAAATATGAGCTACATATATATTGATACATTGAATAAGATGGAAGTTGGTATCAGTCCAATATGAAATACATTGTTAGTAAACACATACCATACTGTGGAATCATTTTAATTCCTGGTGGGTCAATGTTCGTGGGTTAGCAAAATTTTACTCAGCCGTGGGGACGTACACTGTAATATCGTGGGTTACTCGTTTATAAAGTCGATTCAATGAATCAATCTGTTTACAAAATAAACGTGAGTGGGGATGTAAATTCGTGGGTAAGGATGACTTACGAAATCCACGAACATTGGTACCCGACGAACAATGATGATATCACCGTAATTGATATGCTTCTTAAATGTATTTGGATAAATTACACTATTATATATATATATATATATATATATATATATATATATATATATATATATATACATATATATATATATATATATATATATATATATATATATATATATATATATATATATATATATATATATATATATAAAGTATTTGCAAACAGAACCCCCACAAGAAAAATCAGTTTATTAAACAGGATATATATCTAAGTCAAAAAAGGAAGATGGTACAAATTAATTTCTTCTTTCTTGTATTATTCGGGGCATTTTAAGACGACCGTAAATTCAAAGTTTGAACCACTGCGGCAATTTTTGCACGTGATTCTCTTTTAAGCGTTTTGTGAAAAACATTAAGTAAGTTTTCGCTTACGATATTAAAGGATCGTACGACTTTTTAACTTTTTTGCCCTTTTTTTATTGTTTGTTTGTTTGTTTTACTTGGGGGAGGGGGGGTGGATCCTATAATTTATTAAGTATCAAAACAAATGTTAATGATATAAGCGGTTTTAAGTAAGGTCATAAAAGTCGACTTCAGATTTTGAATAAAATGTTATTTTGGTTTATATGATAGGTCACTTCTTCATCTGCGTAGGAATTATCAACTGAACAATAATTGAAGTTTCGATTTTTAGATTATCTGCCATAAGCCATAAATATTGAGATACAGTCACACCTCGTTATATCTAATCATAAAGTAGATAAGACGGAGAAAAAGCTAAGAGATATCCGGAAAGTCGATATGTTGAGGGTAAAATAGTTAAAGATAAAAGAGCTTGGGACTTCCAAATCACTTTGACTTATCCATGGTATTGGAGATATCGATGTTTGATACCGAAGTGCAACTGTACTAGTCTTGTTCAACTTGACATAAAACAGTGAACAATATCTACCCTATATACCTATTAGAATAATTAAACATTTTATTAAAACTTAAAATATCATTCGTTTTGGTCAATATATCGCACTACTTGCGAAAACAACTTTGTGAAATTGTACAGTAACTTACGAAAATTTCCCCCCCCCCAAAAAAAAAAATTACATTGTATGATCTATTGTATTGCCACTTACAAAACTGTACAACATCATTTCAGACAAAACACATGAGTAATGACATGCCTCAATACACGTACACACTTTTTCATAAAAATGGGAAATCAGAATGCGATCATCCAACATAGAAGTAATATGCTCGCTTAAATTGCAATGTAAACTTGAATCTGCAATGTCAATTTGTCTTCTTCACAATCATTGAAATATTTTATGGGTTTAATGACATTTTTATTGCTGCGGGAATCTATTATAACGATATGGGTAGAACTTTAAATGACAAAATTGCATCGCATTTCACGATAATTAGAACTGCTTCCTGATGTGTAGATTTTCACAGAGATTATCGAAGAAAAAATAGCCACCTAAATATACATCTCTGATAAATGTTCAAAAATACATTTTACGAGAAGAATAGCTTTTTTATTAAATACGGGGCAATGATGCGTGTAAGTAATGTTCCACCCGATAAAACCGGTATACAAGCGTCATCAATATCAACTTGACCTATTGACAAAGAATGTAAATTTCCCGGATTTGACCGGAGGAAAAAATAAAACATGTGTACATAGAATGCTTAGTGCATGATAAAGAAGCGCATTCCAGGCTAATGTTCTATATGATGTGATCAATTTCAATGGAATTTTTATGACAAAATAAATAACAATTTGTAATAAATTATTCCAAGAACCCTGAAGATTGGAAACTCTTCTGATGCTGTACAATACTACATGAGTTTCATATTATAAACAGTCCAGAGGGAACTAATGGCGTTTAGATAAATTTAATCTTTTCCAATTAAATCATTTGACCTTACCTGCAATATTTTAATGGAACTAATATTCTGAAGCCACCTAGTGATAAGAACACCGTCCCTTTATACCGGTGTTTTTTTAGAAAGCTTGATAAAACTCATTCCATAGAAATCTTACATATTTAAAAAATAAAAATTAAAAAAAAAACAGATTTTCACAGAAGACTGTAGCTCAACGTGTTAATACTTTCATAGAGGAAGAAAAACATATCACTTGGGTTAATAATGACAATGTTAATAAAACGAATTATAATCCTTGATTTAGTTTACCTGACATGTATTATGTATACCAAGTTGTATTGAATTCAGGCCGGAAAAAGGAGAAGTAATATTTTTGAAAGAGTTCTAACAATATTCTATTCTTGTTCATCTTAATCAAAACTAAATTATGCATCTTACTGTAGTCTAATAGTTTACTAAGTTTTATTGAAATATGACTAAAACTTTATTAGGTAACCTTGGCAAAAGCGTTTTCTACGAAAAAAAAAAACGATACATGGAATATCTTATTGTAGTCTACTAATATAAATAATGTACCAAGTCAATTTCAAATTGGACCAAACTAAAGGAAATGTAACAATTTGAATGAATGTAATAGAATTTTTATTTTTTATTTATTTTTTTTGTGACCATGGCAACATTGTTCATCGAAATTTAAAATCATTGGGACCTACATACTGTTTTACCATAACATTTCTCCAGAACCCACTTATTTCATATAGTTTTTGTATTATATATGTCTTGTTTCTATATATACATTTTCAGACAAAATATCTAGAAGTCATAGGAAACAAGCATTCTGAGAGTATTGCATTAGCAATACTAGTCCCCTACCGGCAAGTGTAATCTGGTTCCCGTTAAAAATTGAAAATGCGTTAATTCCGTCAAAAATCAATGAAGCGGGACGAAATGCAAACTTGATCTATAACTAATCAAGGTAAAGTCACATACCAAAAATCAGCTCAATATTCGAAAGCGTTTAGAAGAAAATTGCGGAAAACCCTTAGAAATTGAAAAGGCCGTAATTCCGTCAAAAGTCAATGAAGCGGAACGAAATGCAAACTTGATCTGTAACTCATCAAGATACACTTACATACCAAACATCAGCTCAATATCTGCAAGCGTTTAGAAGAAAAGTGTGGAAAACCAAGTGGGACAGACTGACAGACAGACAGACGGACAGACAGACAGACAGACAGACGGACAGACGGACGGACAGACTCAGAGGAAACCTATAGTCCCCTCCGGTTTCACCGGTAGGGGACTAATAAATATACAATAATGTGGACATACCGACACCGATCTTTATTTTTGAGTTACTTCCCTTAACAGCTATATGTATAATTTATTATTCATAATGGTCAAGAGAATGGTTGATTGTTTCTATCTTGTTATTGACTGAATTGATAGAAACACACTGTCATAAAAATATTGGCATTGATTTATTTTAAATGTTTATTTGTAGTTACTAAATGTTGTTTCCTTCACACGACCTAAGAACTGTTCTCAGTTGGTCTACCTTTCAGCATATGTCGTATCTTTGCCCTTCCCAGCATACTATATAGATCTATAGTATAACTATGGTAAATGACGACCTGTTGGCTCTTTCTCCCCTGAATACAATGTACAACAAAGCCATTACTACTTTTCTTTCTTGCTGTATAGATGATTCTACCCATTGAAGGAAGTACACGTGCTTTTGCTTACCTCTGTAACAATCGATTTATTGGTTTTCACCGCTTAGAGAATTCTACACGGGGGATCAATCTCATCACTATTTTATAAGTGAAAAACCCAATGTATTAAACCTTTTTTCTCAGGAAAACCCTGACTTGCCAATGTCCTTAATGATAAGATTTACCCGGCTTTCATGAAAGTCTAACATTATGTAGTTTAAAGTACATTTTGTTTGTTTGTTTATTGTTTAACGTCCCTCTCGAGAATTTTTCACTCACCACCACTTACATACCACGTATATACTTTAACTTCTATGCAATATTGTTAGTAGATTAACACGTCAAGTAAAATTTGGTTTTACTGAATTTGTCACAAACAGCATGAATTTATCACTTAACTACATGTACTTCATGTTAGAGCTGTAGTGTAGAATAACAATAGGATAACACCATTATGTCATTCCAAAACATGACACTGAATACCACATAGTATATGTAAAGAATTGCTACACATGTTCCAACAACTAATCGCGCCCTGTGCAACGGGAATAACTGAAACCTTGAAAGCACGTTTATCACCCTCTTGTAAGGCATCCTTCCTCCAACGGTAACCTGGAATTAAGAGGTTAAGAGACCTTCATTTTTTGTAAGGCCATTCTTAGTTCTTTTTTTCTCTCCTTAGCGTCCACCCATCTATTAAAAACCTTCCTTCATATTCACACGTACAAAAAAAAAACACACACACACAAGCCAAAAATTGAAACACAGATTTTAATAGTCAGAAAATGACGTCATCCAAAGGATCTGATTCATTAATCTATTTTTCTCATAGAGAAATCTATTCCTTAACATTATCTACGTTGAATACTAATATATACCTAAAATGACAGATTTTAGACATCTATGGAAAGGAATTGACAGAATTCAAAGGTTTCGACGTAAAGAACTAATTTCAGAACTCTTGATTTTGGGTTGTTTTTTTTCTGATCTTGGGTGTCAAAAACCAAGGCGCACGCGGGCGATAAACATAGAACAAACTTAAAATGGCCTAATGAAGTAAAGCCAAATGTATTACTTATGATTTTTATATTAAAAGATTTTGATGAATTGTAGAGGGCTAGACGACTTTCGGCTAATCACAGGACTTGGAGACATAATACATGTACATGTATAAAAGAACAAATAAGATTTCTGCAATGAGTTGCCGAAGTAATTTATAAATACAGTGACTCAAGCTGCATAACTTAGATTGCAATATTTAACAAGATGAATATAAATCTTCTATCACATTAGGAAAGTAGACTGTTCAACACTTCTACGCAAATCGTCAAGAATCGTAGGAGTCGTAGTACCTATCAAATGTATTGATATTTTCAGCACAATGTCAATAATTATAATACTTATAGTCTAATAATTACTTTGTATAATATGAGAAAAAAATCCTGTGCAGGAACATGCATGCACTAAGCAAGCAAATCCAGAGAATCGCGGTCCTCCGCTTTCGTGGTCTTACCGGTATTGCTTTGGTGCCATATCGAAATTGTCATGTCTGTCCTGTCCTATATCTTCATCGTGCTAAAAATGTTTTGCTGCAAGAGAAAAACTTCGAAGCCTAGTCCACGAGGTCAAAAATTGTTCATTTTGGAAAGATTCTGTCACAGGTAATACACATGTGAAAAAAATACGAAAGCCCCCTCTCTACAGATTTTGTCGCAAACTTCATGATTTTATCACTGTAACTACTTTATGTGTGTATTGGTTTTAGCTCTAGTGTAGAGTGAATATGTTTCACAGTAGGATAACACCTATTACCGTAATATTACGTCATTCAAAAACATGACACCGAGTATCATGTAGCATGTTTCAACAACGTTAATCAACCCCGTGCAACGGGGATTACTGAAACCTTATAACCCCTGAAACAAACACGTTTATCACCCTTGTGTAAGGAATCCTTAAGGCATTCTCCGTGCGATTTGTGAGAGACCTACTTTTTTTGTAATGAAGTAAAGTCAAACGTATCTCATACAGTGAATGCTTTTTATATTTAGAGAAGATCTGGATATATTAGTTGTAGAGGACTGGATGAATTTTGGCAAATCACATTAGGACTTTTTCTAAAATGAATTGCCGATATAATTTATTAATACAGTGACCAAATCTACATTACTTGAGATTCCAATTTTGAGTTTAATTAAAATAAAACTTCCATGAAGTCAGGGAAATGAACTGTTCAAAACTTCCATGCAAATTCTCAAGAACCGTAGGAGTCGCCGTACTAATCAACTGTATATATATTTTCAGTTAATAAAAAGAAGCAATGCTAATAACAATTATATTATAATTATATTATACTAAACATTACATTGTAATATGAGAAAAAAATCCTGTACAGAAACATATATGTACCAGACAAGCCATATAGAGAATTGTGGTCCTCCGCTTTTCGTGGTCTTTTTGCTTGGGTGCTATGATCTGTGGCACATTGTAACTGTCATGTTTGTCCTGTCTTATATGTTCATCAAGCTAAAAATGTTTTGGTGCGAAAGATACGTCAAAGGTTAAAAACTTAGAGGTCTAGGTCACGAGGTAAAAAATCACAGAATATTTGCAAAAATCCTGTCGCAGGTAATAAACATGTGAAAAAAATATGAAAGTTCCCTCTCTACTGGTGCAAAAGCTATGGCCAAGGTAAATTTATTTTAAAGTAGGTCAAACATCAAGGTCAAGGTCAGGAGGTACATGTAAATTTGTCCCAGATAGTGCTTATGTAAAATATGATACCAATGCTCTTCAGGTACAAGTCAATTTTAGTAAGAGAGAATGACAAATTTCAAGATCAAGATTGTAAATCATTACATGTAATACATCACGAAAAGTCTTGTCACAGGCAATACACAATCATATAAAATATGGAAGCCCTGTCTTTTCAGATGCAAATGCTACAGCTAAGTTAAATTTTTGAAAAGATTAAACATCAAGATGAAGAGATCAAAAAAAGTTTTGTCAGTGGTAATCCACATTGTGAAATATGAATGCCTTATTTCCTTTCATTCAAAAGATATGAGATTTAATGACCCTGCACTTTTCCGAAAGCAGGAAACAATTTTATTTAACACAGGGATCAGTTACCATGACCTCTTTTGGAGTTAATAAACAGTTTGACACAGAAAATAAGCAATTTTACAATGGTTGAAAGTTGGACAATAAAACTGGTATTTTTCTCAAAGATTATAAAATGCAAAAATGGCTAAGTTAAAAAACTGGGTTTTTTTTCCATAATCAAAATCCTGACCGGTCGAGGTAGCCTAGCAGTAGGGCACTCGCTTCGTGATCGGGAGGTCCAAGTTCCATTCTCGTTCCCGACACCGCTTCAAACCTTTGCCAAGCACCCGTTCATTAGAAGTGAAAGTCATGGGTCATTCGAATATGACCTTCAAATTGTACATGTAGGTCTCGTGTCATTGTAGGTGCTCGCAAGATAAAGAACCCTCACTACTCAATGGCCGTGAATGTATAGTATACGTCTACATATGAAGGTCATTACCAGTATTTGATGACGTCTCATACGAGTAAAAGGGATATAAAATAAAAAAAATGATCCGCTAAACAGTAGAAGGAGTTATCCGGACTAATTATGTTCCCTTTTGGTAGCCGGCTGTCCACAATATTCACCATTTCAATAACTGGACTTATCCCCGGAAAACCTGGTTTGAAAGAAAAATGGATATTGTCTACACACTAGGTATCGAATGATCCAGGTATCGATGATACAAATCTCAGTTCTGTAGGAAAAAACTTTGGAAGTACAAAAGATTAGGGGACGAACATTTTATTCGGAAAGGGGGAGGGGTGGCGAATTTTTTTTTTTTTTGTCAGATTTTTTTATTTTTATGTCGGTGAAGGACAAATTATTTATTCCTGAGATAATCGATTGATTGTATGTTGTTTTACGTCCCGTTTGAGGATTTGATCGAGAACAGATTCTTTATTTTTTCTTCTTCACTGAAGAAATAGACAAACACTAAACTTCTATTTCCTTGGGTCGCCCGCCGCGTGGCGCGATGGTTAGATCGTCTGCTCTAGAGTCGCGGAGTAAGGAGTTGATCCTTACGTCTCGGGTTCGAATCCCACTGCGGGACGTGGAGACCGGTCCTTCGGATGAGACCGTATAAACCGAGGTCCCGCGTGTCGCAGTAGGTGCTGGCACGAAAAAGATCCCTCACTGCTCAATGGCCCTAAGTGCCGAGTATAGGTCAAAATTTGTAGCCCTCCACCGGCAAGTGGTGGCGTCTCTATATGTCTGAAAAGAAAAATTCTCGAGAGGGACGTTAAACAACAATCAATCAATCTATTTCCTTTGGGAGGGAGGCACCGGTCAAGGACTATGAAGGAAATGGCTGTTCCTTAGCCAAGCATCCGGCGCTAAAACTGAAAGTCATGGGATTTCGGATACCTTAAAAACTGAGGTCCCGTGTCACAGAAAGCGTTGACACGACAGGGGCTCAAAGATCCATCACTGTTACGGCCGTAAGCGCCATGCATTTGTCAAAATTTGGTACATCAAAGGTGGGTGACGTCTCATTATGAGAAAATTCTCGAGTGGAATGCTTAATATAACAAAAAGTAGCCTAGAAAATTCATAAAAATTCTTTCATTATGTTTCGACTACCACAGTTTTGATAAACCTGGTACACAAGTATAAAGTAGCTGAATAATAACTGAATCGGGGTTTTAGTTCAACAAACGATATTCCTACGGTTACTAAATATAGAACTCTCGTGAATCTGTAAAATCTTCGACAGAAAAAAAAGATCACAAGTAGCATTAACTTAATTACATGTATATTATTTCAATAAATATTGGTGCCATGGTTATTAAAATCAGAAATTTATTCGAAATTCTCGAACGCCTTTTTCCTACAGTCATTACAACAATGAAATATCGGAAGTGATTCTCTGGGTCTAAATTTCAAGACCTTTGAATAGACAGTTATTTGATATCAATCGTCCAAAGTCAACCAAGTCAATGTAGCCTGTATTTACCATCCACGTCTGGCACAGCAAAACTGCACTTGGCCAAATAAGTTTTCTTCTACTTATATTCTCCGTCTGGCACAGCAAAACTGCACTTGGCCAAATAAGTTTCCTTTTACTTATATTCTCCCTCACTTTGTTCGTCCGAATATAAAACAAATAAAGTACTGCATGAATAAATTACAACACATACATGTATGTAGAAACGCTGCTCGCTGGTACTTTTTATTCTATTATATACATAATACAACTGTACAGCCCAAATTCATTAAACTCCATTGCATCACTCAGTCATTATACTTTAATCTCTCTAAATCCTAGCGAGCGAGCTCAGCGTGCCCTGCTACCACACGACCTTACTATTTATATCCTATAATCACGTGACTTTACAAAAGAATTTTCGAACATACTACGTAACCATAGCGCAGATAATTCAAAAGATGTAACCATACCGCACATAATTTCAAAAATGTTGATGAAGTATATGGAGATAACGAACTTTGTATAGCTATATCGTCCTATTGAATGCCTAAATACAGAAGTACTAGAATGTCCCCCAGCTTTTGCACTGCTTTCAAACTGCACAAGTAATTGATAAACTAGAGGTACTGTGCGCTCCGAGATCTCAAAATGATATCCCTCGCTCTCAAATGAGTATAATGGAAAAGTTGCTGTGGGAAAGGCCAAATATCTTGTCCGATAAAAACATAAAATAGGAGGTGCACAATGGCACTACGTAAAGAAAATTCTGTGAAAGTCACTGTCCATTTTTTTTTTTTTTTTTTTTTTTTGGCTATCTGAAACCTGATATATGTGTTCAATCAAAAAGTAAAATAGTAGGTTCACAATGGCACTTTGTAATAAGGATTCTTTGAAAGCATCATTAAATTTTTTCAGTGGTAAAGGAAGAGTTGTGGATAAAATATGGGTATCCCCAATATTATAGAGAGCATGGAGTGCCCAAGATTTTTTATGGGAAATCGGAAAATGTATGTCTGATCAAAAAGTAAAGTAGGAGGTGCACAATGGCACTATGTTATAAAGATTTTGTGTAAGTTTCATCAAATTTTAGTCAGTGGTGTAAGAGGAGTTGGGGATAAGAGATGGGTACATTGTACCACAATGGACGGACGGATGTACAGCTAGACAGACCGCTTTTCAACCGGAGGGGGTATAATAAAGAGCCCATGGTACAGTCTATCAGCCCGAATGCTTAGTATCGGTCCCGAGTCCTGACCCTAATTAGTTACTTTTTTCCAAGTTAGCGAAGTCTTCCAGTGCAAGAAGCCCCGCTTTACATTTTCTGTTCCCTTTCCTTGCATTTTAAATTATACAACGCTGACGAAACCTGTGTCTGAAAAAAAACCCTAGAGTTCAAAGGGGAATAATGCAGCAAAGAACGGTTAACTGCTGTTGTGTGTGCAAATATGTCTGGCCCAGAAAAATTGCCTTTATTTGTCGAAGGAAAGGCGGAGAACCATGGATGCTTTTAAACATTTAAAGTTTACCAACTTCATACGAGGCAAACAACAAAGCCTGGATAACTTCAGGGCTTTTTCAAGAACTTCAACAATCAGTCAATTCTGTATATTTCACACCTTGGCTTTGTGCAGCTTTTGTGCAAAAGAATGGTCAATCTCATTTTCGCGTTGTGTTTTAAATTGATGCTTATCAAATTATTATAGAGGGGGAGGGGATCTGCCACTGTTACTCCTACGTCTATATTTTTTCTCTGAATTGAATAAATTAACAGCCCATCTGGATTTTGACTCCATCTTGCAAATCTTAATTTTTAATATTCAAACACCTAAAACAGGTTTTGCGTAAGGCAGAAATTTAAAGTATCAGAAATATTGTCAGACTGAGACTCCTAAAAATATGCATGTAGATTAAACAATGAATATAAATCCTATCAAATTGTACAACTCAAAATCAAATATCTCATTGTTAGGCCACCTTAGTCACTCAGGAGACATACTGCTGTTTTTGTCTGTCATTGCGCGTCACTTGTTTACTTTTGAACATTTTTCGATTCTTCTTGGAATGGCTAAACCAATTTCAATCGGGTATAAAGAATTTATGGGATGAGGGGAAATTCATTGTCTCTGTCTCTCTGGGGCATGGGGGTTAGGGGCATAAACAATCAAAATTAATGCAATTTTCAAAAGTCTCCCTATACCTCTAGGTATCGAGCAGCTTAACTGTTGGCATGATTTTAACAAGCAATGAACCCTTTATTAAAATTGTGAAATGGCCCCAGGGTCAGGGGTTCTGGTGGGTTCTATTGATCATACAGTGATCGCCTAATATGTATTTTTTTTCAAGGACCCCATATATTTCCGTATTACCCCTTTAAAAGTCTACTTAACTAACAATGTTTCTAAGCAGACGAACTACGTGCTTGATTATATAATTATTATAATGAGCAAGGGTGTGTCTTCCTAAATAGTGAAATGGCGGGCCAAGGAATCTGGTATTAGTGCGGGGCTCTATTGATCACATAGTAAAAGTGGATCGATTCTTTGAAGATCTTCTTTTCCTTGTATATTTAGTAGACGAACAAAGTATATGGTTATGATGAAAACGTATAATTCATTTAGCTGAATTGTGGACTTAATGGTTATAATTCCTGGATCTGGAGATGGGGCTCCATGTGGAACATTTCATTTCATCCTTTTTTCCTTACATTCTTCTGTCGAAGCAGTTTTCCTGACTTTGCTACGAGGTGATTTTGATGTATGGCTAAATACAGATCAAGTCCGAGTTGCACATCTTTTAACTACTTCAGCAGAATTATAACCCTTGGACTTAAATTGTTTTTAATTTTTCTTCTACTGTGAGAGAAGTTATTCCCCTTTAATTATTCACCTATGATAATTATTCAAAAAAATGTTATTGATAGGTCATTTGAATAACAGAATCAGAATTTTGAATGTATAAGCCTCAGGCGAGACTGTAGCTCTACTGGTTTTGTATTTATAACAAAGGACACAAAAGGTAGCACTTGTAATTGAAACTACAACAACAATTATAAGAAATAGAATATTAAGTCTTGGTTTAGTCTCTTTTTGAATTTAATTTCAATGAAACTAAATCTGTAGGAGGAGTAGCCTTTATGTAAGATTTTCACAGAAATTTCTTTTTTTAGTAACCATATCATCATGTGGGAAGACAGTATGTCAAAAACAATATACAGAATTATGTTATTAGTATAGTCTACTTGTATAGAAAGATTTATTGAAATCAGACAACTGAAGGAGTAGCGTTTTGAAAGAAATTCAAAGAAAACTTTATTTTAAATAACCATGCCAACACCATTCATAAAAAGCAAAAACCGATACAGTGAATTATTGGTCCAGTCAATTTGGCAAAAATATGGACCCAACGTCAAAGTAACTACAACACAAGTTATTTTGTTATAAATTGAATCTTACATGTGCATACAAGATATAGGGATATTTGTAGTAAAAAATCTGATGAGCCGAAAACATAATTTAAGCATGATTTAAATTGCCATGGGGAATACTGTGGAAAAGAAGCATAATGTTAATTCATACATGTCGAGCTGAAGTGATCAAAAGAAAAAAAGTCTTTTTTTTCGTGAAAGCATAGTCTGCTTTAAAATTTTTTGATACAATAGATTATTATTTAAAATAGATACAATCATGTAATATAAATTTGAAATGGATACTTTAAATTTTATTTTATACTTTTGTAAATTTGGAAATACTAGTAATTATATTTAGTAGATAGTGAATAAAGAATGTTAAAAGAATAAATAAAATTCACTAAGAATAAGATTTTCATGTACTATGCTTGGATCATTTCATTTAGTACATCAAAAACATACCTATAAAGATTAAGAAACAAAATCCGACCTATGTTTTGTAAAACCTCTACCCTAAAATTTTATTATTAAGAGATGAGGAAATGCAACATACACTCCTAAGTGAGCCTAAATTTCTGAAAAAAAAAATCTTAGGTATAAAAGGTTTTACTGCACCAAAAAATGTCATAATGCATAGCTCAAGTAAGTTCCTTTTTTATCAAGGAAGAAAATCGCACCAAACCTTTAACCATAATTTACTAAACTGACAAGAGTTATGCCCCTTTCCTAAAGTACTTTTCATAGAAAATTTATAAACCCTAAATAGTGCTTTCCCTTCATCTTATTTGTTACATTTTTTTTTTACATTTATTTTGTGCATTCTAGAGTTTATTTATAACAAAAGAAATTGTGTTGCAATTAATTGACCGGACCACCGGTATATGTATCTTTGTGTAGTTTACTTGTGTAGAGAGTTTCATTGAAATCAGATTAAAAACTGTAGGAGTAATAGAATGTTGGTTTAATGTCTTGGAAAACTATACTTTAAAGCTACCTAGGATAAAAAAAATATCTTAATTACTGTCTGTTCAGTAGAACAAATACGGCATGAGCACCTCTCAACTTTCTCAAGCTTAATAGTCCTTGAATGGTGTGTTCGATTGAGCTATTGCATTCATTTACAGAGCTTTTGGATATATAAATGGGTCAATTCTTCTTTATGGTCAGATGAAAGAGGGGGAATAGCATATTAAGGTTAATAATGAAAGGCGGATTAAAGGGAACAATTCCTCCTCAGCTTTTGGAGGGGATTTTTTCTGAGCGGTTTAACTCTATCTCTTTTTTTATCCATTAACTATTTACATCTCGGAGTCTGACAAATCTGTTTCACATTTGGATGTCTAACTAGAGAGAGGCATTGATGACAAACAGAACAAAACTTATGATAAACATGACTTCAACTCTAATGTCACCTTCCCTTGTTTATGTAGGAATATAACGTCATAATGTGCACGTGTCCAATTTGATTGGATGGGCAAAAGCTATCAAAATGTTTCGTTTAGTTGGACTTTTGAGCATGGTTACTGTTATTATTTTCAGATTTTATTCATAACTTTGAAAAATCCCAATTCATTTGAAACCACAGGGCTTAATTGACCCTTTTTGTTACATGTGTACTGGGTCCTATACCCTTTCAATTGGGAATTTCAAATTTAATTAAGTGGTAAACTCTGGAATACTGATAACATATTATGTTCTACTGTAGAATTATCATGATTAAGACATTTACATCGAAGGTTTTTCCTTTGTTTACATCTTTGTTAACCAATATATATGATCTCCAATTTCATGATTTCTTTTATAAAAAGCACTGAAACTTTCAATTTGCTTGTAGTTTGGGAATTTGTACCTGTATATTTTGGAAAAGAGGGTCAATTTTCAATCGGGACAGGGTTTGTTTACCGGTTGAATGCAATGGATATTAATCCCCGGGCCTATGTAAAGTATGGTTTTTAGGTCACTTGAGTCGCTCAGGTGACTATGGAGGGTAATCGTGTTCAAAAATCCAAACTTGTAAGTTTGTAAATCCAAACTTGTAATCGTATCAGTTTTATAGTCTTCATATGTAAGTAGGTAATTCCGACATCCTAGCATGCAGTTCCGAACATACAACTGTGTTGTATTTATACTATGAATGTGAATGTTTTTGATGTTGTAAACTTGGTTTTCCGGAATTTATATTTCCGCGCTCTGAATAAAACACAAAGACAATTGATAAGTCTACAAATGTAAAGTCTACACGTTTGTCGAATTTTGATAATGAGAAACTATGGAGGGGCATCAGTGTCACAATTATTTTTAAATGTTATTTTCTTCTTTTATTCTAATTTTTTGTTTTCCAAAATAAATTCATTTTTTATTTCAATTCTTACTTCTTGAAGGCGCGGATCTAGAAGGGGGTCCGGACCCCCCTCCCCCTGAAATTTGCAGACATTAAATGTTTATACTAAACGAACTAAAAGTGACCTTGGACCCCCCTCGAAAACGCTGATCCGTGTCAAGTTGACGACCACCCCCTCCCCTCAACGCGCCCGAAATAGATTTTTCATTCTTGGGAAAGGAGTTTACTTTTCTTTTTTTGCTTTTCAAGAAATTTCTGGGTTGGATGTTTTTTGGACAGGGATGAACCCCCCCCCCTCCTGGAAAAATCTTGGATCTGCGCCTGTTCTTGTTTAATATATTTTCAAGTTTTACTTTATTTCATTTATTTTATTATGGTGATTTTGATTCCTTTCGTATTTTGATTCAATCTTAAAATTTCAGTTATGTTTCACTTCACCTAACTTAATACTTTTTTTTGGTAACAACTATAAGCAAAATCGAAAGTTTGTTTAAGAAAGTAGAACTTACAGAGTTAAACTAAGAAATCCGAATAAAATTTAAGCGAAAAGGGGCGCTGCGGCCTTTTATGTACAGGTACACAGAGATCTTGGCGAACAGTCTAGCTACGCAACGTAGAAACATTTCCCTGGAACATTTTTAAAAAAAAAAAAAAAAAACATGATATCATTCTTGCGTGTTTTCTCTCGTTTTCAGGCACAAAACAAAAATTTCTTGATAAGCCCCCCCCCAAAATGAGACCTTCCTGTTGAGGGGCACAACGATAAATTAGCCTTATTTCTTTTCTTATGTATTTACCGACAAAATTATTGAGGGGGGACAATCAGAAATTGCCTTTTTTTATTGGTATAGTATATACTGGCACCCTCAACCCATTCGCTGCCTACGGACCTGGTTCGGGGCCATAAAACTTAGATGTGCTCGCTTTTGACCCCAGTCTCTCTTTTCTACATAATAGCTATTAATTCCTTTGGTAAACTTGAGACTGTGATCAAAAGTGAGCCCGTCTATGTTTTATCGCCCTGGTGCAAGATGTTTCAAATATGAACACCATTTTTGATTGCCCGCTTATGGTACACAAATATCAGGTATCTTTAAATTGATATTGTCATCACATTAAAATTTTCTCAGGGCCGAAGTAAAAGGGAGCGAAAGGTTGGGGTCCCAACTTTTTAGTGTGGAGAATAATCTTTTGCAGCTGTTTTAATCTGAAATTTCGTTTATAGGTTGTATGCCCAACCACCCACCCCCCTTATTTTGCTGTATCATTAAACTCTTGCGTTGAAAAAAAAGCTACTGAAAAGTTAAAGATATAAAAAACATCGCCTCCCACGAAGGAGGAGTTTTGGCAGCTATATAGATTATATAGTGAAAGTGCATTATTTCTTTAAAAATCTTGAAGTTCTTCTCTTCTCCTAGGTATATTATAAGATAACTAATTACATAGTTAATAAATGTTGAACACGGCTACCTCTTCCAAAATAGTGAATATCATGGCCCCTGGATCAGGTGTTCTGGTGTTAGGGCGGGGCTGTATTATATAGTGAAAATATATTAATTCTTTGATAATCTTCTCTGTTCCTGGGTATGAAACAAACTAAGTAAGTATATCCATATGAGGAGCAAGGCTGCATCTCCCGAGATTGTGAATTTCATAGCCCCGGGGTCAGGGAATCTGGTGTTAGGGTGGGGCTCTTTTAATTATATAGTGGAAATACATTTATTCTTTGAAAATCTTCTCTGCTCCTAGGTATTATATAAACTACATGTGTAAGTACATAGTTATGATGAGGAAGAGTGCCTCTTTCAAAATTGTGAATTTCATAGCCCCACCATTTAGTCAAGTGTTTTGGTCTTGGCCAGGGCTCTATGAATTTGTATTCTACTGAGCAAACTTATTCCCCTTTGCCATCACCTGTGATGATTATTCACTGTAAATTATGTATTTGAAAGCTTAATATAATAAGAGAATTATGCAAGAACATTTATTTATTGTACAATAATAAATACTTTCCTAGTTTTAATAATCATGTAGACTTGGAAATAATAGATGAATAAAAATGAGACAAAAATAACTTATCTTTTTAAATGTTCCCCAAAGGCTAAGAGAGGCCAATGTAAGAGGTACGTGTAGTATTATGGAGGTAAAAAATAGATATTTTGTTAATAGTCTGCATGGTAATAGTGATAAGTGGGGGAGAGGTAGATACTAGACCAATTATTTTGTTGATCTTAATCGTACTATTTTTCTTGCTTTTGGGCAACAAAGCTTCATTTATGTTGTACTCAGGTGACCGTTAAGGCCCTTGTGCCTCTTGTTAATATCCTAATCCCTTTATCATGCATCTAATCCACAGTTGAAGACCTGTTAAAAACGTATAGATACTTTATATCACACTGTAAACTTTTGACATCACGTAGCAGGTACATATGTAGTAGGCAATAAAGGTACAGATGGCGTTCCATATTAGAAACTCATGTTTTGTCATCCAAGGTCGCCGGTGTAAAGACGAATAATGACCCCCATAGAATAATGACCAGGGGGTCATATTTCAACGACAAAAAATGACCCCCAGCCGTAGAAAAAATTAATTTTTTGTAGAAAAGGAGACCTAGGGGTCATTATTTTATGTGTGCGTCCTATAAAAGACTGACCCCCGTTGAAAAATGACCCCCTTTCCAATAGAATGCATGATCCAAAATTTATAACGGGTGATTGATGCCAAGGTTTGAACCTCAATGTTTGATATTCTTCTTTATGCCTTTTTTGGCCAACACTGGACGAACGCGCAATTAAAATGCAATAAAACCGCAATAAATTTACCTGCATATTTCTATCTTTTAAGCCTATTGTGTTCTCAGCACATATTGAAAATCGCGAAATGGCTACTTTTGGTTATAACTGTTAACGTAATTTCCCTTTATGACTGTCTTCCATTTGTTTCATATTTGGATATTTGACTGATTATACTAAATTGTCGACGGATTTTTCCGTTATTTCCCGATCATGACAAGGAGCACACGGCGGGTGTGACCGGTCGGCAGGGGATGCTCACTCCTCCATGGCACCTGATCCCACCTCTGATGTTTGGAGGTCCGTGTTTGCTCTGCTCCTATTTTGTATTGTATAATGGACTTTGAGCTTGAATACTGTTCGTTATCTCCATATATTTCATTCATAGCTAATTAACAGACAAGCGGGATGTTCTGGCATTTCATTGGTAAACATGTCCCCCAAAGTAATCAGCATGCATTGTCTATGATCAACTTTTAAAAAAAAAATGAAGAAAAAAAATGAGATAAGTTTTCAGAAATTAATACGGAAAGTTATGCAACGTAATACATATGTATATTTTGAATGACATAAAAAGTCGTGCAAATGAGGTAGAATGTATCGAAAATGACGTAATAACTCGTGCAAACGATATACTGTATATATATATATATATATATATATATATATATATATATATATATATATATATATATATATATATATATATATATATAAATTAATATATATATATATTTCTTAATGAAAAAAAGGTGAAGATAACGAATAGTGATGATTTTAAAATATCCACAAGCAGTACAATTTTGTTAACAGGGCATAAAAAAGGATCCCCGAAAATTGTGGAGATGGGATCAGGTGCCTAGAAAGAGTAAGCATCTCCTGTTGTTCCGTCACACCCGCCGTGAGCGTGTGAATAAATCAGGTAAACGAGGCAATCCGTTGTCGAATTTAGTATAAAAACAAGGGCCAAACAATTGACCCAATTATAGGTTATATTTGTTGACAGGGTCATTGATACGACCATTGCATCTACGAAATGCTGACTTTAAACGAGGTTGTTGAAACCCCTGTAACATCAACTTGCATGTATCTGTCAGTGGCCTGCTTCGATTTAAAAATTAATCGTGCTCTTGGGTATCGAATAAGTTTGTAGACGTAAACATTATATGCAAATGATGCAGAATATTGCTTCATAAATAAAGAAAATTGACAATAGAAAAGGCTGAAGTCATCCCTTTTGTCAGACAATTTAGTTGTTAGTTGGTCTTTATCGTCTATAGTCAGTAGAACGTCCAAATATGAAGCAGACGTGACAAACATAAGAAGGACATAAGATTCCTGCATGTCTGAAATATAAATAATCTTATAATGTGCATTCAGTTTTACTTATAAAAATTGGTCTACTCTATGGGAATTTCTTTTCAAGTATAAAGAAGTAATACAGGAGATTCCCAGTATAATGTACATTCAAGTCTGTTAACATGGTCATCTGAGAATAGGACACATACATGTAAGAGGAATATTTTTTAATCCACTTTAAAACAGTGATACATTTGTCAAATCATTTTCAATACAGTGTATATTGAAGTAGATTAATGTTTTCAATTTATAATTAAAGACAGACTATTTTATTGACCTTCAAGCTGAATACATGCATAAGGATTTATTTTTCCTACATTGAACTAAAAATAGATTGAAAACAATTCTGTAAAGTTATTTCACCTGCATCTGAATTCTACTCAAGTGAACATAATATTCAAGCAAAAGAATTGGAGAAGAGGAAAGTATTGTTCCCCCTTTTCTGAATGTAAATTTTAGCAATTTCTAATTTGAAAATGTTCATTGAAAGTCTTGTGACCACCCCCTCTTTCTTATAAAGTATAATTAAAAAATCTCTCCTACTTGAGTGAACAAGATGAACATAACATTCAGGCACACAGAATCAGGGATGGGGCGTCCACCCCTTTCTATTTCCATGAACGTATTTATATTTTACTTTTTCGCTTGAAAATGGTCGTTGCAAGTCTGGTTGTGCTGCCCACAACTTTTTGATACAGTAGAGTAAAAGAAAATCCCACTTACATCAATAAACTTTTTGAGGGGTTCATCAAAGATATTTTTAACTAAAATGATTTTTTGCCTCTTATAATGCGCCATTTCCTCTTTCGATGCTATGCCTGACATATATTTTTTCTACATTGCACCAAAACTAGATTTCAAATGCAAAATTAATACTGGTTATGCTTATGTTAACTCCTTTTCTTTCACTGTGTTTGGTTAGGACTTGAGCTAATGCAAACAAGAAACGTGACATGTCTGCTTAATCAGTTTGTATCAATATAATCGTTGAATCATATAATAAAACAATTATTGCTGTTTTTTTTTCTGTAAGGACGATCAGTGATTTTCTATTATTATTTTTATTTTGCCCCCTAAAAGTTTCAACTTTAATCCGCTTTAATTCACAAGGGGTCATTATTCTACGGGGGTCATTTTTCTTCACGTGGGGTTTGCATGTTTTTGGGGTGATGACACTTTTTCTACGGGCAAAAGGGTCATTTTTCGACGTCGAATAATGACCGGGGGTCATTTTTCGCCGTTGAATAATGACCCCCGGTCATTATTCGACGTCGAAAAATGACCCCCGGTCATTATTCTATGGGGGTCATTACTCGTCTTTACACCGGCAAATTGATTAACTTGCGCATGCGTGACACATTACCTTTTACCTACGCTGTTGTAAAAAATCTTATTTTCTGCCAATTTTCGTAAACCACCTGCTCAGATTACATAACATCTGCTTTATTTACTTCACCCTACGCAGAAAATAAAATAATACACATGTCAAGCTTTCATCTGCTTTATACACACATGGACATGAACGTGAAAATATATACTTAAAGCAAATACTGATGTGGTAGCGATGGGCAAAATAAACTCAAAAAAGATAAAATGCTGAGAAATAAATTTTTAATACCTCGAGTAAATTAATAATAAATGCCGTTTCTAATTCAAAGAAATTGTTGGAATTTGACAAAGTTCATCAATCTGTAATTCATTTCTATGAAACCCCAGTATTTCTTTTTTAATATAATTGTAAGTAAAAAAAATGTAATGTAATTGTAAGTAAAAAAAAATGTATTTTTAGGTCATCTGAGTTGATCTGGTGGCTTCTGTCGCTATCCGTTTTTGTTGTCGTTGTGCATCGTTCGTTATTTGATCATTTTTAGGTTCTGATTAAACGCTGAACCAATTTTGGCATCTAAAGCCCCGTTTACATGCATGCATATTTTACTCTTGATTTTTGAATGTAATTTTTGCGATGCGTTCACATGCACTGTCAACTGTATGTAAATCAGGATATAAAGTTTGCAATTCCAAAGTATTTTTACAAATACGTGTTTGGGCTCTTTGGTTGCTCTTTAACTCAATGTTCCTCCCATGCACTTTAAGAGGAGCGTTGTCATTTCTATCTTAAAAGCTACTTAAAGTACTACATGTAATTCGACAACAAATGGCCACTGTTATTTCTGATAAAAAAGATGCACATTTTATGAAATCGATGATATCATATTTTCTAGATAATTTCGATATTTTTATCCTTGTGTGATTTTTGCTACGCGTTCACATGACTGAAAATACATCATAGTAAATTTATTCATATGTAAAAGTTAATTTGCTCCTAGCCTGACTAGATATAAATTTTGCATCAGGATAAAAATACTCACGTGCAAATCTTGCTTACCCCCCGTTCACATATTACGGTAAAATACACCCAGGTGCAAAAATTGCATATATGTAAAATTTGCTCACCATTTATAAATAGGCGCATGTGAACGGGGCTACTAATGGGTGAAAGGAGACCACAAATTGTAGACCTTATAGCCTTTGCCTCCCTGTGGGGTGAGGGTTATGACCAAAACCATCAAAATTAATGTACTAGTGACCTTTAATAACTTTCTTTACTCCAGGACACCATGCAGAACAACTATTGACTAAATTATAATAAGCTCTGAACACAATATTTTAAATTTTCAAATTGATGGCCCCAGATCATGGGTTCTGGTGGTTAGGGTTGGGCTCTATTGGTCGTATCGTTAAAAATGCATTAAACCTTTAAAAATTCTTCTTTTTTATCTTAATATAGTGTACTTGTCTTATTAAATTTAGACTTAAACTGCAGTAGGAAAGCGTTTTGAAAGAATTTCAAAGAAATTCCTATTTTAAGCAACATCCTTTTTTAAAATCAAAACCCGTAAATAGGAATATGTAATAATTGTGTACAAGGTCTTATTGAAATTGGACTAAAACTGTTTAGGATCAGTAGTGTTTTGAAAGAATTTCAAAGAAATTTTCTTTTAAGTTATCATAGCATCACGTGCACCGTTCATCGAAATAAAAAAAAAAGTCACACAGAATTACGTATCAAAGTAGAGTGTACACATGCACCACGTCTTATTAAAATTGGACTATAATTGTTGAAGTAGCGTTTTGAAAGAACTGAACAGAATTTTCTTTTGTAAGAACCATGACAACACCGTTCATTGAAATCAAAAAACCATGCAAAACACAGAATTATGTATCTAAGCGTTGTCTACTTATGCAAAAGTTTTATATAAAGCAGATAAAAAATGAAGCAGAAGCGTTTTGAAAGAATTTCACAGAATATTTTTAGTAACGTACTTTCTGAGTTTTTGCAGGTTTCAACAGTACTTATTATGCTGATCCCTGATTTATCTTGTGTTTGAGCAATAAATTTTTCTTGATCCGTTTATATTAGTATGTTGTTTTTAATAATATATAATCATGAATATAATTATTCATGATCTTATGCGCTTAAGGATTCTTGTGACCATAAAAGCGGTACAGCTTGTCTTACTCCATTGGGTTCTCGTATGATAGGAAAGTACATTTTACGAAGATCGGATAAAAATATCATTCCTCTTACTCATGCATCTTTGACAATTCGCTGACAGGTAGAAAATGTGTAAAATGGTGGCAAGTTGAAGATCTAGCATATTGATTGTCCTTTAACACGTGTCTATATTTTACATGGAGAATTATCTACAAAACCGAAAGTCACTCACGAGACTAAAGAGTGAAAGTAAATGAGTTTTTACTAATAACAAGATAGAGAATTTTAGCACCAAGAATTGAAACTTCGTAGCTATAGTAACAGGATAAACAAAAATATGATCTTTGTTTCAGTCAACATTGCAATAAAACAGATACGGCATTAGTGTAGTATACCCGTGCTTAACGTTTTATTGAAATCGGAACAAAACAATTTCAGAGGAGCACTTTGAAAGAATTTCAGTTCATTTATCAATAAATGATAACCGGATCGAATTACGAGGGGTGATCAAAAAGTTCACGAACTATTTCTATAATTACAAAACCACCACTCAGATCAGAATGAAATTTGACATACATATAGTCATACATATGTTCTATAAATAGCAGATGTTTTGTGTTGTTTTGCTCGATGTTTGTGACGTCATAATGTGAAAATGACGTCGATATGTTACAAAAAAATGGTTCACTCAGTCGTACTCGAGCAACGAACGACTGTAAAGTTTAACGTATATCTTGGAAATTCCTTTGCAGTAGCATGTAATATTTTGTACAAGGTTTATAAAGACAAACGACTTGCCAGAGGTTTAATCAATAATTGGATTGATTGTTTTAGTGAAGGAAGGGATATGGTTAAAATTTTTTTTTTTTTGCCCAGTGAAAGCAAGTTGAGGAAGAGATGTGTCCTTAGTACAGCAATTTGATATAAAAGATCGCCAAGTTACAGTTAGAAAAATAGTGGAATATCTTAACAATAATATAATTATCAAATCCCTAAATTATCGTTTACTTTAGACTTTAAACATATCAGATATGATAAAAAGAAAGCGCGCATACTATATCCATATTGGATAAACGACGTTCCTAAGACAGAGACCTCGGGTTGTGATGGTCACCGTGCTCATTCTAGAAAAGTATATCCTTATCCACCCATCCTATTTCCGAGATTTGGCCATTTCTGACAAAAGGACTGTTTTTGTTATAAAAAAAAAATAACTTACATGGTAAGAAATATAAGAATCGGATCAGCTTCTGTGAACAGAACGCTACGGAGCATGTCACGTGACCGCCTGGATCACGTGATTCGCGCATTTGCACAACGGTGGCAAATGTGCATTAAAATTGGAGAGGACTACTTTAAAAAATAATGAACACTGAAACCTAATTTTATTTCTTTTACGGAAGTAATTCAATTAGTTCGCGAACTTTTTGAACACCCCTCGTATTTATATCTTTAAGTAGTTTATTCTTTATTAGCGGAAAAAAATTGTACAAGTTTACTAATTTTATTTATAGATTCAATTACAAAATATTACATGTATGTTGCATCATGTTTATCATTATTTAATATAATGAAACGTCGTTTAATTCAAGCATCAGATCACAGATTACGTCCATTATGGTTGATCTGAACAGCCACCAAAAGTAAGGAGGCTGCGAAAAAAGATTCACAAGTGTAATAATTTGTATGACCGCGATTTGCACCATGCATTCTTCGTACATGTACCTATTATGCAAAATTGAGAAATGCCTTAGGAATGTTCCACCCTATGCGCAATATTGAACGACGCAAAGCGTCCAACGAAGCAGGGGGTTCCCTCTTGACGCAGACATCGATCTATTCCATTAAAAACATGTTCCATAGGCGATAAATCCGACGACATCGCAGGCCAGGGTGGCACATTCACGTTTTGTTGTTCGTTGTTGTGAATGAATGGAATCACGTGCTGATGTACAATCTCGTCGAGGTAGCGCACGTCGGTTAAACTGTTCTCCTCTGCCTTTATGTGTTGTAATTCCATCCCTGAGTATAAAGCACCCTAACACGACCGTCACTGCTATTAAGATAAAATCTCGACTCGTCCGTATGCAGGTACGTTAAGGCTTCCCGTAGAATATCGCAGTGTATACTCTGTGCCTGCACTCTTCTGAACTACAAATGTATGACGTCATAATTGAAAATGACGTCAAGTCACTGCAAAATTGAGCTGTTATGATGGGGAGAGTGTCAAAAACTTTACACCTTATTTTCAATCTGCATATGTCAGAAAGCTATTGTAAAATAAAAGTGTTTTAATCGTATTTTTAATTCTTATATGTCCAAATATTTTAAAATATTTTGCTTTAAGTTTATTACTCTTGTTTAAAATTCAGCATGTTCAAAAAATAAATGACAAGATGTGTTTGTGAAACACTGATGCCCCCGTATGGCAGCTTCTGGCGAAGGTTAAAGTTTCTCAAAAGCAAGTCAAAGTCAAGAGAACAAAAATGTTGGTACCCAAAGAAAGGTCTTGCCTGTGAAATATGAAAGCCCTAGCACCAATCTTGGAAAAAGTTATGGTGAAGGTTAAAGTTTATTCAAAGAAAACTGGCAAGGTCAAGGTAAAGTGGTGCCCACAAGTAGGTCCAACTCCAAGGTCAAGGTCAAACTGTCAAAGTTGTTGGTATCTAACGTAAGGTCTTGTCACGAGGAATGCATATATGTGAAGTATGAAAGTCCAAACACCAACTGTTCAAAAAAGTTATTGCCAAAGTTAAAGTTTTTCAAAAGTAGGTCAAACGTCAAGGTCAAAGTTGTTGGTATCTTAAGAAAGGTCTTGTCACAAAGAATGCATATGTGAAGTATGAAAGCCCTAGCACCAACTGTTTTAAAGGTATGGCCAAGGTAAAAGTTTTTTCAACAGTAAGTCAAACTCCAAGGTCAAAGGGTCAAAGTTACTGGTGTCCAAAGGAAGGTCTTGTCACAAGGACTACACATGTGAAGTATGAAAATCCTAGCACTAACTGTTCAAAAGTTATGGCCAAAGTTAAAGTTTTTCAAAAGTAAAGTAGGTCAATCTCCAAGGTCAAGGGGTCAAAGTTGTTGGTATCCTAAGAAAGGCCTTGTCACAAGGAATGCACATGTGAAATATGAAAGCCCTAGCCCAAACCGTTCAAAAGTTATGGCCAAGGTTAAAGTTTTTTTCAACAGTAGGTCAAACTCCAACTTCGATTACGGGGGCATAAAAAATATATATTTGACATTTACCCTGTTTTATACCCGTGGTTAGAGGTAGAATTCATAATACGTGCATAAAAGAGCCTGGCGCAGGTGATAAATGAGGATTTATTTGAGATCTTGTATGGAAATCTGGAAGAGGAGTTTTCCCTCTAACTGAATCTTGCTAGGGAAAAAAATTGTGATGGCTTTGTTTTAATACAGATGACGATATTGTGTGGAAAATACAATCAAAGGATGACTGCACTTAACGCCTGTTTTTGCGTCCTTTTCGGCTGCTTCTGTTGCTTTTATATCTTATTTCACTTTTATATGTTTATGAAAGAATCCTGTCAATTTGGAACCAAATTTAAATCTTAAAATTATTTTAGACTGTGATACAATAAAATGATTCAATGTTTTTTGTCCTTACTGCTTTCCAAATATAGTGAATTTACACTTACCTGCCCTTGATTGAACATTAGAGGAGCTAACATTGTAAGAATGGGTCTAAAATTAGTCTTGATAAATAACAATGACATGTTTGGAAAAAAACGTGATCACTCTTTCCTTTCCAATCTCCCTCTCCCTACTGTATGGCACAAATACACTTCTGACAAAGGTTTCAAAACGAAATTAACAATATGAGCACGTCAATGTGATTAATTTAAAAGCAGATTTTATATCAATGCCAGATGACTTGACGTGTTCGAACACAATGTCCTAGTTAGCACAAAACATGCTACCTTACAAGTCACGTGACGGAATTTAGTATTCACAAAGTCACCTTAGGTAAGAAATCACGTGGTGAATTATAATATTCAACAAGTCACAATCCTTGGTTACAACACAGAGATCGATGTAAGAAGAAGCAGTTTTTTTTCTCTTTTTAACCATGAGCGCATGTTTGTCTATTAATCTCCTTTTGACATATAGTTATTTATGCAAATATACAACTACTGTTAAACGCAGAACAATAGATAAACATGCGCTGACTATGTATAAAGTCAATAAAAAAGTAGGCGTCCTCATTATCGAACGGAGATTCAAGAAATTGTGATGTCCCCTGCCTTTGAAAACAGATTCGAACTTCACATTGACGTGCTCATATTGTTCGAACTTCGAAAATACACACTTTTATTAATCGTAATTACATAAAGTTGTAGATTCGATGTTGACCATTCTTGCAATGAAAAGTAAAATGCTTGTTTTGAAAGTTTATTTTGTCGCAAATTTCGCATGTCCTTAAGTGCAGTCATCCTTTGTCGGTAAGTTGAATGTATTGCGAAATATTTTGTACCCGAGTTATAGTATAACTTTTCCCAAGCAAATTTCAGGTACACAAGGATACGACGAGTTTATTTATATAACAAAATGTTAAAAATGTGTTAATCGGCTGCGCCGAAGCGATTTATGTGAAGCACTTCAAAAAATTATAAATGACTGTCACGTGGTCAACGAAGTCATATGATATCATAACAAATATGTTTATATATAGCCGAGAGAACACTTTATATAAGTCGGCCCTACTTAAGTACGTAACTTACAAATTAAAATCAAAACCGACCTTGCTATGCAGTGTTTCAAATTTGTTTTGAATGCATTTAAGGCTTCGGGAAGCCTTAACATTGCCGAGTAAACAGAACTTTCGCCAAATCCCTGTTACTGAAACTAAAATTCCTCCAACCCCACGCTAATCTCGCAACACGGTATCGCCAGAGCAGAACAAGGCGAATAGCAGGATAGGGCGGATGCTTGCCTCTCGTTATCTGTTACTTACGATATGAGGACTTATCTGTCGATGCCAAGGGATGCTTCAAGCTGATTGGAATTGATTACGCAAATGTGACGACAGTGTATACGTATCTTGCCGACGTGACGTCACACGCGGGTGTTCTAATTGTGGGCGGTCTCGAACGGTGCCAGTTGGTTCCTGATATCGTCTCCATAATAAAGCATTTACAATGTTAGTATGCACCCCAAACTACCTTGCCCATTGCTCTGATACATCCAAACTTCTAGCATCCTAGTTGCCCGCAAACGATCATCTTCTATCATGCGAGGCATCTTTTAATCAAAATTTATTCCAAACCAGTGTTTTTTTTTCAGTTTCGAGACATTGAATTCTGTCAATGAATAGGTTAGTATATTAAATTGTGCCTTTAAGAATAAAGAGCGATCAATGAATACTTTTTTATGTTTTTATTTCGCTTTCAAGTATACATAGTTTTTTTCCCCGCTAGTATACATTTGAAACAAGTTTTATTAAAATTGAACTAAAACTAGGATAAAATATGGAGATAACGAACAGTATTCAAGCTCAAAGTCCATTCAGTACAAAATGGGAGCAGAGCAAACAAAGACCACTAACAACTTCAATGGTAGGATCAGGTGCCATGAGTAGTTTTGAAAAAAAAATCACAACAATTTCTATTGTAACCAAGAGAATTGAAAGTCGATGCGCAGAGTTATAAATCAATACACTCGTGTATTGAGATTCAAATTCATTTATATTGAACTAAAACTTTTAAAGGAGTAGAAAGAATTTCAAAAAAAAGCATGGCACATTGTTCATCGAAGTCAAAAACTGATGCCCATAATTATGCGTCTTCGCATAGTCTACTGTTGTACCGTTTTACGAAAAATAAGTTTAAAAAAGTGAAAAAAAAATAATTTTTTGTTTACAGACGAAGGACGAGGGTCACCCTACAATTGCATAAGATCTGTTGACCTTTTCACAAAAAAATTTTATTACAATTTTTTATCTTAAGTGAAAACTAACGATAAAAATTGTTTTCACAAAAAATCCCAAGAAAGTCGTAAGTGCAAAATCTGTCGTAAGTCTACAACTGCAACCGAATATTGTACTTAAGTGCAAAAAATAGCGTAAATATTAATCTTAAGACTGAAATAAATGTAACCAAAAATGGCTGCTGCGTTTGTTGTTTTATTCGATTTGGAGAGAGCAAAGCGTCGGGAAAGGGTATTTCGAGACCTGTCTAACCCTCTAGACACATTTAATGACACTGAAGTTGTAGCGCGGTATCGCTTTCCAAGGCGGTACATTTTCGAGCTGGTTAACCTAGAGCAAGACAAAATCCAACATCCAACTACAAGATCATATGCCATTCCTTCACACATCCAAGTAAGTTTTTAACTTTTAGCTGTTCATTTTTCAACTCGAAACATAAAAGAGCTAATGGTTGTCGGTGGGTATTCCCCTTGAAACTTCGGTCTATCGAAATTTCGTCTCCAAACAAATTGGCTCCTTCAAAATTCATGTGAATAGCTAGTATATATTTAAAAAAAACTAAATATAAGATTTGGTTAGATACTTTTTATAGGGAAATTTACTTTGAACTTAAGAATAACACATTAATTTCATTTATTGGTCTTATTTTAAACCTTATAATTTGCTAGTTACATATAAATTATTTGTAAGGACAATTAACTTGAATGGGACAAAAATAATTTTGAAATTTTAAAATTGGCAAATCATCTTTTGGGTCAGTATTATTTCAGAAAAGAACCAACAATTTTATTCTGTGTAACCTTATTTACTTACAAGTTTTTCCCATGTTTTCAAATCCTCTACAGAAGCAGGACCACCTCCTGTTGCCCACAGATCTTTCAAACGGGAAGCCTCTTTTTTTGGTTGTGCTTGAAATGTCCTGCTACTTTTTCTTACAATCTGTGACATTTCTGGTGTTCTCTGATGCATTGACAGAATTTACTCTAAAATCAACATTGATACATTGTAATGTAGTTTTTGGGACAGTTAAAACAGATTACTTTTAGCATATATGACCACGTTACCTAACTCTGTCATTTAACATCCAAATATATGACTCGGGGCAACTTCCAAAAAAACTGACAAGCAAAACAACCTAACCTAGCCAAAAGTGGGACCAACTTCCAAAATTATCTGTCAAGCAAAACAAAAAAAAATAATAATTTGCCAGTATTCGACCTTACAATATCAAAAAAAAAAGGGGGGGGGGGCAACCAGCACCTAAAGGAAAATTTACTACCCGCGTTCTACGGACCTAGATGTAGCCGCAAATATGGGGCCAAGAAAAATAAAAACAAATTCCTGGTGACTAGGATTCTATTCTTCATGAATCAATTCAATCCTTTTAGAATTTATTTGATTCAGTCATTTTTACGATTGATTTCTTTAAAATAAGTCATAATTCTTTCTTCACTCTTTCTCACATGTACATGCATTCCTTTGCAATAATTACGACTTACAGTATAAGGACTATACAATTTTATCAGGTCGTCTTTTATTTAATTCTTGACCAAAGTAAACAATTGAAATACCCTGTGATCTTCCTGCTATATACTCAGTATGTTACCTTTAACTAACTGTCAGTAGAAAGTATATTAAGGTAGTACATAACTCATGAAATCTGTTTTAACGCACATCTTATAAAGTACACCAGAAAAAAGAATAATTTCACTATAATGTCAATAATCAAAGATCTTTGTAAGAAAAATAATAAGCTGTGGTATGTTTTCACCATATTTTGAAGAAAGATTAGAGATATCCTATATATTGGTCATTTGGGAGCTTACATTTTGGATCGTGATTATGCATCTACATGCCATATGACTGTCTGTTATTGAATGCAAAGTAACTTTTAATCCATTTACAGTAGGGACCTAATATTTGGACATATTTATAAGGAGTTTCCATTCAGTTTGTACAGTAAAGTTCAAGGTCATATTAAGAGATCAAAGGTCAAATATAGTGACGTCATCTACTGAATCTTAACATTTTTTTGCATTCGATTTATTTAAACTCACAAAAATATCTGAAACCACCGATTCAAATTTCCTCATTTTGATTTTTATCTATTTCAATTATTCTGTTGATTTTATGTAAAAATTGAATTTAATTTATACATTTTCTTTCAAGAGGACTTCACTTGTGACATATTTACATGTGAAATTTTCAATTCCCGTGCTATATATGTTCTATTTTTACTTCACATTTTACACAAATATACCAGTATCAAATTTTTTTACTAAATTTTAGTACAAAAAGGTTGCATTTTTTAAACAGCATCACACAAGTTTGCAATAGATCAATTGGTTATTTTTAAATAATGCACAATCTCAGGTCGACTGTCCGATTTCACAGTCTTCTTACAGGGGTCTGATAGGGCATATTTCAAATTATGTGGGCAAAACATGTATGGTTGAATTTCTTTCATATTACATATAAAAAGAGATTTTGTATTCTAGAACAAAATATCTAAGTTCGAACAAAATTGAATGTGAGGAAAAATTGTCTATCTATTGTGTACTACCTAAAGCTATATGTATTTTATTCGAATTGATCAGTCAGCAGTGGCAAAAATTCGATTCCCCCCCCCCCCCCCGCTTGCGCGGGATTTCATCTAGTATTTAGAAACTGTAAATTAAAAAGAGAATTAACAAAATGGCGGCTTTTAATGATGCCTTTGTTAATTTCATAAAGGATATGGGTGAACAAGGCGCTCAGAATGCCTATAGCTTCAGATATATTAAAATCATAATCAATTTGTGAATTTAGAGTAAAGTTCATTATTGAAATTTATGAATATATGATAAACAAAACTTTTCCGAGGAAAATTTTCTCTGCAAAAAATTATTCTGTTATTTAAAAAAAATAAGTGGTATTCGTGGGGTTCGAACCCCTAGCAATAATAAACCTGTGTATCATTTTTCTCTGAGAATAACACGCTAACCACTACACTACACAGCTGTTGATGAATTGTGGTATTGAATCATGTTTGTGATATGACCCTTTACTATATGGTATTTCTATAAAAAATGCAAATGTTGTGTCATTAAAGTGTGTTTTTAAGGTATAGTGGGTCTTTGTTCTGTGTTTTTGTTGAACAAAAAATGTATTAATCTATTAATATTTTTGCGCAAACTTTGAGGATATTAAGCTTTGAAAAATATGGAGATCCACTCATATCGAAAAATTGTGTTATAGTTTGAGAAAATGATCCTTTTTGTCTCTTTAGTTGGGTATGCTATTTCATAAGCAAATAATTTTAATCTTAGTGAGATTTTTGCAAATTGTGGAGATTTTACATAAAGTATACCTTAATTTTATATGAAATAGCAAAGAAAATTTTGCTTTAATTGAGATTTAATTTTTTCACCTTCATGTTTGTTGCACTATAGGCATTGTGCTCGCCTTGTTCACCCCTCTTCTTTATAAATGTTTCCTCCGCATATTTAACTTTTTGTTAAAGCGTATAGACGCTTCCTTCTCTAATCTTTGAAAATCACAGACAATCGTTTATGACCGTAATATCATATCACGTGGCCAACGTATGACAAAAGCAGAATGGTGCACGACTACTGGGCACGCTCGGGCTCACTAAGTACATACATGTAGTTATGATGAGCAAGAGTGCCTTTTCCAAAATTGTGAATTTCATGTCCCCAGGGTCAGGGGTTCTGGTGTTAGGGTGGGGCTCTATTGATTATACATGTATAGTGAAAAATACATTAATACATGAAAAATCTCTGCTCCTGGGTATTAAATATGTTAAGAACATAGTTATGGTGAGCATGGCTGCCTTTTCAGAAATTGTGAATTTTATGGCCCCTGGGTCAGGGGTTCAGGTGTTAGGGCAGGGCTCTATTGATTTTATAGTAAAATTGCATTATTTATTTGGAAATCTTCTCTGCTCCTGGGTATTAAATAAACTAACTTAGTGCATAGTTATGATGAGCATGGTTGCCTCTTCCAAAAGTGAATTTCATGAGCCCTGGATCAGGGGTTCTGGTATTAGGGTGGGGCTCCATTGATATATATAGTGAAAATACATTAATTCTTTGAAAATCTTCTTTTCTCTCCTGGATATTAAATAAACTACACCTGTAAGTACACAGTTATGATGAACATACATGTAGTTGCCTCCTCAGAAATTGTGAATTTCATGGCCCCAGGGTCAATGGTTCTGGTGTTAGGACAGGACTATATTGATTATATAGTGAAAATGCATAAATTCTCTCAAAATCTTCTTCTCTGCTCCTGGGTATTATTCAAACAAAGGAAGTGCATGGTTATGATAAGTAAGAATGCCTCTTCCAAAATTGTGAAAATCATGGCCCCTGGGTCAGGGGTTCTGGTGAAGGGGGGGTTCTATTGATTATATAGTGAAAATGCATAATTTCTTTCAAAATATTTTTTCTACTACTGTTTATAAAGCAAAGAAACAAGTGTATAGTTATGACGAGCAAGGGTGCTTCTTCAAGAATTGTGAGTTCACGGCCCCTAGGTCAGATGTTCTGATGTAAGGGTGGGGCTTTATTTATTTAATAATGTAGTGAAAATGCATTTCTTTGAAAATTTTCTATGCTTCTGGGCATATTCGAGGCAAACAGAGTAAAAGTTTTAATAAGCAATGGTATTTTTACCAGAATTTTGAACAACTAGACCATTTAGTCAAGTGTTCTGGTCCTGGCCAGGGCTCTATTAACTTGTATTCTGCTGAGGAAAGTTATTCCCCTTTGCCATTCACCTTTGATAATTAATCACTGTAAACAATGTATTTGAAAGGTTAATAGAATACGAGAATTATGCAAGAATATTTATCGTATAATACAAAAAGTACTTTAATAGTTTTAATGATCAGGTAGACTTGGAAATAATAGATGAATAAAAATGAGACAAAAATAACTTATCTTTATAAATGTTCAAAGGCCAAGAGAGGCCAATGTGAGAAGTAATAATATGGGGTTCAAAAATAGACATTTTGTTAAAAGTCTGCATGGTAATGGTGATAAATGGGGGACAGATAGATACTAGAACAATTATTTTGTTGATGCTAATCATACTATTTTTCTTGCTTTTGGGCAAAAAAGCTTCATTTATAAGTTTATTGATCCTCTAAATTGTTGTATTGTACTCAGGTGACCGTTAAGGCCCTTGGGACTCTTGTTGAAATTATAAGCCAAGCTCATATTCTTGTAAATACACGTCTTGTCATTATTACTGAATATTATTCTATTTTTTTTAAATAGCACTTGTTTATTCGCGTTTTGAGGAAAAACATTTTTTTAAATTGAATTTTCGATATTATGAGCCACCACATATATATACTTGTAAGCTTAGCATTACTTCTGAACGTGAATGGCTTTGTTTTTATTTAATTTTCGATATGAGCCAACCACACATAAATACTTGTCAGCTAAGCAGTATTTCTGAATGTGGATAGACTTGTTACAGTGAAAGGTATTTTAATATTAAATATTTTATTCCACTCCTAGGAAAAGCATAATCTTTTTATTTTTCCGTCCTTGCTTTTCTTCCCACGGATTTTTAAAATGCCAAGTCAATATCATTTATTTGTACAGTCATGTATATCGCTTTATGAATGATATTTATTCCTTTAATTACTTGTAAAGTTATATCTGATATATAAAACATATATATATATATATATATATATATATATATATATATATATATATATATATATATATATATATATATATATATTAAATAGCCAGAGAGTGGTGCAGTGGTAGAGCGTCTGCTCTAAAGTCACGGAGTAAGGAGTTGATCCTTACGTCGCGGGTTCGAATCCCACTGTGGGTCGTGGAGACCGGTCCTTCGGATGAGACCGTATAAACCGAGGTCCCGTGTCGCAGTAGGTGCTGGCACGAGAATCGTTTAAACGTCCAAATCTGGCCCCCCGATAATTTACAAAAAATTGAATTAAAGATTTTCTACATAGTTTTGCCTCAATCTTTCCATCAAACATTGTAGTTTATTAATTTCAATTTCAATTTTTACTTCCTTACACTAATTAGGTATTTATCTGATTAATATAGCAGGGGTATGTTGTTTACATCGATTTCTCATAGACTTTAGGCCACACCCCCATTTTGCAAGCCCATTTTATATATGAGCGCATGGATGTTTCAAGTTGTCGTAAATATGGTCAATGTAAAGAGTTATACTAGTCATTTACATTCATGAAAGAAATTGAAACAGTCTTGCGCTCATTTGCTATTTTCCAAAAAGGTGCAAAATCACGGATGCTTGTCTCCATGGTAGAGGCACCTTGTTTACAAAGAACTACGCACGCTAACTCTCGATTCCCGCCTACATTTTACACCCATTTGATTCAATACTAATGGCAATTTAACCGTCAAATCTTTGTTGAATGCAAAGAACAGTTCAATGGTAATTGACTGATAACTTTAATGCCAGTGTTAAATAGTTAATTATTCCTAATTCCAGCTCTTAAAATAAGGGGGGTAGATGATGTTTTCCATTTAAATCGGGCTTTAAAGCATCAACAAATTTTAAAATATTCTTGGATATGAATAAATGTTCCTAAAATCTTTTCTTATATTTTACGCATATAAAATTAAACATATATCATTAAACAAATACAATATTTTAGTTGTAAAACCCTTTGAAATTTGTGAAAAAATAAGCATTTTTGTAGTTTTTTGTCTGTAAACATATGTTCCCCCCGTGAAACACAAAAAGCTTTGGTATGAATTTTTGAAATGACAGTCCATATTACCTGTAAAAAGGAATTTTTGTTTCACGGGGGGGGGGGGGGGGAGAGATGTTTTAAAAATATTTTCCGTTTTCCGTTGATTTCTATAGTGAAAAACACAAGTTTTACCCAAATCATAGAGTTATCTCTCTTTGTTTTCCCAAAGAAGTAATGTTTTATGAAAATTCATATAAATATTTATATAAATATGAAAAATCATCCAAATATGTTAACTTTTGAAAATCGACTTGGAGGTAGGCGGGAGAACAATGCTATCGTTCGCAGTTCTTTCAACCCGTCTTTGACCTCATGAATAACAAAACACTGAACACGTGACTCAAATCTATTCACTTCCACGCTTTGAGCACACCTATGCGACATTGTGTCTGCGAGCTATCGATGGTCAAATCATTTTTCAAATGGGTAATTAAAATTCTGGGAGAAAACTTTTTATGATTAAGATGTGTTAAGATTTTCAGTCGATTTTGTTTGAATTTTTTTCGGTATCTATCAATTTATTTTGAAGGCCTGTAACATATAGCTTGCACTTGCTGCTTGTGTCTCATTAATACAGAATTTTAAAATTTTAATTACTGTGGGTACATATTATACATTTGCCCTTGTCCCTAAATATATATCAGTGCTCCGTTCATTGACTTGGAAGATATGAAAGATTTTTTTCAGTTATAACTGTCATTAATTTTATAGTCCGTTATTTGAAAAACACCAATTCATCATATCTTTAGAAAAATAAATTGCTTGTTACAAGTGCACAAATGCAAACTTCCAATAGAAGAAACCTTCAGGGAAAGAAATTGAAGTACGGAGCGCTCAAAAAAAAACCTGTGTATCGGATGAAAATTCACTGGATAAATACAAATGCACAAAAAGCACCCCTAATTTGAATGGAGGAAGCTACGGGTTTCTTCTGAAGCAAATGCTATAACTTTTTACATCGGCACAATTTTTTTTTTTTTTTTTTTTTTTTTTTTTTTTGCAGATCAAGTAAAAAAAGTCCATGTTCGCAGGTATTTTTAAAGCATAATGTTTAAAAGCAGGAACATGCATTTGTATGACCCTTTCACATGTCCGATCAACGTACAGTGTGTAGATATTGGTAAAAAAAAAATCAGTCGAATGAAAAAGGGCGTTGAAAATACCTCGGAGAGATTTATTATTTATCTTACTATCAAAAAATACAGGAGTGGATTTCGACAATTCATAAATTCCTAAATGAGGAAGATCATATTAACTTGTCTGGCATGAATAAACAGGATTTTTTGAAACAATGCAATTTGGACTGTACAAAGTACACTGACACTGATGTTTTTTATCCACCAGCGATGATACTGACGTTTAATTAACGTTTAAATTTTCACTTTCTTAACTATGTATTTTTTATACACCGAGTGTAGTTTTATATCATAATTCAAGCGCCTACGTGTTTTTGTTGTAGCACTCGGATTTTGCAAAATTATATGTATGTATGAAAAATTTCTAATTATGTAATAAGCTTGAATGGATTGTCTCTTTTTCAAAAAAAAAGTTTCTTTAAAGTATGAAAAATAGTGTATCCTTCGTTATACGTTGTTTCCAAATTCCATTGTGTATTTAATGTATAAAGAATTTAACGAATTTCTAGTAAATCATTTCAAATACGACTCGTAAGTTAAGCAGAAAAAAAAATCAAAATTAAGCCAGCCAAATTAAAAATGTATGCTTATATTTTGTCGGTCTCTAGCATGAAAAAGGCTTTTTAGGTGTCAGTTAATCATAAAACTTAGTACACCTCGAACACACGCTAATGTATTCATACTAATCGCACGCTTGATAGACGCTCCGCCTTCTCATTCAAATAATACAATGACCTACATACATTGTAGCTGTAATGGCGAAACCGGGATTTTACAGTGAAGTATACGATTTTATTTAATCGATATAAATGTATTTATTGAAAGTCTCTTTCCCCAAAAAATCTTTTATGAGTATCTTTACAGACTATGCTTGAAGACTTTAGCTATAATATAACAATGTTCTGATTTGAAAAGGTAAAATTCTGCATTTAAAAAGGGGGCGAGAAAAGCAGTGTTTTGAAGATTCATTCTTTGCCGCTCTCCATCGGCAAGTGGTGGCGTCTCCATATGAGACAAAAATTCTCAGGAGGGACGTTAAACAACAAACAAAAATACTTGATAGATAAAGTAAATACAGGTACATGCATTTCTGGTGTAAATACATTTTACTGTGGATAGGAGTCGAAGAAATACATTGTTAGATTAGCATGTGTTGTATCAGTATTTAGCTCTTCTTCTAACCTACAAATACGTTTCCTTAGGATAAACTTAAGGCATTTAACAAGACTGCAGCTTACTGGTCCAACTTCATACTGTAGTTGGAAGATATCTAGATATCCCCTCTCAACTTGGGCAATTCTGCACTAGACAGGGACTGAGATATTTCCATCGGGAAAATAATGTGCAAACTTTCTTATCAGATCCACTGAAATCTTAATAAATGTGGGGCACGAAAAAGGTCATGTCTAAGGCCATTTAGAAAAAGGTGTGAAATACTGGCAATGGATGAATTCGATCACTAGGCTTATCTTTCATACAATTGAAAACTCATGCTTTCTTCATTTCATACATGTATATTACTCAAAGTATGCAGGTTCAAAGGAAATGGACTGACTAACTAAAGAGGCAAAATAAAACGTTTTTAAAATGCAGAAATTCTTTCAATAGTTGTGGTGTTTTATGATTTCTTTGTGCAAAAGCAGAGGGTATTTATTCTTGTACAAATACTTTGGTGTATGCAGATATGTCCAATTTTTCTTCATTTGTTTCTATAAGGGGGAGAGGGCATTCTTTTGCTCAAATATCTTTTAGGTCACCCGAGTCAGGTGACCAATTTTTCTGGGGGGGGGGGGGGGTTTCATCGTCGTGAGTCGTCCGTTAACATCTGATCATTTTCAGCTTCTTCTCTGAACCCCTGAGTCAATTTTGACATATGGCTTCTATGGGTGAAGTGAAATATAATTGCGAATTTCATGGTCCCTACCCTTCTCGGGGGCTGAGAGATGGGACTAAAACCATCAAATTTAATGAAATCCTTAAAAATCTGCTTCTCTACTCCTGGACATCAACCAGTTAAACTGTTGGCATGATTGTAGGAAGCATTAAGCCCTCTACCAAAATTGTTAATTTCATGGTCCCTGGGTCAGAGATTATGGAGTTTGGATGGGACTCTGTTGATCACATCTACATATATTAGTGAGAATGCGCACATTCTTTGGAAATCTTCTTTGCTCCTGTGTATTAAGCAGATAAGCTAAGTACATTATTATGAGAAGAAATGCCTTTTCCAATAATTATAAACTTTGAGGCCCCAGGGTCAGGGGTTCTGTTGAGGGGGGCGCTATTGATTATACAGTGAGTATGCATTATTTCTTTGAAATCTTCTCTGCTACTGTGTATTAAGGAAAAAATTAAGCGCATGTAATGACCAGCAAGGATTGGTACCTGTAAAATGCGAAACGAAATAGAAACAAAATGAAACGAAACAAAATCTACCGAAACGAAACGAAACCTACCGAAACGAAACAAATCAAAACGAAACTTACCGAAACGAAACGAAATCAAAACGAAACCTACCGAAACGAAACGAAAACTACAGAAACAAAAAACGAAATAAAATCGAGCAAAAATGATATATATATATATATATATATATATATATATATATATATATATATATATATATATATATATATATATATATATAAACATTATGATTTAAAATATATTATATAGTGTATATTTTATAAGTAACGAGTCTCTTTTGATACGCAGTGAAAGATAAAAAAAGATTGTGTGCGTTTCTAAACGTGTGCATTTGTAAGTATGGATTTAAATAGATATTGCTCATTTTAGTGCAAAACAAACACATTAGACTGAGCCTATACATATAACCCAAGTTATCACTTTCGGGTTCTTGTTAATACAATCCATTTGTATGTATACTTGTATACTCAAAATCAGATTTTAAGACCTGGCGATTCTTGGTCTGCTTTTGTCCAACACCAAACTATATCGGATCACGCACTTTTATAAAGTTAACAGTAATTTGAAAGCGGAGGACAAGCATTTAAAAAAAAATAATACGGTAAAATTGCAATATCAAATTTAAATTAAATTCAAAGCATACATTTATCGAAATTAAAATTCAATTTTTATCAAATCATTTGAACAATAAAATACCAATAGAAAGGCTTAGTGATAAGACTTTCAGATGACCAAGCTATTGCATAATTTCACATCTCTATCTCTCTTTCTCTCATTCTTGACAACTAATGATTATAATTTCTATGTAAATGAATAAGAGCTATCGACCCCCTTCTTTTATTCAAAACCATTTTACCAAAAATGACGTTTTGCAAATGAAAACAACCCATGTTGCCACTTTTTTCTTTTTCTCTCCTAATTACACGTACTCCCGTTCGCAATATTTTTTAACAACGAGGTTGTTTTGGGGTACCTGTAAAATTTTATTTTTAATTTTATATAATAATCCAACTAAAACATAAGCCTTGAAACCACCAGAGGAGGTGGGTCCTTCTCGGAACTATCTCTCAAATAAAAATTAAAAAAAAGCTGGACCCGACAATAATCAAAAGTATAACTAGAAAATCTGCTATTGCAAGCAATAGCGTATGTCGCCCCGAACTGGCTTTATTAGAAATGGTCTAAAAGTGTATTATTCTGTTCTGTTAACAATAATTTTGATTTCCTCAAAAACCTCTTTTTGTTTTATTTCTAATTGATGAATATGAAATACATCAGAACACAGATGTTTATACATGTAACTAACATATCCGGAGAATTAAATTGTAATGAAGGAATAATATCGCTAGTTTTTAGTCATTACTGATACCGGAAATACTTTAACTAAAATAAGTTGTTTATATTAAGATGAAGTAATCGTAAATAAGATGATTTACACACACGCAACAGAAAAAGCATCACGGCAGCGGAATGTAAACTCATATATTAGGGAAACTTGATTAACAAAAAGTAAATTTTACATCTCTGTTCATCAGTACAGAAATTAGGCGATTAACTAATTGAGTCAAAGGCAAGCACATTTTCATGAAAATTTATTTTGGGTCTTTAGTAGATTTAAAGTCGATCAGAGATTGATTTCGGGTTAAGAGAAATATTTGATATTGTTGTTATTCTGGGTGAAGCGCGTGCGTGTGTGTTTAAGGGGGGGGGGGGGTAGTAAAAATGTACAATAACTTTTTTGACTTTACATTTATTAGTTAACATGATTTTTTTAAAATGCATGTGAAAATAAAGCACTACTCACGAAAAAAAATTTCAGAGAAAAACGACACTTATCGAAAACATACTTGCTACAAACACTATAAGAAATGTCAAAAATTGTGGGTTTAATATATTTTATGATAGTTATGCAAGTTCATTTCATTTGCTGAAATAAGGTAGCAAAGCTCGATAAATGTACAACTTGTATAAATATACTGTAAAAAGAAAGAAATATCGTTTTCTTATAATTTCATAGAGTATTATCTGTTAATTGGATTTTAAAATACATTGCATCATGTCATAAAATTGACATCAGAAATCAAATGGAAATTTAAATTTCTGTTTCTAAATAGACATTTCATTTTTTTCATCACTACAGCAATACCCATTAGCTAAGCTTGGACAACCATCAACTCGTATCAGTCCTTTCAGTACTTAGATTAAAAGAAACTTCCTGATTGCATACAATGGTCACGTGACCGCGACTTTTTCCTTACCTGGCGTTAGCGACAAACTTTATAAAAATAAAATATCCTATGCACAACTAGGGTTGGTGATTTTTATTTCTGTAAAGTTTCATGAAGATTTTGAAAGCCATCTAGGAGAACGCTCGAGTACAAAACTAAGGTGAACCAAAATACAACTTCGTACCGGTGGCTGAAGCGATGGGCCTGCTTCAATTTTTTTGCGGAAAACAATTTGATCCAGTAAAAGGAATAAACCTTTAAAGTTTCCAAAGGATTGCTTGCGTACTTACTGAGAAAAATAGAAATTAAAGATTTTCACTTTTCGTCCGTTTCCATGGCAACGGTAGGAATTTAGAAAAAAAATGAATGTCGACTGCACACCTAGAGTTTCTAATTATAATTTCTGTAAAGTTTCATCATGATTGTCCAAGCTACCTCTGAGAACATATGTGAGCATAATACCTTTTTTCTGTTTTGTTTCTATGGTAACTGTGTGCGGTCAATTCCAGGTTTTTTTTAAAGTAGAAATCACTTTGACACAATTCAAGGAATCATCCGTTAAAGTTTCAAAATGATTGCTTGAGCAGTTACTGAGAAAATCAAAGTTAAAAAAATTTCACTTTTCCTTTGTTTCCATGGCAACAATTGACAATTTGAAAATTTTAAATGTGAATCGCACAACTACAATTACTGATCATCAGTTCTATAAAATTTCATGATGAATGTTCAAGGGACCAGAGAGAACACTCCAGGACAAAATTCGTCACTTTTCGCACGTTTCCATGGCAACGGTAGCCATTTTGAAACTGAAAGTCTGCACTGCACAAGTAAAACTACTGATCGTCTTTTGTGGAAAGTTTCAGGAAGATTGTCCCAGCCATCTGCGAGAAAATTCCCGGACAAGGTTTTTAGGCGTACAATAGCAATATGTCGCCCGACTTCGTTCGGGGCGACATAATGATAATTGGGCTTTGTATAATTGATCACATATGTATAAATAGAGGATATTCAATGTTTTGTAGTTGGATATGGAATTTATTTCACGAGTGGGACAGTATTTTTTGATCGTCTTTTGTGGAAAGTTTCAGGAAGATTGTCCCAGCCATCTGCGAGAAAATTCCCGGACAAGGTTTTTAGGCGTACAATAGCAATATGTCGCCCGACTTCGTTCGGGGCGACATAATGATAATTGGGCTTTGTATAATTGATCACATATGTATAAATAGAGGATATTCAATGTTTTGTAGTTGGATATGGAATTTATTTCACGAGTGGGACAGTATTTTTTGATCGTCTTTTGTGGAAAGTTTCAGGAAGATTGTCCCAGCCATCTGCGAGAAAATTCCCGGACAAGGTTTTTAGGCGTACAATAGCAATATGTCGCCCGACTTCGTTCGGGGCGACATAATGATAATTGGGCTTTGTATAATTGATCACATATGTATAAATAGAGGATATTCAATGTTTTGTAGTTGGATATGGAATTTATTTCACGAGTGGGACAGTATTTTTTGATATTTTCACGAGTGCGAAGCACTCGTGAAAATATCAAAAAATCCTGTTTCACGAGTGAAATAAATTCCATATCCAACTACACAACATTGAATTTTCTATTTATTACATTTTCTTTGATTTTCCCTTTGCCTCTGTCATTTTTTAACACAATGTAATATGCTGTGACGTCATAGTTGAGCAGTTGAGATGTCATGGCTTAGCAGTTGTGAGATGAAAACATGGATTTTAGCCACATATTTGGGAAGATATTGGCAGTTTAAGTCTCTGTCAAGATGGTTTAGTTACTATCTCAATCTTATTACAGGCCAGAAATTATATTTTACTTACTTTGATATTCTTTCACACTGTGAGAGAATATCACTTTGGTATCCTTTCACACTGTGAGAGAATATCACTTTTATTCAATGAATAAATCACAGTATTTCACTGTTGAAAATGTAATAAATAACAGTAATGCACTTTTTTTCATTTAACTCAATGTGTACATTTTTTTTTTTTTTTTTTTTTTTTTTTTTTTTTTTTTTTTTTTAAAGTTATGTTTAAAGACATTCGCAATACAACAGCACAGTAACTTTATTTCGATACGTAAATAGAAAAGCTTTTACATGTAGCACATCAATTATGACAAATTTATTGTATTTCGATTGTTAAAGGCTAAAAATAAGAGTAAGACATAAAATGAGAGAATACTACGCTTATTTTGAAATGAGTATTTTGAAATTATATAGTATGCTCGTGCATATTTGTAGCTGGCAGTTGATTTACAGTATATATATGCATGTATAAGTAAATACATCACTAGAGAAGGGAGCATTTATCGGTGTTTTAATATTATATTAACAAGTGCTTGAACTATATAAATTTTATATGAAGTAAAAATAGTCCATATACAGTTACACATTATATATAATGATATACCTTGATTTGAAAAACATTCTGTTTCGTTTCGTTTCAGTAGGTTTCATTTTGAGTTTGTTTCGTTTCGGTAGGTTTCGTTTCTATTTCGTTTCGCATTTTACAGGTTCCCGTTTCGTTTCGGTAGGTTTCGTTTCGGTAGATTTCGTTTCGTTTCATTTCGTTTCGTTTCGTTTCTATTTCGTTTCGCACTTTACAGGTACCCCAGCAAGGATGCCTCTTACAAAATTGTGAATTTCATGGCCCCTGGGTCAGGGGTTATGGTGTCAGATAAAATTGTGAAAATGCATCAAGTCTTTATAAATTTTCTTCTCTGCTCTTAAGCAGATAAACTAAGTAAGGTTGTCTTTTCCATAATTGTAAACTTTGTGGCTCCATGGTCAGAGGGTTCTAATGATGGGGGGGGGGGGGAGGGAGGGAGAGGGGTTCTATTGATAAGAATATGAATATGCATTATTTCTTTGAAAATCTTCTCTGCTACTGGTTTATAAAGGAAAAAAATGAAGTACATGATTATGACGAGCAATTGAGCCTCTTCCAAAATTGTGAATATAATGGCCGCATTAATTATTTTAAAATCTTCTTCTCTGCTCCTGGGTATTACGCAGATAATCTGAGTACGTGGCTATAATGAGAAAGGATGCTTCTTCCAATATCGTGAAATTTGTGGCCCCAGTGTTAGGGGTTCTGGTCGGAGGGGGGGGGTCCATTAATTATATAGTGAATATGCATTTTTTTTTTTAATTTTCTCTGTTCCTTGGTATTAAGCAAACAAATTAAGTGCATAGTTATGACGTGAAAGGATGTTTCTTCCAAAATTATGAATTTCATGGCCCCTGGATTAGGGGTTCTAGTGTAAGGGCGGGGCTCTATTGATTATATAATGATATGCATTAATTCTTTAAAAATCTTCTTCCCTCCTCCTAGGTTTTAAGCAAATAACCTAAGAACATGGTAATAATGAGAAAGGATGCTTTTTCCAAAATTATGAAGTTTTTGAGCCCAGTGTCAGGGGTCCTGGTGGGAGGTGCGCTCTATTGATTATACAGTGAATATGCATAATTTCTTTAAATCTTTAGCTTCGTCCCTGCTCCTTATATAAATACATGTAGAAGACAAATCAATTTAGGTTATGATGAGAAAGACTGCCTCTTCCAAGATTGTGAAATTCAAAGCCGTGGGTCATGGGTTCTTGTTAGGTTGGGGCTCTGTTGATCATATAGTGAAAATGCGTACATTTTTGGAAAATATTCTTCTCTGCTCCCGGGTATTAAACAGATAAATTAAATATATGGTTATAATGAGCAAGGACGCCTTTTCCATAGTGAAATTTGTGGCCACAGGGTTAAGGGTTCTGGTGGAAGAGGGCCCTATGGATTATACACGTATTGAAAATCTTCTTCTCTGCTCCCTCTACAACTAGCAGACAGACTAATAAGTCATGGTAATAAGAAAACGTGCGCTTCCAAAATTGTAAAAATTCAAGGCCCCAGGGTCAGGAGTTCTTGTGTCAGGGTTGGGCTATATTGATTGTTTGTTGTGGATGCATTATTCTCTACTCAGGGTTGTACCCCTTTTGCCTTTTAAGACTCTACTGCAAAGACTTTGTAACAAATTAGTTTAGAATTAGTAAGGAAGGATTATGACCTTTAATTGATCGGTCATTATAGCAATGTTAAAGGTAAAATTTCATTTTCTAGAGACGCATGACTTCACCAAAGGACCAATCAAGAAACTAAAGTGCAGACTTACAGTATGGTACATGTGCATGCAACAACACCAATAAATTTACTAGGAAAAAATTAAGGAAAGCTTGGGGAATCTGAATTCCTTAAAGCTTGCAATTTCATTAAAGCTTTCCTGATGCAGGATCGAAAGAACTCAGTTGGGGTAAAGGGTTAGGGGGGTCTCACAAATGTCTATCTCTTAGGTTGAAAATGCAAGATATATTTATATAGATATAGTTATATTAATAGCCAATTGGGCCGTCACGGTAGCTCAGTCAGTAGAGTGCTCGCTCTGTGATCGGAAGGTCGTGTGTTCGAGTCAGGGCCGCGAATAACCTAAGTCGATTAATAAAAATAGGTAGCAACTGTTTCTTCACCAAGCGCACTGCACTTTGAAGTGAAGGTTGCGGGTCCTTCGGATGAGACCTTAAAAACCTTGGCCCCTTGTCGCGGTAGGTGTTGGCACGATAAAGAACCCTCATTGCTCAATGACCCTGATAGCCGAGTAAAGGTCTAAATTTGAGGTCCTTCACCGGCATATGGTGACATCTCTATACATGTGTGAGTGATAAATTTTCGAACGGGACGTAAAACAACATACAATCAATCAATACTTGGTAATTGGCAATCAAACCGTCATTTACGGTTAGTTTTGTCCCAGAGAGACATTTGGTATCTAAATTGTCAAATAAACTGTTTTACAAGTGTTTTAAAACAAAGTTTACTCAACTTTAAAAAAAAAAAAATAGGTCACCTAGTCCTTATTGATAAAATCGTGTGAAAACCTGATTTTGACGACGGAGTCATCATGATCACATTTAATAATAGAATCGTACATGTAAGTCATGTAAACGTAGCGTGAATTTCATATTTCAAGTAAAACTGAGTACTTTTACAAGAATTCCCAACGATATACCGATTATACCGGCTCATAAAGGCTGGTTTTTCTTAATGATACTCTATACATGTATATATGACGACATTTAATTCGAATTGTAGAGATTAGTTCGAGAATTTAAGTCGTCATATACAAAATATTGACTTCTTTTTCCAAATTTAACTGATAATAATCAGGTCCAAACTCTAAATTTATGTTGTAATATTAACGTATAGAAATTTCCCATTGCGTCAATATAATTCTGAGATCCAGTGGGTGACTGTCTGCCTTATTAGGGCACTTGACATAGAAAATAGGGGAATGGGATCTTCTTATACTAAAGTAGCTAGTTGTAAATTGTGTATTGGCAAGGAAAAGTTTCTGAAGTATTTTGGGAAACACAGACTTTATGGTTTTAATGTTGACGTAAACAAGTTTGATTTCTTAAAACCGCATGTTAAAGATACAGATGAAGCCTATTATATCCATGCAGTACAAATCAAATGGGTTTTTTTTTCTTTCTTCGCTTAATATCGGGAGTTAGATTACACAAATACATGATTATATATAAATAATATAGACAATTTATTGATACACCAACATATTTTTCTTAAACTCGAATTTAATCAGCTTAATATTATCTCACAATGTGATAAAACAATATGACTTCTTAAGAACACGTCACGTGAAAAATATTGTAGGAGTCCAATAGAAATAATGAGGCAGCAGCTCTATCTTCGATAATACGGAAATCTATTTCTCTTTTTTAATATTATCAATGCACACAGAAGTGATTGTTTCACACACTTTAATGGTGTGTGGAGGAAGAGCGTTTACATCAATGAGCGAATATTAACTGCTAATTCATACGTATTCGTGTATCATGACATTCGATTCGAACTTGACAGCTTCTCCCTTTCCATGAGATTTTATTTATCACATTTCTGATGTTCGTTTCTTCTTCAAGGCAAATAATTTTTATACAACTAATAGATGGTTTAGTGATTGTGTAATAGGAAAAATATGTGAAGAAATTCTTCCTTACAGCAATTTTGTTGATAATAAAATTTCGATAAGCTCTCCAGGGAAATGAAGTATATAGATAAGAATGCCGTTTGCTGTGTATTTACCACCATTTCTTTGATAACTGTAGGGAAATTTTGTACAAATTAACGATCTTAATTGAATAAAATTCTTGGATAAATGTTAACCTCAAAGGACAACTATATAATTTAGTAGCTAACTTGATTGCAGAAGGACATACCCTTCCTATAAGAGGAATTTAAACCAATCGTTGGTAAGATATTTGTGGGTCTTCTTAGTATTATCTTCAATTTTCATCAATATTAAATAATTCCAAACCCAGCAAATCGCCATTTCTCTGTTACAAATGGCTATAGCAGGGCTTGTGTAGATATTAAAAATTATTATACAATTACTGCTGCTTTAGAGGTCAATACGATTAAGCCACTTGAGGGGTCTTTCTGTTTGGGAAAATTCGGACAGACAAACCATGCAGAGATCTACATATCCAAGCATTGCATGTAAAAAAAAAAATAAATAAATAAAAAAAAAAAATAATAAGAATATATTCAGAAACCTTCGAATTACAGTGCCGCTTTTTTGTCGCACGCTTATTGTAAAAAAAGAATATATTCAGAAACCTTCGAATTACAGCGCCGCTTTTTTGTCGCACGCTTATTATATTGAGTTCCTCCATCAAAAGCGTTGTATCATTAATTGACCATATATTTTACTCTTGTTACTTTATGTACCTTAAAAAGGTTCCAAACAGCCTTATGTGGCCTTGAAATGCCAGTTTCAAAAATTCAGCATGGTTTGTCCCATTTTCTTTTCAACCAGAGAGCTGCAGTTCTGCGGCTAAAAAATTCACCGATACCAAAGAGCGGGGTGAATAGTATACTTCGAAGATGGCTAAATCTAAATGACTGAAAAAATCGGTAATCGTTTTATTATATGATTAAATAAATTAAAATCATCAAGCAAACCTTGCCTTTTTTGCATTTGTTTAAGTCCTAATCGAACGCAGTGACATGTGAATTGTAACATAGTATGATTTCTACAATGTTGGATCTTAGCCAATCCGATGGTTCGGAATTATTCAATCCTATATTAAAAGTTTTATTGTTTAGTCGACTTTGAATTCTCAAACAGAAAATATAATACAGATAAAAATTAACTCAAAGTTAATTATTATTTCTATCTACGCGATTAAAGGAAAGATATAAAAATTGATTTATTGTGAATGTGAGAAATAGAAAACTTATGATTCTGGAGAAGGAATAAAACTCGTTTATTGATACAAAATTATGTATATCCTATTGATTCTACATATACATGTAGGTTGTTTCAAATCAAAAGGAGATATAAGATTTGACCAATATGTATTCCTGAAGAGAACTGTGCTTATAAACATGGGTATATTTTCTCAAGTTCGAGTTTTAATGGAGTCAGAGAATTTGTATTTCTGAGATACATATAATTTTGTGTGTGACCACTGTATATGCCTTTATTACTAGATATAGTAGTCATTAACCGCATTATTGGAGTTTCTTCAAAGAATTAATAATGGTATTACATGTATAACAAATTTCTTTTGCCTATATTTATACATATCATGAAACAACTGAGGCTATATACAACATATACAGTAGAAATACATGTAACACCAGTAATTTATAAACAAACCATGTGAAATAGGTCACGTAAGACTCCCCCTCTCTCTTTCCTAATCAAGCATTTTCTGTTCTTCATCAAAATTTATATGCTTATAATGCCTTTAACTGTTTAGTTTTTCAAAAAATGTATTTTATCAACATATTACATGTAATAATAGCATATACTCTTAGTGCATATTCATCAAATGTGTGGAATTTATGACATTGAATTAAAATTTCAGTTCACTTCCACTTCTCGAAACTATTGATTTTATTTGTCATTTGCGGCATCCTAGGGACAAATAAAACTAAATTTAAAAATAACTGACGATAGGGACAGACTCTTCCTTCTCGGCAAATATTCCCAAATGGACACTTGATCGTCACGTACCAAAAGGAAACACGTTCTTAGCAACGTTCTCCTATTACTTCAGACATTCTTGTTAAATCAAATACGATTTATAGACTTCAGTAATTCTAAAAAAGAAAAAAGTGCGTAGAATCGTAGGATTTGTCTTTTGTTTTCTTTTCTTTTTTTGTGTTAAAAAGGTCCAAAGCTTATGGGTTTTTTTTTTGCTCAGTACAATGTGTTAGGGTTTTAAAATTGAAAATGAATTATGATGTCGCATGATTTTAGAAAGCATGTTAATATAGAGTCAATCATTCATGTTTTCCTGGTAGTTCATAAATAGGCTGTCAAGGTGTGTTTATTATACATTATTCAATATTCCCTTTTTTCATTTTTATTCGAGTCGGTGTGTAATGAAGACGAATAAAATCTTGTCATAATAAATGAGAACTGTTATATGTAATATTTTTTCATAGTTTGATTTATAGGCAAGGGTCCATCTGATCCATTTTGGTGTAATCAGGTTCCATCGTTGCATTGTCCTCAATGATTTAATAAATCTTATTAATCATGTCATGTTTAATCAAGTCCCATTTCTGTTTAAAGAGTTTTTTGGGTTTTTTTTAAATTATTATTTATTTACATATGAAAGTTAACCTTGGGTTCACCTTGATAAAATATTGTATAAAATAAAAAGTTTAAATTGTTATTCAGAATAAAGTCACTTGCCATTGAGTCAAATGGAGGCAACTTCAGAATAAATTCACTTGTAAGTGTCAGATGTACATAGGCATCTTGGGTCACGACTGTTTTTTTTTTTTTCTTTCTCAATACTAAACACTGTCATCAAAAAGGGTTGGGGTGGTACGGGATTATCTTCCAAAGATTTGACATATAAGAGACATATCAAAAAATTATTAGATACTGTATATAATTGATATCTATCATTGAGCTGAATGCTAAGGCACAGAACGACCATTATCCTGTATCAATGTTATCACAATTCGTATAAACATGACATGAGATTTATAATACTTATATTATACAATAGAACACTTGCGTATTTTATGTCATGAAATTTCTTAAAATATGGTCTTTATGACATGGGTGTTGAATGTGGTATTACATCAAAAATATAGATAGAAAAAAAATCTCTAAATTATATAACTTTGATAATTTGAACTATACAAAAGGAATTAGATAATGCGGAAATCTGTCTCCAAATATGGAAAAACAATACACGATCATTATCCTGTATCGTATTAAATTAATTCTAAAATGGTCGAATAACAATTTAATACTTGCTCTGTCTTACAGATTTTATTGTCCGTTTTAAATTAAATTTTAAATTAAAATTCCCTTTTAAGACAATTAACACATATTAACATACTTTCGTTAATAAGGTCGTCTTTTCTATAATTGGAATTGCATGTAATCAAATTCAAATTAAGTACCTGAAACAAACAGTATATATGTGTATACTTCAAACCTATGAATTGCATGGTTCTTGGTATTAAACAATATACCCAATTAAAATAAGGTCAAGGTCTCTTGTAATTTCTAAATTGATCAGTAGTTCTAGTCAGAGCTAGCGGTAATTACCATTTAGGATTAATATATCCGACACGGTCATGTGTAGGTCATTTATTGGAATGTGCATTTTTTAAATGCCAAAAATATTTCACCTGACTCAGACTGACATTGTTAGTCGTCTGCATTAAAGGTTGAATAGGGATAAAATAAATTCCAGAGAAGATTATTAAATGTAATGCAACTGATACCTAAACCGCAGTATGGAAGTGCATCGAAGATCGTTTGAAAGTGAGAAGTCTATACTATCATAACAATGTAATGTGTCCCTGATTTACCTCAACAAAATAAAATACAGTTACATGTAATTCGATTTAGATGGAAGGTCGTCGTGCCTGATGCCCTTTACGTCGTTTGGTGGATTGGTGTTTTTTTTTTTTTTTTTGGTTTTTTTTTTTGGTTTTTTTTAGCCATTATAATTTTAATGAACTTTTTTTATTGCTTTTTTTTAGTGAAGTGTAAAAAGTTAAAAATAAGAAGTACGATGTGCTGTATTTTTGTTCATTAACAGTAACCCGCCGAAAATTTCATTTTCTTCTTCTTACTAATATTGTTTTCATTTCAAGAAGTTCCTGGATTTCCGATCAAAGAGATTCAATTTTATTAGGACACATAAATTTGGCATCAATAGCGCGGCCCATCACGATGGCATTTCCAGACAAAAAAAAATATTAGTGAAACCTTTTTTCTTTTTACTTTGATGTACTAAATAACTAATACAGACCAAAAGATCTGTACTCTGTGTGTTTTCTATTTCTGTCATATCTATATATGCAGAATTCAAAGACAGAAAGGAATATAATAAAAGGGTTTAACGAACTTACATACATGTATGACGTTCGAACGTAATAATGGTGATTTTCTTGCCGGAGTTTCAATCTAATTGACAAAGCTTGATGAAAGTACTCTGGAAATAGAATTCATCACTCCAAAAATGGCGCGAAAAATATGACTTAATTTCATAATGAGAAATTAAGATCTTATATGTGTAAGTCTTTGTCATGATGAAATCTCATGAACCAAGATCCACCCGTCACTGTGATTACGAAAGAACTATAAACAATCTTTGAATATAAAACACAATAATCATTAATAATTATCATTTATGAATTTTAAAATCTAATTTCTGATATATTTTGTGTGAGGGTGGTTATCCATCATAATAAATACTATGAATTCAAAAAAAACGTGGGTCTCCGATTTATGACAGCTCGGGGATATGATTAATAGGGATTTTTTTTCTTCAGATTTTATTTACCCCTATTTCTGAGTGATAAATCTGATATGTTTTCCATATTTGGTTGGGTTCTTCCATGTACATCCACCTACAACTACTATGAATTAATTCATCTCGGGGGAATATCCTTCAAATTATATACAGTAGACATTAATAGTAAGTTAAAGTGCATTATAATAGTTATAATTGTTGCCTGTGTACAGTGGCTGAGGTAGTTACCGGAAGAGACAGCTTCCATATCTTATTACGATAAGCATTTACATTTAAAAAAATATATCCCTACTTAAAAATGAAATTACACTAGACAGTAGTGTAATCCTTTTGCACTCGTTAGATGTTTCTAGAGTTCAGGAATGCAGGAAATCTTTAATATCCAAATTTTTCCATTCTTAATCCATATTTCTGGTATTGCAATCATTGTTCCGGAAATTCACCTGTTACTACGATAGAATATACAAACACTAGCGTAAACGGATCATGAGCAGGCACGCGCAGAGCGACATATGATTTCATTCATAGGCTGGGCCATATCGATTCGGCTTGCGATTGGTTGGTTCTCATGAATGAAGTGAACATGATGTAAGATAATTCTATTTTAAGGGATGTACATTTTACACAACAGATAGTATATAAGGTCTTGTTTAAGCAATGGATTTTCAGTTTATTAAACACACTACAAGAAAACAGAAGCGATAAAGACTTGCAATCTCAGCGATATTATTGCCAGTGACTAATAACTTATTACAAGGACACTAAACGTTTAAGTTTTCAAATTTCTTGGAACCTTTATTTGCTGATTTAAAAAAAAGAAGATGGCCATTGTTTTACCAAAAGAATTCCAGATTGAGTCCGTCTTGGAAAGCGTTCAGGATCAAGAGATCGGGCTCGGAGTCTCCATGACATTAGGCAACAGCAGAAGCAGAAACATCTCAAGTTTGGCTGTTTCACCAGTTCCGAGCATTTTCTGCCAAAGCAGTGTCCGACATTCGCAAACTTTACACATGAGAAGGTAAAAGAGGAAAAAGATTTGAACTTTGAAATAGAATGTGTTCAACACAGTCGGCCAGAGTTCCCATTTGGTCGGAAATCGGTGCTGTGCAGCTTCGTGTTCAAATTCGGGAAACGGAAACCAGAAGACATCTCCAAGTCCCAAATATGTGGTCTCTGTTTCGGACATGAATTCCAGTGAATCTCAAGAGACAGAGAGATTTATTATATTTATTTATTTTTGAATTTTTCTGTTTAACTTATTTATTATTATTTATTCCCAGCATTTATTTGAAAGCCATTGTTGTTAGCGTTTATACATGTGATGTTTTACACTTAATTTATATGAACTTTTGACTACCTGGGAATGTCCCAGTGCTACCCGGAGACCGTGATCAGGCGGACGTGCAAAGATTTAACATTGTGAAGTTAACTTGACGCAGTCAGAATTGTGACAATGTCTAAAATTTTCTAGTCAATGTGTCATCTCTATGTACTGATTTTCAGACATGTTCTGCTCAAATGTGTAAACATGATGTCGTTTTACTGAACAAATATTTATGTATTTATTTTTATATACATTGTTAAGTTTTTTTACAAAGATTAAATTCAATGAAAAAAAAAATCCTTATTTAATTCATCTTGAGTTTGTACAAATAGAGGCCTGTAGGAGTGGTCGGTATCTAGACTGCGTGGATGCTTTTCTTTGAAGTAACTTGGTAGCTAGAAGTTTTTGTATCATGAACGAAATAAGCATCCAGATGGAATTCAGATGGATTAAACACTGCAAAGCGACCTGACATGTACCAAAGCGTAAAAACATTTAGTTTTTATACATACATGTATACACTATCCACTTCACTATCGGAATCTGAATTGAAAGATTTCGTGGTGAACGAAAAAGAAAAGAAAGAAAGAATACCAGAGAGCTAACGTAGTTGAAAGTATGAGAAGTAGCGATTTCGAGGAACATATGAATTCGTCTTTTCCTCGAATTTACTAATTGCCCTGAAAATTATGCTGGTGTATTTGTCAAGCAAAACCACATCTGTCCTTCCAAAATTTTCCCAAACCCCGTGGAAAACTGTTTAAATGTTCTATTAATATACATTCGCCACTGTTTGTGAAGTCGAGATCTTCATTTTAGGAGAAATTAATGAATTTTCAATCTAAGAGATTCTATGAAAATTATGTCAAGTAAGTTAGAATTTTTAAAAATCGTTCATTTGATATTTTGCTTTAAAATTCTCGAGCATTTTTTTTTTTTTTTGGTTTCGTTACTTGACTTAAAAACTGAAAAGTTCGATTCTCTTCTTTGTGTGGACAGTTTCATATTGTATGGTAAGTTTAAATCAACCGGGTGGCAGTAGGCCTACAAAAAATTGTAAATTTCAAAGTTTACAACTTGACAGCCGAGTAATCTACAAGAGTTGAATTATAAAGCTTATGCAGAATTAGCTACTAGCAAGATATGCATGCTTTAAGAGAAGTTAAATTTCTTTAATTTTAGTTTACGTATTGTAATGCAAAACATATTTTTTAAACATAAGTGAGAAAAATTTATTTAATAATTGGCTATTTTGAAAATGTATATCTAGATCTTGGACTCATTATAATTTCTTACAGAAAGTCAAATTAATGAATCCTTACGTCGTGTAGATTTTAACATTAATTAATTAATTAAAATGTTTGATTACAGGTAATTTGTCTTCAACATTTGACGCTGTGTGTGTCCAACTTAATAAAATGATAAACGATGTAACAAAAAAAAATTTTTATTACCAGCATTTGCGGTTATAATATTCAGACGTTGCACATAATATCACAACTGGAGTAGGAGTTCTTGTCAGTCTATATTTCAAAATTATTGCTTTAAATGATACAGATTTAGATTTTGGTCTCAGCTATTTTGAATAAATTCATGCAAGTTGATCTAAGCAATTAAGGGGTGGCGCCATATCCCCGATTTTTTTTTTTTTTTTTTTTTTTTACAGACCGAGAAAAACGGGGATACATCCATTTTCGTTTGAAAACTTACTTTCGAATATGGAAGTTACTACTATGCTAATAAAACAACCCCCCCCCTCCTCCCCATTAAACAAGGACAAAAAGGGAAACACAAAAGCATGTCTTTTACTCATTTCAAAAATCTAAATATGGCAATGCAAATGATTGAATAGCAAATTATAAATTGTCATGTAATCATTTTCAACTTTAAATTGAAGTATGTAACAGAAAAGTGAATTGAATCTATTTCACTCTATGAAGTCATTTTTAAAAACTATAATTAAAAGTATTGTAATTTTTTATCTTTGCAAATAAACATCAGGTGATAAATTTTATCAATTACTACTTCACAGGTCATGTGTTGTCTCATGATTTAAGATTAAATATGACATGTCTTATCCATTATTCACGAGTTTGAATTCACTATTTCAAAAATATTATTTCAATTTTATTTTAAGACTTGACATGCAACATGTATTGTACATGAACATCATTCTGGCCATACCCTAGATGTGAGAAATTCTTCACATGTGATAGACATTTGGGTAAGGGAGACTAAAGATAAAAAAGGTGAGGCAATCGATAATCCCCTATCCCCTTCAATTCAACTATTTTTTTAAAAGCAAACAAATAAGTACAAAGGCTTAGCAATGAACTCTTGCGTCTTTGTAGTGTTCATGATTAAGGAGGATTTTACTTAAATACTAAATGGACGTCATCTTCTTTTCAGTACATGCATGGACATTTCAAAATTTTTATGATTCATAATATCATGACCTTGCTGGTTAGTTTTTCTGACCATATACCCATTCCAGAAAGTTCTATGCAATTGTTCGGTTTTACATGAGAATTTTTAGATCAAAAGCGCAAATATTTGAATTTAACGCCCGTATTTTGTGTATAAATTGCCATAGCTGCATAAACGGTATTGTGTATGATGTTAAATAAACGACAAACCTAGAGTTAAGTAATCCGACCCTGAGGTATTCATATTGTGTACAAATTTGTGGGTATCAAAATTCCATCAATATTTGTGTTTCAATTACGTGGAGTTCATCCTTTCTTCCGGTGAAGATATTCAAAGGACGGTGTTTTTTTTTTTTTTTTTTTTTTTTTTTTTTTTTTTGAAGAACATATATGAGAATTAAACTATTAGCATAATGTGTCTACCTCTCCACCCATCGAGGCAAGAATTTTAAGTGTTCATTTGAAAAAAAAAAAAAAAAAAAAAAAAAAATCACTTTCCATGACTATGCGCATATTTAAAATGTGCCTATGTGCAAGCACACATTGCAGTAAAGAAGCTATTAATTTACTTTTTTTCCATGCTACATTTCGACTAGAATTAGAAAAAAATACGAATATCAGATTTTCCCCGAGAGAAATGCTCATCTTTCAAAAGTTGTAAATGAGCGATGGCGCCATCAAATTATGTTTTTATCATGTTATTTTGTTAACAAGCGAACTTCGGATCAAACAATTCTTATCAATAGTATGCATTTGACTTCTTATTCGTAATTACGGTATATTGATGCAATGGTTACTATTTCCAACCAAAGGTCATAATAATATAGTATCACAATTGAAAGAATATCGAACACCAAAGTGGCGATTATCACTCTAATGATTGTAAGTACAGGTAATATTATTTTAGTGTACATGTATGTTTATATATATGTAAAGTGCCATACCTTCTTAATATAATGTTTCCTCTATGTATCTCTGTAGTGCCCATGCTTCGTATTTTTGAACGATGAAATTGACAACCTGCTGAGGTAATTAATGAAGGACCAATAAATTCAATATAATATTGCGATACTGAAGAGGTCTTTTCATAAAGGGGTGAAGTGGAATTCGAAATTGCAAACAATTTTTACATTTAAGTACAAAATGTCCACTTATTTACCTTACGGTCTTATTTACCTTACGGTCCTCTTTTATTCTCAGGGAAACGGTTCTCATTCCCGATTGTACATAGTTCTAATGTAAAACATGCATCACTGATATGGACCAAATTCTTAGAAATAAAGACAATGTGACGTAAGAAAAAGGATTATCATCATGAGATTAATTGTTTTAACTCTGTGTGGTTATATTTATCTTAATTTTTACAACACGGAAGCATGTCATTTTGATTTCAAAACTGTCATATTCGTTCGAAATCATCATAATGAAGTCTAGCTTTAAAAAATACGACTAGATCATTATGACGTCAACAGTGTCGCAAGAAAGGGCGGAATCGGACGGAAATCCGTGGAGAAAAGTTTCCAAAAAGTTTGCCTACTACCTATATGGAAAAAATGCAACTTCTTGGTTTGTTACAAGAAAGCCAGATACAAAAGTGCAAGTGATTGTAACGATTTTTTTTTTAAATAAGACTACTGCTAATAATAAACTTTATCTGATCAAAAGTTACGAATTGACAATGCTATTGTTCAAGTTCAATAATGCACGTCTATTTTTGGAAAAGATGTATACACAGGTTTATAAGTTAAAGGGAGTTTTCTCTTCTTTACAGGAGATTTTTGTGGTATGATAAATCAAATTCATATTTATGCGGTTTACCTAAATACAGACTATACTTATTTTCTCCTCATGGCAATTAAAGCATCTTGACATGGAACATTTATATAGAGATAAATAGATTAAGATAAATTGGAAGTGAAATTCAATTAATATTTCTAAAAGTGTCACATATTTTGTCACCCTTTACTCGTTTATCTTCTAAATAGATTTTGACACTTTTACGTTTTTAAATTATCTCTTTTTCATCATTAGCTTTTATTAAAGGAATATTTTTGTCAGTTTGGTATGCGACAGACTATCAAACTGATTTTAATAACCTAATATACATATCTGCATGAACGTTGGCCTCATTAATTCTCATATGAAGAGTGTATAGTTTACTTTTTGCACCTAGGTAATTAATACGAGGGAAATGCGCTGTCAAGGTAAATATTACCTATATATATATTTTTTTTATAAAGTAAACAAGGTCTTGGCCGCTGTACCATTTCGATCAAACTGTTGTCAGGAATAGAAAAGGTAAACAATTTTAAATATTGATGGGATTAAGCCAGTATCTATGTAAGAAAATAATCATTAAATTGTAGCTAATTTTGTTAAAGAAAAAATCCAATAAATAAAATAAACGGCTCAGCAACGCTTTGAAGATTTTCACGATTTGTTATACACAGTAGGCACGGTAAGTAAAATATTTAGCTTTCCATTTAAAATTCTGTATGTACTCTGTATGTACACTCAACACTGCAAAGGATATCTGAGTAATTTGCTGACAGTAACTTCTTATTACATTAAAATACAGACGATTTAAAAATAAATTTCCTTTTAATTAACAGTGTACGTCAGCAACATTTATTTACGTACAATACCAGGAACATACAAAAATGAATAAATAAAGCTTCCATACAGTGACCCAGAAATACACAACAAATGTTGAAATTGCATAAAGTTAGGAAATAACGATATAATACTTCACATTAAGCAGATAAATCTCCTAAATATATCGATATGCTGTGGTTTTAAGAAGTACGTTATTAAGACATTATCCTTGGCCCTCTTGGATTTATAAATATATTTAAATCTCCCTAACGTAGGGAAAATAGATCGGCTGTTGCTATTAATATTCTATATATACAAAAGCAAATCCAAAAAGACAGCAGGTGTGTGAGGTATTGAGGTATTTTCTATGTTGTGAACTAATATGACGAATTACATGTATCAACAAGTTAATTTTTTTTTTATTTTTGAAAGCGTCTTTGATGTTGCAATTAATAAATTAATTCTGCAAAATAATTTTTTATTTCCTAATGCTTAGGTTATATTAAAAGATATTAAAAAAAAAACATCATATCAAGTCTTTATCACAAAGTTAAAAATGATTCTAGTTCGGGGGGGGGGGGGGATTGATACATAAAAAATAGACATAATTGATACAATGACAATTCATGCAAAGTCCTATGGTAGAGGGGATTGTTAATACAATGAGGTTCAAAACATGCACAAAACTGTATTATAAATTTAACAAGATTATACAAGGTGTTGATTTCTTTTTCTGTTCAGTGATCTCTGAAGTAAAATATAACCATATAACCTGTGATCGTCCAGGTTAACATTGTTTTAATCCCCAAATGACTAAAATCGGCGATTTGAACAGACAGTTAACGTCTTTGATGAAGATGCGGATGAATTTCATTGCAGGTTTTTCGACTCCATAAAAGGACATAATTAAAGAAAAATCTCAAGCAAATTTGGTGAAAAGTCGCCACCAATGTATGCATTATTGGTTAACTTTAAGCTCATAGTCAGACTTTTTACAAGGACATTTCCACTCCGGTCTGCAATACGGAGATTTCAACAACAGGCATTATACAAATCAATAACCTAAAAAAACAGAAAGTACCCAATTCTACCGGAACAGCACTGGAGACTCATAAGACAAGAATGCATTGCAAACCTTGAAATGAAAGGAAAATCATGACCTTTTCTAACAAAAGTCGCCAATGTGTATGATTCAACTCTCGTCTAATCGCTGTTTTCTTTGTTCTAAATTAAGCTGAAATTCTGGAAATGTCATTCTTTGTCATGATTTTGTTTTTATGACGGGTAGAACATTCTAGGAAACTTTCATCAATATGTTTAAACTAAAGATTAAAGGAATTAGCAAGTTATTTGATTTCCAGCACGAGTACACGTGTCATGACGTCACAGCGTGCAATAATGACCGTTGGCTGATCTCGTTTGACAGTGGCAGACGAAGTGATATGCAAGTTTTGGTACAAACGCACCTGAAGTCAAGAAAATATTTTAAAACTTTTTTTTTTTTTGTTTTTGCAGAGAAGACGATAAACAGATGTAGGATTTAGACTGGTGATGTTTCTGATCAAAGACGAACATAAGTCTTGGTGACATGACTCTAATTTGTCACATCCGTGGAATTTTTTGGTTGTAGGAGTCGGTAATAGTTTCAAAAGCCTATATTTTATTGCCTTTATTTAGCGCCACTCATGTAGTTAAAATCAGCACGGTCTAGTTAGCCTGCGGGGTAACTGATCGTCTGCATAGAAACATTAATTTTATCTTTTTAACATTTAATATTATATATCTAAGTATTGAGATGTTATTCATTAAATCGTTAATGGACAGATAGTGTCAAGTATTTAACCGAATTATTTTGGTGAGTTTAAATAAATCAAAAAAATTAAAGATAAATGGACTAGTAAATTAAAGGGGGATTTTTCGAAAAGCAAAAAAAAAAAAAAAAAAAAATGTAATTAATAACTGAAGTTCCTGATAAATGAAAACTTGTATCTAATTAAAGCGATTTTCATAGTACATTGTACACTAAAGAATTCAAGGGCACAAAAATTCACATGAAAAAAAAATCGCAACAAAGTGAATTAATGCAAAACGAGTCCTTGGTATGTTATAGAGATACAAATAATTTCGTATAATTTATGAACTTAAGTAATTTTTTACATTAAGTCCACTGCATGACGCCTTGTGGATTCGCGGAAGGAAAAAGTTAAAATAAAAATATCTCGTACCTGGACACTTCGTGATCATAAAATATCATATTGGGGGGAAAATGATACAAATATTGAACTAAATTTAACTTTAACGCTGAACTTTTGAGCATACATTATAGATCATTTATATCTTGTGTGGAAATTACTTACAATAGATTTTTTATTTCATTATGCATTTAATGGTTATAAAAACACTAATATCCTTTCAGTAAATCACCTTATATTTTTCCAAAATAAAAGAACTGTCAGTTAGTTGATGGCCATTTTCCAATCATGAAAAAAAAAAATTTAAAGAAGAAAATAACAGACTTAAAATTGCACTTCTATTTTCCTTACTTAGGATTAAGGCACACTTAATGTTTAATCTTGGTGGGTGGGATATGAATATTAAAAGTGCACCTTCATGGAAAAAAATAACACAATTGAATACACATTAATTGAAATAAGCGTGTCATTTTAACATTCCAAAAACATTACTCAACATTCAAGCACATGTTAGTCTAGGAAATAACGGCTATCGCTGAATTTTCGAGGTAGAAATGTATCCCCCGTTTTCAAAACATCAAAAGAAAACTGTAGAATTTTACATGATTAATGGACCCGTACATGGAGTCTACCATTACCCAAAGCGGGGGAGGTGTTCCTACGTTAACTTAAGATCACATATGATTGATAGGATGGGTTCGATCCGCTGCACAGATTACTTTTTTTATTGAGTGCTAACTATTTGGGTGGTGTTTAATTAGCTTAAATCGTGTACAGCAATAAGTCCCTCAAAGTAATTTTCTCCTGCTACTTCCTAGTGACAAGTAGTTCGGTATGAGAGAAAACTGGTTGCATCAATGACACCTATAGCTATCGGCTCTTGAAGCGCAGTGATAAAACAAAAGTACAGGTGAATTCATCTGGTTGAATTACCGTATAATTAAAGGCTTAGTTTGATATATTTTCCGTTTTTAAGCAACATCTTATCCTATGTCCTAATGACCCAAGAGTTACAGCCGCGACTTGCTATCTCTGATCAAACAAAGCTCCCCGGCACTTTTAGTATTTTTAGAATCCATATGTATGACATGCAGTGAATGAATATTGATTTGAAAAAACAGAAATCGCTGGATTAATGAGCGTTATTTTTATATGCAAATTTATCTTATCGTGTTACTATCAAGGTTTTCAGCTTCCTCATATCTTATCTGGGAAGTTAAAATTCATTTCGTGATCGATTCTAAGCAGGAAGTATAATTTATTTCAAGTAGGGTCTTACTGTTTTATTACAACAATAATTATATATGATATTTCAGGAAAGGACTTAACATTTTCCAGAATTAGAATATTCCAATAGACCAATTGAAGGAAATTAGAAAGGCCTATCTTAAACCATAAAAGAGGAGGCGATTTGACATCACATTGATTTTGCTGTAAAAAATATCAATTGCTTAAATTAATAATTATCATTTTGCATTGATTTAAAATGATGTATGATTATACAGTTGTATTCATTTTTATATATTTACATTCAAACGTAATTTTGTTTATGAAATCTATTGAAAATCTAAAGCATTCAATACTCTATAACACACGCCAAACCTTGTCACTGAGTAGTAGAATACAAAGTAGGAACTATATCATGGCCGTAGGAACCGGAGGAGGGGGGCGTGCCCACCCCCCCCCCAATAATTTTGCCGATATATAGAATACTATAGAAAACATAGCTACATGTACTATATGCTTGTGCCCCCTCAATAATAACGTGATGACCTTTTTTTTGCTTGTCAACGAAAGGTACTTGATAGTGCCCCCCCCCCCAACTAAAAATGTATGATTGTGCCCCCTCAAAGTGAAATTGCTTCTTACGGGCCTGTATATGCATTTTGAATACTCTAGGAACACCAAAATGTATATTGTTTTGGCTCAATTTAATTAAAAAACAATTACCGTATTAACTTATTCAATTGTCATTTTCCCCCTCGCAATATTCATTTGCGATATAAAACTTCCCACGTCACAACGGCTCTTACATGTACGTCTATTTACCACACCAGTGTAGCAACCGCAAATGATAAAACGCTGCTTATTGATAGAAATATCATTAAGCGTTGCAATGCAACGCTTAATATAATAAATTATTGCATTAATAGTTGACAAAATCAACCGCTTAATTAAGCACCGTTTCATCATTAGCGGTTGCTACACACCAGTTCTGAAAGGCGCTAAATTAATAATAAAGATTAAAAAAAAATTAAGAACTATAACGAGAGAAAATTAGAGAATGTAAATATAAGCATTGAATTCTTATTTTTGGATGTCGTCGGTCCAGCACCTGTCCGTGCCGACAAATTATCATACCGCGCGCGGTATTCAATTCGTCGGTACTGCCAGGTGCTGTTATAAGACCGATGACATCCAAAAATAAGAATTCAATGCTTAAAACATTCTTTGTAATAAATTTCTGAATTCATGCTTTCCAGATTCATATTTACTTCACAGTTACTTCCATGATGTACTCACCGTCAACCTACGTCGATAAAAATAGGCAGCAACTGTTCCTTCGCCAAGCGAAGGCACTTTGAAGTGAAAGTTGCGAGTCCTTCGGATGAGACATTAAAAACCGAGGCCACGTGTCACGGTAGGCGTTGGCACGATAAAGATCCCTCACTGCTCAATGGCCCTGAATGTCGAGTAAAGGTCTAAATTTGAAGCCCTTCACCGGTATACATAGTGGCCTCTATATGAGTGAAAAATTCTCGAATGGGACGTTAAACAACATACAATCAATCTATCCATGATGTATTATATGTACCTGAAAATAATCACTACAAATTTATGTGTTCACCTGATGGCAAATAGCCTAAACCCTAGCTGCAATATACATGTAATTTTAAATGAATGTACATGTAACTTGTAGAGTTTTTTGTGTGTAATCAACTTATCGAAGTCACAGTCCACTAAACAATGAATAAAGTTGCAAAGAGGATAATAAATGGGAATAAATTGCAGCACAATGAAAACGTTTTACTTAGAAAAATTTCGCTACACTTTGGTTGATCTTGACCTTAAGTGGTTTAACACTCCATGTCATGTGTTCAGTGGTAGGTTTATAAAAAGATCATCCATACAATGCATCGAAGGTGAACGAGAGAGAGATACGATTGTTTTATCTGTGAAAATAAGAAAGATTCTTATATGCAAGTTTCATAAATTAATTTGTGTTTATTAAAATATGAAATGACAATTATCACTAAATAGTTCACGGATATAAAACACCGTTAATTATTGTGAAACTTGGTTTTAGAAAAAAAGGCATATAATTTGTATAAAGCTGTCATGGGCCCAGACAAATGGCAATAAAACATTGAAGCAGGTCGACCTGCTGATTTATAGGAAGTAAAAAATAATTAATGCATTTAATTATGCATATTCAACCTCCATAATCTTTCAGGCATGGTGTAGATTTCGATAACTCCTTCAAATACATGTAGATTACTAGTACTTTACAGCGTAACCACAACACATGAAACACGTGTTTTAATTTTCATGTACAAGAACTGATTTCAAGACAATACTCATTTTTTAAGAAAGAGTAATATCTTGATTTTATTTACTATCACAATACATACACACTGTTCTGTTAGCCATTACAAAGGAGTTGATACACTGTATTAAAACTGCATGAAGGACACCTCTTTATTGTTAAGACTCTTCAGTAACTAGATGCAAATACGTCAGAGAATTCAGGCAAAAGGATTCTTAGTAAACTTTCAATACAATGTTAACGTTGTCTTGTATTATTCAATAATTACATAATATTTTATATACCTTTCTTGTATTAATTGTGTTCATTTTATGCAAAATATATTAACCTTCTCTGTAATCTAAGAATTATATTGTTGTTGTTGTTGTTTTTTTACCTTTCTTAGAAACACAGTGCGTAAACTGACTTCATCCGATATACATGTATATTGCGTAAAATGAAAATCAGTTCGGATGAATGAATAATGTTCACATGAGGTTTCTTGGTTCAGCCTAATCAATATTTTGTTGTATTAAAGGTCTGAATACAATTCAATCAAGCTGCCAGTGTATTGTCATATGATATCAAAGACATTCACAATTTCTATGCTACACACGATGTCATATATAATTTAAAGAAATTCTTTCTGTGATCAGTCACAGACCTTTTCTATTACTAATTTAAGTACTCTACATCGTCGAAGAGAGGTGAAAGGGGGGGGGGGGGGTTCTGTCCTCAGACATGAGAGACTTCTTTAATTTAATTCGTAGCTTTTTTTCGTTTTTTTTTTAAATCTTATTTAAAATTTCAAAATTCTTTTTGACCAGACGTTATTTCGTGCTAGATGGTGTGGCATGACCCTGACCTAACGTCATTTGAACCAGGCATAGTTTAAAAATTAAATTTGTCCCATTTACATATAAAGACCTTGGCCACGCTCGGAGGTATTCGTGCTTCGCAGACATATCTAGTTCCTATCTTTCTCGATGAGATCTGACACGGTGATTATTGTGCAATTCAAGATACTTTCTCATTAAAACGGCCAGTCTTGGTGCATTATCTACTCTCTAGGAAAAACGCAGCATAAACCTTATTGTTCATGTAAAGCGTTCCCCCAAATTCCATATCTATTTGCCTCTTCCAGAGATGTTCTGTTTAAATGACATCTTCGAACGATCTGCAATATTTCTCCTAACGGTCGAATATATGTTTAAATCTGATACAATCTTGTCATCAATGAGAAACAAACGAGATACATTGTGAAATCATCTTTAATCAATGGGTAGACTTGTTGGGGACTATCGTTCCCACAAAAAAGGTTTTCTATTTCAGTTGATAAACCCTCTCCAATAACAGCAAAGGTCAAATTCCGCTTCTGTAGAACAATTCCGGAAATGCCATCTAATACAAATCTTTATTTAGATACAACAATCGCTTCACACCATTGCAATATTGATACATGTTTCTTTATGTCCAGAAAAATTGCCAGGAGTGCTCAGAATACGTATCCAAAACAAATAGACTGGGATTACCCGAAATCTTTGGCCTTGGTTGGAAGCGTCATTTTGAAATAAAATATTTTACACATAATTGACTGTTACAGAAATAAATAAAAGATTTATGTCATTCAATATTCAAAATATGTATTTTTTAATTGTCTTAATACAATAACAACGGGACGGATTTATAAGTGTCCCTTTGTTGATTGAATTAAATGGTTCTATGAAAAAGAAAAACGAGATTCTATAAATGAATACATCAATCCAGTCAAATACATTATAAATCTATTCAGTAGAATGATGCGCATTTAAATTATATATATATATATATTCATATATATTCATACGATAAGCAAGTTTAGATAGAGTTTTATAATTAATTTTAAATTAAGCTTTGCATACATAGCTGTCTGACACAGATACACAACCTTCGTGGTTTTATTTTAAAAACTATAACATGTGGGTGTTCTGGTAAAAAAAAAAATAGATTGATTACCAAACACAAAAACCTCTTGTTCTTTTGAAGACACATATGCGACACGAAGTAAATGTATTTATCATCATGTAAAGAAATATTGCGTCTAAAGACATTATAAATGCATGCCATACAAATTCAATAAACAAAGAAACAAAAACGCTTTAATACATCCCCAGCAAAGTGCCTTCCTGGTTTATTTCATTGTTGGGATAAACAGGGATTTTTATTTATCTATTTTTTTTTTTATTTCATGGTTAATGATTTACATAAATATTGTCTATATGTTGACCGCCATTCTTTATTTGGAACACTGACTTATTTATTTATAGATGTAATTCAGCTTCAGGGAAAAATAATTAAACTGTTTTTGCCGTGCCACAAAAATTATGATAAGGTAAAAACTATTTTCAATTACACAAGTAATCAAAACTAATATATACACTTCAAATTCAGATTTCCTGTGAAACTTTTGAGCAAAGCGACTATCTAATTACAACTTTCTCCATCTTCTGGTCATAAACGTCATAAAAGTACTAGCAGGTATGATACAATTTTAAACTGTATGGCTTAAAATTAAATGGTCGAAACTGCATTCGTTAGTCTAGGTTGGCTAAACACTCTGCTTATAAAATGAAGACCCTGGATTGAAATCTCAAAGTGACTGAATTATCAAGGCAGATTCCATATAAAGAATGTGTCGCTTGAATGGTTCATCCTATTTGATTCAGAATATACATAAATTATCATTGATTGAAATAGTTATGAAATATTTGAGCAGGTTGTGTACATTTAGAATAAATTTTCATCCCACCTTTCCTCCTCCTTTGACGAATGTAAGAAAATCATTAAGCTTAGAAGTGTTTTATAAAGTGTCTTCAATTTTTCTTAACTTTTTCTTAACCGTCAATGTAGCTCAGTCGGCGGAGCGTTCGCTCCGAAGTCGGGAGGTTCGAACCTATGCATGTCTTTAGGAACTGTCAAGATTGGAATTATGCAGCTTACGTCATTTGCATCTGTTACAGTCAAAACATTTGATGATAGACAATGAAATGGACGGGTACGATTCGACGAGGACGTCTTTGAATTTGATTTTCAATCCACCCTATGCTAGCAACGGCAGGGATCCTGTGTCAACTTTTTGCCACGGGACCCCTGACAAACTTCTTTGGATATTTTACGGGCTGACTGCTGCGACGTCTTATGGGAAAATTACAAATATTATCTCTCAACCAATCAAATTTGATTTGATGCTTCTCAATAAGAGAACCAAGCACCCCCCTCCCCCCCCCCAAAAAAAAACCGAATGAAGTTTGTCAGCGTTCTCACGGCAACGAGTTGATACAGGACCCACGACGTTGTTAAGCCACATAAGCTATTCTCATACGTATAATGTTAATGATTAATCCGGAAGACAGTTTTGAATTAAATATAGATCAGAATTTTCTTTCCAATGTTTTAAAAACACACGAATGTTATAGATAAATGTCTTTGAGGTGACGACGTGATTCTGAAGTGGGGGGGGGGGGGGAGGGGGGTCGGTGGCAAATTATTATCTCGAGTAAAAAAAATTTCAAGCCTTCAAAAGACAGAATATGTAGTTTTTATATGAACAGATAAAGATTTTAATTATTTCTTTTATTCACTGAAAATTGTGTGACAAAAAGTGGGCTGTCAAAACTAGTAAACTATATTTCATGGACGAGACGTACCATTCTATCTCAGATTAATGTTTTTCCTTGCCATTGAAAGACAAATTATTTCTTTTCAGGAGAAGATTATTTATTTCCAAAGTCTGCCTCCCTCTCCTCCTCCATAGGATCGAATGATCTTCTCTAAAAGAAGGATCGTCTCTAAAAGAAATTTCTTCAAAAACATTGGATAAAACTTCTTATCAATATATTTGTTTCAAACTTCGGATATTGAATTTATTTGTATTCTAGATCAATAAGTAACGCTGTGTATAGATGAATAACTTAGTTGGATTGAAAATCAAATTCGAAGTACATGTAGTAATTTTCAGATAATTGTGATGGAAATGACGTAAGCTGCATATTTCTTAAGAAATGGGTAGCAACTCTTCCTTCGCCAAGTGCTCGGCACTTTGAATTTAAAGTTGCGGGCTTTTAGAATGAGGTTCCATGGCACTGCAGACGTTGGCACGATAAACAAAATCTCGGTGCTCAATAGCCCTAGGTGCTGAGTAAATTTCGAAATTTCAAGCCCTTCACAGGCATTCGGTGTTGTCTCGTATTAAGTTCAAAATTAATTGAAATAGGGACATATACTAGTAATTACAACATTCAAATTTTTCTTTACTTTTGTAAAAGTATTGTAAAAGTAAATTTGTAATGTATAATTTAAGCCCTTCACAGGCATCAGTGTTGTCTAATAATCTTACAAGGAACGTAAATCTTAATCGAACTTTAATTGATAATAATGTATCATTTTCTTTTTAGATATTTTTCAAACTTGGGAAGATATTCCTTCCACTGTAATCTTTTTATACTTATGACGAGAATACCATGGACTCTGACAGTCAATTGATTATTATTACTTTGTTTTCTCAGGCTTCCAAATTAGACAGACTTTGGACTGGAACTCTGGACTCAAGGTAGCATGAATATTGGAATTTGCATGGGAAGCACTATTCTTGTACAATATACCATTGCATGAAGTGTGTGTTCATGGCACCTGATTGTTTTAGGTCCGTGTCTGCTCTGCTCCCGATTCGTATTGTTTCAACGGGCTTTTGAGCTTGGTTACTCCATATTTCATCCTAGATGATCAAGAGTGAAGAAATTTTTGTAAAATGTAAATATTTAATGCATTGAAAATGTATAATCAACAAATAATTGATTTGAGTAACAGGGATTCACAGATTTCAAACAATTTCAGGATTGTTTTGACCTCGTCCCATCTCTAACTCCCTCCCTCGGATCATGAAATATGTGGAGATAACGAACAGTATTGGAGCTCAAATGTCCATTAAACATTACAAAATAGGAGCAGAGCAAACACGGACCTCTAAGACATCAGAGGTGGGATCAGGTGCTCGAAGTGTCATGGAAACCTTTCATGATTTTGTTCGATACATAAATGCTGCATGTTGTTATAGGCCTAGCTATTTTAAGGAAGGGACTGAAAAACGTTCAAAAGGATCATATGCACTACGACAAAAAGTTGCAAAAAACAAAGGTCAGTTGCATGACTAAGGTGATCTAAAATAGATGTACCGGTTTTCTATTAGTACCAAAAAACTACAGGTATAAGTAGTTTATCTTAAATAATAAGCAATTTAAAACTTAAGAAAATATAATCAGAAAATTTTCACCGACAAAAATGCATATACCTATAGAATCTGCGAAAAAGAAACAAAGGAATTGACGCAGTTAATATTAGTAATATTCTTAATTACAAAAGGGTCCAGTCTTGTATTCAACCATATTAATTTCCAAGTTGAAGTCCACACCTTGTGTTTCTTACAAATATACACTGACTATTGCTTCCAAACTTTTTAATTACAGAAAAACTCTACAGTGCCTGTAAACATAATCCTCCAACGTGTTCATGTATCTCTTTACCCCACAACTATTGTCCTACTGGTGATGTACAATGTAAATATAGTTAATAACGAAGACCTTAAAACACTCATTTTAAAAGGGCAAAATTTAGGGAACCCCTGTCTCTCAACTGGCGTCATATTTTCATAAATATTATAAATTCTGTGGAAGATTACACAGCCAAAGGGCCAAACATGAAAAAGAAGAGATTGACACTTTGTCAGAATGGATTAAAAGTACATGTATCAGATGGATGTTGAAATTTCGCATTAAGCGATCGAGGGGCAATATGATAACCATCTATCCTGTCTTCAGTTATTCAGAAGTGAAAGAAGAATTATATCACTCGATCAATATCTATTGGTCCCAGCTGACAATGCTGGCAATAACATTGTCCTTGAAAGGTACATTATTTTAATTGTATTTTAGAGGAGCTGGGATTAATTCTGCAATTAGTAATCCAATTTATACCCATAGCCCCATTTCTAAGGGGGAAATTCTTCAAAATCATGTCTTTTTTAAATATTTTTAAAATTCTCAACAATCAAATTGAATTTACAAAGATACATAGCGGGTTCCATTACATGTAAATGTTTTACCAAGCCTCTTTCTTTACTCCTCACTAAAATATTAACGGCATTGAAGGAGAAACTTCAGGAGTCATATGGTGTAAATCAGATGTGGATATTTAAAATCTCCAAGAAACTGTTAGAAAATTTGAAATCACAAAATTTTACCAAAATCAATAACATCAAAACGTACGACTTTTCAACCTTTTATACAACCATTCCCCAAGATAAATTAAAGTCCAGGCTTTTTGACATCATGGACAGCTGCTTTTTTCAATAAAAACAGAACTTTTAAACTAACTTCTCGGTATTGGTCATTTGCATAATCATTTTGTAAAAAGCATTCTGATTATACACGCAAGAACTCCGTAGTTGACATAAAAAGATGCTTGAGTTTCTGATTGACAATATCTTTGTAGATTTTGGAGATCAGGTCTTCCAACAATCTGTTGGAATTCCCATTGATACCAGTTGCAACCCGTTATAAGCAGACCTATTTTTATATTCATATGATGCAGAATTCATTCAAAAACTTATACATGAGAAGAAGAAAACACCTGCTGTGGCCCTCAACTCGACATTTAGATATATCGACGACGCACATGTATAACCAATTTCCATTCATATGTTGACTCGATATAAAATTAAAAAAAAATACCACAGAGTCTGACACATCTGCTTCGTATTTAGATATTTTACTAAGAAGAGACGTTAATGGTAACCTTACAGCAGCACTTTTTAATAAACTTGATTACATATTTTTCTATCGTCGACTTCCCTTATTTATGTAGCAATATATTTGTATCCTTTTCATCTGCATATGGAGTTTGTCTCCCAGTTGTTTCGAAACGCAAGAGCATGCTCTACGTACCAACAATTTCTAAAAGGAAGCAAACAGTTGATGAAACAGGAATATCAACACTCGTTTAAATCAACATTTCGCAAGTTCTATGGTCGATACAATGACTTCATCAGCAATTACAATCTATCCTTATGTCGAATGGTGGCTGACGTTTTTCATACTAATTGTTAGGCCATTATTTACACACTGAATTGTCAACGGATTTTTCCGTTTGCCAAACACACAGCGGGATTGACCGGTCGACAGGGGGATGTCTACTCCTACATGGCACCTGATCCCACCTCTGATGTTTTTGAGGCCCCTGTTTGCTCTGCTCCCGATCTGTATTGTTTAATTGACTTTCCAGCTTGATTGCTGTTCGTTACGTACGGCTTCGTCTCCAAATTTTCCTTTATCTTAACGACCACACTGTATGACTCTAACCTAAAATTAATAGAAAAAACACAATATGACCAAATATCTGGGACTATTAAGCAATGCTGAGTTCTCTATTGGTATGGGATGTAATTCCTAAATATATTATCAAAGCAGAACAAATGAAAAAATTGACCTTTAAGTCACCAAGATAAGCTCATATAGCCAAAAAAAAAAAAACAAAAAACAAAAACAGATCATTACATACAAGAATTTAGAAGAAAAAAACACCAAGAGGGACAGACAGAGATATAGACAGACAGACGGAGAGGAAACCGCCAGTCCCCTTCTATTTTTCACCGGTTGGTTGATATTTCAAAAGTATCAACTCTATGAGATACATACTGTAGGAGCATTATGTAACAGTTTTGTCTCTGTACAACGGAAATTATTCAAATAGTTTGCTTGCTAGTAATATTAATTGAGTGGTAAACTTTAATGGCAAAGAATTTGCCCAAAAACAGCATTTGTGGTCATTATTTAGGAAGTACATTCCACAACTTGAACCCAAGATAATCACATATCATCTATCATCTGAGGTGTCTCTGGGATCAAGCTGTGTTTTTAAAAATATTGTCCCTGAGCATATCTTTAATAGAAAGATTTCGCAACATTGTATCACTAGCCAAGACTGGCGCTTCTAGTGCAAAGTACTCCAAATGCCTGGTAGAAAAACAGTCTACCGAGTTACACACAGATGTAAATAAACATACTCGTCCTTCACCCAATTTTCTGTGTAAATGTTAGTGATATAATATTTATTTTTGGCTATCAAGTTAATATTGGGTAATACCCTTATCTACTGCTTGAAAATTCTTAACAATTTCCCTCATTTCTTCAATCTCTATTGCAAACCAAATAAATTTCTTTTTTTATACTTATTATGTTAATGGCTAATGTCGATTAATTACGGTTTACTCAGGCATTGCTGCAATTTAAAGTTTTAACTTGCATTAGAATCTCCCTTTCGTTTTCTATGATAATGTGAGGAGAATGTTTAGGTCACCTGAATCACTAAGGTGATCTTTTTCCTTTTTCGTCAATCGTGCGTTGTCCGTAAACTTTTGAACATTATCAGCTTCTTATGAACAACGCAACCAATTGCAGTAAATTTTGGTATATAGCATTAAAAGTTAAAGTGAAACATAATTTGTGAAATGCATGGTTTCTGTCTTCCTGGGGGTGTGAAAGGTGAGGCAAAAGCCATCAAAATTAACGTTATCTTTAATTAATGTAATTCCTCCTGAACAGGCAAATGTTGGTATGATTATAATAAACTTTAAGTCCTTTACCAAAATTGTAAAATCCATGGCCCTTGGGTTCACAATTCAGGGTGGGGTATGATTTAAGTTAGTCATACTGTATATTGAAAATGCAAAATATCGCCAAAAATCTTTTTCTTTACTTATGGATATGTAAGAGGCAAATTCGTTGCATAATGATAATAAGGTTAAGCATTGAGTCCTTTACCAAAACTGTGAAATCCATGGACCTTAAGATAGGTTCCAGGGTGGGTTTACGCTAGTTTTATATTGAAAATGCATTTTTTCTTATGCATGTATTTATTTTACTAATGGAGATCTAACAGGCAATCTGTTATCAATGTTATGAGAAACACTTCACCATCTACCAAAATTGTGAAATTTATAACCCCATGGTTCAGGCATCAGGGGGATGGTACAGAATGTTGGTCGTACATGTTTATTGAAAATAAACTGTGAAAACTGTTTGCATTATTTCAATAAGTACTTTAGTTAATCTTTCACTAAAAGTGTAAATTGCATGGCTCCTGAGTCCAATGGCCAGGTCCCACGATGGGGCTAGGCTGGTCACACATTTTTGAAAATCATACAGTGTATAAGCCATTATAAGGGCAAGAAAACGTAACTCTTTCAATTACCAAGAATGTATTAAAATTAATTTCTTAGAGTTCAGCGTTCAGGCGCCAGGATGGGGCTAATTTGGTCTTAATAGACTAGTATATATCATAATTGTAAATACATTGCACCTTTGGAAATATTCTTTACTATAATTGACATTTGTCGTCCGCGTGGCGCAGTGGTTAGAACGTCTGCTCGAGAGTCGCGGGGTAAGGAGTTGATCCTTACGTCGCGGGTTCGACTCCCACTGTGGGACGTGGAGACCGGTTAAGACCCTATAAACCGAGGTCCCGCGTCGCAGTAGATGCTGCCACGAAAAAGATCCCTCACTTTTTTGCCCTGAGTGCCGAGTATAGGTCAAAATTTGCAGCTCTCCAGCGGCAAGTGGTGGCATTTCCATATGAGTGAAAAATTCTCGAGAGGGACATTAAACACGAAACAAAAAACCAAAAAAAACAAATTGACATTTAGTAGACAAACTCTTTGCGTGATTATGATTCTTTGATTGCATCAACAATCCTGTATTTGTAAATAAACATGTCTTATTTCCTTATTAATTATGGCAGTGATCTTGTCTAGAAGACACGTGTACATACTACGTTTTACTCTCTCTCTCTCTCTCTCTCGTAGCACCTGTTTCAAAACATTGTCTATTTCATAAATGAACCACATTGAGAGATAAGATTATTAAGTTTTTTTTCAAAATCACATTTTGACACTTGTTTCAAGTATGGGGTGTTTTATTAGAACTTGGGCTGGGAGTCTAATTATACGTTGCATTCTAAGACTGCATATTTATGTTCACAATGAGCAATCTCGCTTATTAAGAAGTGGATGTACAATTTTAAACTAGGTCTTGTTCAAGCAATAGTATGACGTTGTGCATGCTATTGTGTCAATTTCGATAACGCCAAAATGACGTTTAAATTACGTAACGTTGGAATATCGATTTTTCGGTTAACCTTTTGATAAAAGAAAAAATACATACTTTAAACCATATTTCACTGTCGTATGCTACAGTTTTCAGAAGGAAAAAATATGAATGGTAATGTTCTGATATTTAATTAGATATGAACTATTAGATAAAAATGCTGGTTCTTGCCTGATTTTAAATCAGTGCCAAGTACATTGTTAAAAAAAATTGAATCAAAATTTTCCGTTTCCGTTCCGCGTTTTAGCAACACCTGTAGTTGAGCATTAATGCCACATTGTATAATAATTGTATTTTGTGGTTAGGCCAAAGCCATCTTTCTGTTAGAACATGAGTCTACCAAAAATTCACCCCAGACGTCTTCAGTATTGTCCTTGTTGAAAAAGATAGCCTACATAATCTTCTAGTGTCGAGAATCACATCGACACAATCATTATTTTAACACCTTAATCGAATTTTTTAATCTATAATTGCTGATTCTGTCCTCATTATTTTTGATTATAAATGCATATTATGAAATACACAAAAAATATGAATTTAGATTGATTATTGGTGTTTAACTATAACCCTGATTTCGTTTTTTACATGGGCGAGACACTAAGGATGCAAGATTTGCCATAGGCCATTCGTGATCTCAGTTTAAAACAATTTTATAGAATCTTAATATTCTTAAACATGTCCAGGCATTACAATTATCTGTCCTTAAGAATGTGACCTTGCACTTTAAGGAATGCGTCACTGAGAAAGAACTCATCAGATTACATAAACTTTTTCAAAGAGCATCTTCTCTCTGTCAACACTAGCTTGTGTCATCATATTTCTAAACGCAAAAATATTTTGTTACAGTAATTATGACATTTTGCGCAACCACAATTATTGGTTGGAAAGCTTAATTATGTTTTGCCAAAAAAAAATATTTCCATCTAATTGACTATAATATTACTTTAAGGATGAAAAAACTCACAATACTTTACTTGTATTTTATTTACTATTACTGTCATATTGGCCTTTAACTCTCCTGAACGGAGGGTTCCTGGCAAATCATAAAACGTCACAAATATATAAATTCGAACATATGTTCGTCTGTACCTTCTACCTACGGATAGAAAAATAGCCCTGAATGCAAAATCATTCTGATATCAATGAATACTTTCGAACTAAATAGTAAAAGAAAAGGAAAGCATCCAGATAGAATGTTCTTTTCATGTGTCTAGATTTTGTACAAATTAAGAGTAGTTAAATAACAATTACATTTCAAGGATTCTTTGATCGACGAATGGTCGCCTTACACCAAGATAAATGGCTTACACGTATAAATTATGGCTTAATATTTCAGGATCTGCATATACTAGTATATTGCTCTCACCTATGTGTAACTTACATAATATGGCAATATCAGGATATGGCAATGAAATGATGTATCCATGAACATATAAAGTTTTAACAGTTCACGAAAATTGCTCTTTACGAATTCAAATGATTCCACAATTTATTGTCCCCTGCTTTCGCGAAAGAGAGTTACATTAAATCTTATTCAATCTGTCAGTCTGTCCGTCTGTCACAGAAACTTTAACATAGGTCATAACCTCATTTTTTAGGAAATACTCAGAATCGTTATTTTTTGATTGTTTGATATTGTTTAACGCCGAGACGGCGATATTTCAGCCATATTGCGGCGATGAAAAGTTATGTTCAGGTTTTGAAAGATTTTTGCGTTTCTCTGGAGGCCCCCAGTGAGCCTACTCTTTTTCGAAATCAGATAAAAAATCTTTTACGTGCCAAGGGGGTTGTTATCCTTGTCACGGGGCACCATTTAACGTCCCATCCGACGGACTTAAAACTTAAAAATATGTAAACAGTTAAATCTATAATAACAAAAATTTGAAATATATACATCTTAATCTTACTGTAAAAATCAGTTTCTTACAAGTATTGTAAAATTGTACTTGCACTATATTTGTCAAAAGGTCATGCAATATTTGCACATTAATAACAAGTCTATTTCGAACAGGCGAAAAATCAGGACATTCTAAAAGAATATGGTTTATAGTTATAAGCACAGTCACAAGATATGCATTCAGGTTGATGTTCCCCGTTTAGTAAATATGAATGAGTAAACCTGGAATCTCCAATGCGTAGTCTTGATAAAATGACTTCGTCCTGGCGTTTCAATCCAAAATCAGATGACTGGGTAACTTTGTTTCATATTGTATAAAGTTAACTATTATCACAAAAATCTAAAAATATTTGCCAAAGTGAATTTACATAAGTTTTTTACTAAATATTTCAGATCGGTGTAAGGAAATTTAAAGTATACAATTTCATACTGAAGTGCATTTTTGCGGCACTATCAGCCTTCGTGTTTCCGGGGATACCAATATGACTTGGAATCCAACAAAATTCAACAACTTTACCTTCTTTAATGAAGTGATAGTACTTGATTACTATATCCAAAATATATGGGTGATCAATGTTCATATTGTTTATGGATTGTAAGCAGGAGAGCGAGTCTGGAAAAAATTGTAAAATCATTGTCACTAGATGTTTGAATGTATTCAAATGCAAGTTGTATTGCTTTTGCTTTGGCTGTAAAAATTGTTGCTTCATCAGGAAGTCGTGTAGAATACATATCATTTTTTACCACTGCAGCGGCTGCAACTTTGTTTTTGTCTTTTGAACCATCTGTATAAATTTCAATTGTCGAATGATTAAATTGTTTTATTTCGGCTAATTTCTGCCTGAAAACGATGAGAATTTGTTTCTGACTTAGTAAATTCTGTTAAAGATGTATTTATAGCATGTTTAATTAATTTCCATGGCGATATTTCAGAATGAGTAGTAGGTTTTACAATATCCAACGGTAGGTCTGAATCTCTTATATGATTTTTATATCTTAAACCAATTGATTTAATGCATTTTTTCTTTTTATTATATAAATCCTCATGCACCGGATGAAATACATAGTCAAATGCAGGGTTATCAGTATTTGCCTTTAATTTTATTTTTAAATATTATAAAGTTAGCTTAATTCGTCTTCAGTCGTTATTTTGTTAGGAGAAAACCAATACATAGTGCCTAATTTCAATTTAATTACTTTGATTGTTACTTTTATGATTAAGTATTATTTATTGCAGTCTTGGATCCTTGATTTTTTTTCCTGCTTGAACTATTACAATGCTAGTATTAAGAATAAAAAGCTTTATTTATGTCTTTAATGATGTTATAGAAGGCGACACATACCTTCTTTAATCAAAATACTCTCGTTTATACTAGTAATCCATAAGCTGCATTATGCATAAAGGTGCAATAAACAGAGACATTATATCTTTTGGCTTAATTCAGTGTATAAGTTGTCGAGTTCGATACTTAAGATTCAAATTCCTCGATCATTAGATTGAAATTATTGATTGTTGAAGACAGAATTAAATTTTTTAATTTACCAAACATTTCAGAAAAAAAAACCGTCCTTTACCATTCTACTTTTACCATTCGTGATGCAGCGTTTCAGCAATTCTGCAGTCTTATTCTAACTCTTTACGAAAAGCAGAGGAAGCTTGAACACTCTTTTATTATTTACTGTTATTTCTTCAAATTAATTTTCAACACAAGTTTCTGACGAAGAACAGAAAAAATTTTTAAGTTGTATAGACTATAAAAACTTGTATAGACTATAAAAACAAGCAATTTGATTTACTTTATTGATTTCTAATGTATAAGTGTTTGTCCTGCTTGGAATGATAATTTATGGGCCTAGGCGATGTCGGGTACGTGTTAACGTTCATTATCCTAGAAATGATTGTTATCTGTTAAATTTTTTCCTTAAATCTAATAACGAATATGATCCTATTTTACTGTAATACAGACGACATTGTCAAATATGTGTCACTTAAGAACAGCTCCAAGGACATGTCAGTGAATAAAAGTGACATTCCATTAGATCCTTTATGAGGAAAAAATAACGATGATTCGAAGATGTCTTGAATTTATTTGTATTTCGTTTTAAATTATAGGTACTTTGGATGTAAGTTATTTTAAAACTACTTCTATGTAAAAAAAAAAAAAAAAAAAAAAAAAAAAAAAAAAAAAAAAGTTAAAAATTGATGTCGTTGCTTATATAGAACAAAAATGATTTTACATGATCTTTCAACACTGATCTAGTTTGTATTTCTCTTTTTTAAAAAAAGGTATTGAAAAGGTTCTGAAAGTTCGAAATGAAAAACGATCAGGTCCTGGAATTAAGATACAGTTTACTTCTTTGAGTCGAAATTACAATGAAGTGTTCAGGTGAAACAGCATTTTATATTGGGAAATACATGTATAATGTCGGAGCACAAGTTCTATACATGTATCATTGTGACACAAACTACAACTACACACTGTAGACCAGAAGTCTCTGACGAGACTGTAGCTCTACTGGTTTTCCCCCATAAAGTGCAACGATCAAAACGTCAAAAATGCAGAATTACATTATATTCCTGAAAGTTTTAAAAATTACAAGATTTTGAAAGCTATAACTATTAAATAATAAATATTACATTTGATTTTTTTTTAAAGTGTGTTTAGAGATTAAATATTTAAAAAAAAAAGGGGGTATTAAAAAAACAAATATAAATTGTTTGAGTGTTGCTGGATCATTTTATCTTTATTTATTTATTTTTATGTTATGGCTGGTATCAAACACAAGATAAAGTTAGGCAAGTGCGTCAGAAGAAAAGCATATGTATAAAAGTACGAATTTTGTTTTCATTAACAAGGAATGCGATAAAAATTTATGTTTTTAATGGTACACCAGGTGATATAAACGTTATCACCATCTTTGTTACTACACAATAGCACACTAAGTCTTTAAGAAGTGTATGTCAACTCAATTTCACCAGCAAGATAGGGGGTGTTCCTTTTAATTAGATGAAAAAAAATAGAAATTGTTTACCTTTCAAATTACTATCTTTTATAACCCGTCTTTATCAATTATGCCGTGTAAATATCGAGGTCATTATCCTGTGGGATGGGTTTCCTATCAATAAATATGAGAAAATACATGTATTTAAAAAGAAAAGAAAAGACGATTGTCTAAATTTGCGTGTATTTTTAAACATCTTTACATTTAGCGGACGTCATACTGTGCTAAACCGTGAATTTGACCACGTCGTATGTTAGATACGCGCCCTTAGTTATAATTTATTAAGTATAAATATTTAATTTTCGGACTAATCTATGTTGTACAAAGGCGATCTGAAAATATGACGTTATCTGGCCCTTTTTGTTTTATTTTCCTTTCAGTCAATTGTATTGTAAATTTGTTAAATATATACTCTTAGGCGCGTTTAGTATTCTGCTATTTTGAAAGATTGTCTATTATAAAGTTGGACAAAGTTTAAATAACATTAAGATCAAAGAAACTGCCCCCAGATCAAATCACTCTTGTACCTGTCAGAGATGTGAAAATGATACAAAATAGGCTAATTAGTTCGCGTAATTTCTGGAATGCACGAAACATAAAGGTTTCATTTATTTATAATTGCTTCTCGATTTAATGATTAAATATCGTAAAATTAACAATGATGCCTATCGCATTCACAAACAGACGTTATATTTGCTAAACCTTTAATATTTCTTTAGAGAGTCTTTTTATCTCATTTCTCAAATTTATTCTCATTATTTCTAAAGGTTCAGTTAATATGAAATTATCCAAACAGGAAAAGTGCAATTACAATGCAACCTTTAAAAGCGTATGTCCATTATAAATATTTCTTATTCAGTATGTAAATAGGCGGCGCCCCGGGTTTTGGTTCGGCACTTGCATGGAACCATTTGTACCTTATTCTAAATGCACAAATTATGTCTAACACCGTTTGTAGGTCATTGTCATCAATTTTCTTAAATGGCTATGAATAATGCATGTTCACATTAAATTGCAGTAAGTAAATTGAAAGTTTGTCTTCTGCACGTTTTGTAAAGAGGAAAACATGGTTTAACTTTATAGTAAATTATCATTAAAAGTAAACTTTCATGTACGTTTATAAATGCGTTGTTTTTCTTGGGGGGGGGGGGGGGATGGGGTTGTAAAATTCAATTTTTCTAGAAACTGTTCTGTGCTTTCTCCCGTTAATAACATAATTAAAGTAATAAATTTCCTACGTTATTTTTAATTTATTTTTTATTCTTATAAAAAAAAATCAAGTATTAATTCTGAATTTTTGATTTGCTGTGTATTTTTTAAATCATGAGATAAGCTAGTTCTTAACCGTGATAAATCGCTGACAGTGATATATCGTTACCTTCCAGGTGATCATTTAGGGTATTACACAGCTATGTTTGTTTTCATTATTTTTTACTCAGATCTGGGTTACATAATCTAAAAAGACATTTGACAGTACACACATTAATCTTATGGCAAGACTGCCGACACTTGTTAAGCACACAGTATTATATAATGTTATAAATTTTGAGTGTACAAGGAGGAGATAGATACACAATTCACAAGATGCTAAGTTATTTAAATTTTGAATTTATAGTTCCACTAAGTAAATTCAAGATTTACAACATGATAATTGACTGATTGATTGTATTATAGGTTGTTTTATGCCCCATTCGACAATTTTTCACTCATATACATGTATAGAGACGTCACCATATACCGGTGAAAGGCTTCAAATTTAGACCTTTACTCGGCATTGAGGACCATTGAGTAGAAAGGGTTGTTTATCGTGCCAATATCTACTGACACGGGACCCCTGTTTTTAAGGTCTCGTCCGAAGGACCCGCAACTTTCACTTTAAGGTGCCGAGCGCTTGGCCAAGGAACAGTTGCTACCTATTTTTTATCGACTTAGGTCAGTCGCGGCCGTGATTCGAACACACGAACTTCCGATCACGGACCGAGCGCTCTACCAACTGAGATACCCTGACGGTCAACATGATAATTAAATTAAAAAAAAAAAAACAAGATCCAGTTCATTTCAGTGCGACATTTATCTGCGGGCACGACATCATTCCGGACTTTTTACTAAAAATCCGTTATGTCATTTGATGGGATTTTGTGCAGTTGAGAAATTATTCATGTACATCAAAAAGTTGCATCTGTACATTTCGTACTGTACAACACATTGTAGCTGTTAAACAAAAATCCTACAGGACTCTGGGATTTTTTTATCCTACCCAAAGACCATTTAGAATCCTTTTAGGGGAAAAATTCTTTTAAAGTCCTTTTTAGCATTCCCTCCCCTTGAATTTTCATTATCTTGAAAATTAATAATGGGACCTTTTCTCATGTAGAAGAAAATATGCCATTTAATTTGATGTTGGACTTATTATCCCTCTGAGTTATGTGAAGAAATCTGTATAGCTAGGCTGTCCAGCAGCTCTAAAGCCCATAAAAAATTCTAATATTTTTAGTCCTGCTAAAATTCTTTTAAAAAATTGTTGAATTCAAGGGAAAATCTTTAAAAAGCCTTAATCCTAATGTCATTTCCTATTGTGTTTTTTTTTTTTTTTTTTTTTTTTTTTTGTTTGTTTTTTTTTTTTACTCTAGCAGTTTTGCAGTTCTTATTCCGATTATGCAGTGAAAGGCAGTTGACCAGTGTCATGACACCCTATCTTTACTTTAAGTATTTTTTTTTTTTTTTTTTTTTGCTTCTAGATTGTCAAATTTGCGAAGATAAGTCCAATAAAATGTCCAAAACTACCCAAAATTAAGTTATAAAACTCCAAATTTTAGCCTTGAACAAGCCATGAATTTCCTAATGTTATAAGTATAAATAGCCTTTTTTGTCAAAGATTCCTGAGACTTTACAATATGAAATTATAAATTCAAAGAAGTTTTAAGTAAGGTATACTCTTTAGAAAAACAATTCGCATACACCTCAGTAGCAAACATGTCAAGTATTCAAATATTGGTTTTAGAATTAATGAAGGAATCTGAGCCTATTAATCTCCGACCAACGGGAAATAACTCTCGTTAAATTCAAAATTCGTTACATTTTTAGCCGGGCTTGTTGCTCAAAGAGCAATTGCCGGCTATTGTCAGCCTGTTCAATGCAGGAAGTGTTGACCCCATAGTCGCCAAATTAAAGTTACGTGTAAAAATATAGTACTTACTCTCAACCACTTTTGAGATAATACAAATGCTAAATAAAGCAACAAAAATGAAACGAAGTGTTATCTATACAAATAAACATCAGTAGTAATGACTTTGAAAACTTCAGTCCAAAGTCAAACACAACAGTTCATCTGCGTAATGTTTTTTTATAGTCAATGTTGTCGTAGACTAGTTCTCTACAAAGACGGAGAAAAGCAGGAGAGGGAACCAGATACATTCGGCGGTGCCATGTTAACTCTGACCCTGATAAATTCGGACTGTGGTTTTAGGTCCCCAAAACTAATTGGTTTATCATTTATTTTGATATTTTAAAATAAATTTTTCATAAGATTTTTAACAATTATTTTCAAATAAGATGTCATTGAACCCTTATTTTTATTATTATTATTATTTTTATAATTGTTTGTACATATTCTTCCAATGTCTGCAGAGCTCATTATTTAGCTGTTAATACAATGTATAGGTATGGCTCATGTAAAAAAAAAAAAAAAAAAAAAAAAAAAAATCAGCTTTGTAAATAAGCCCGGCTCTCTGTACTCCTGAGTACTTTGATTGAAAATTTTCTATTGGAATAAAAGTACCCCATGCGAATAAAAATAAGATATTAAATTAAAAAAAAAATTTCTTCCAAAAACGAGTAATACTTTGAGAGAAGTTGCCAAGAATTACTTTTATTTCAGAAGCATTTCCTGATAATAAATCTTTTTTTTTTAATATTCACAATGTAATTTTCTTCTACTTTGTATTAAGTTTATCGTAAGTTGTTGCTACAACTATTAACATGAGTTATATAAACGAATCCCAAGAAATATTGACACAACATGATAAAATAACTTTCTTTTTTACCTTTATTCAAAAGACTTCCTTATTTACCATTGTGTTTCCTTTTCAGTATTTGAATGTGTGTACATTTTGTCGCCGGCGACCTGTACATGTACCTATATCCTTACTGCACATATTGTCGTCCATTGGTATGACGTGATGTCCCAGGTAAACATAAGAATTTATTTTTTCTACAGTGGACTAAAAATAGAATGAGAACTTTCAATTACATGTAGTTATGAAAAATAATTTCAGCTGTCGGCTGAATATAACATTCAGACAAGTAGTATCGGAATAGGGGAACAGGGACACTTTTTTTCTAAATGTGAATTTTTAACTTACAGTGTAGCATGAAAATGGTCATTGAAGGGCTAGATGCCCCCTCCAACACACTTGCTGATATACAGCTCCCCCCCCCCCCCCATCTATGTTAATGGACTCTAACCCCCCAGAATAAAGTTTTGGAATTAGAATTCTCCTCATTTTTTACTGGTTTGTCAAAAATTTTTCAGGTAAGTTGTCGATCCCGCCTTTTAAAATCAATGCTACGAGCCATTTAATTTTTCTGCATCACTCCAAAAAAAAAAAAAAAAAAAAAAAAAAAAAAAAAAAACTGATCATCTTTATTTTAACCTCGCTTCTTCAACAGGCTGAGCGTTTGGCAAGGACTTCAAAAAATATAAATAACCAAAAAAGATGGCATAGTTAGTTTAATGAGTTTAATCATCGAATCATACAATAAAAGATTTACTGCTGTTTTTTTTTTTTTTTAGTCAATACGATGATTTAGCCACCCTCGAAGTACAATATTAACCTCGCCCCTCGGGCTCTTTGAAAATTATACTCCTCGGGTAGCTAAATCATCGTATTGACGTCAAAAACAGCAAAGATTGTATAAAATTGTCGTCGGTGACAATATGCTTTGCGAACATTTCCACATTTGGTCTCCAAAAGACTGTTTTACCGAGGTTAGAGATATATCTGTATATGAAATATAGCAACTAATGCAGCTGCTTCATAGGAGTTAAAATTATGATAATTTTGGGTAAAAATGCAATGACTAGTCTTTCAGTGAATATGAAATCTCAGGAAAACCGAAAATATAATTTTCGATTTGAATACGGTGTACATGTATACTCACGCGTTTTAAATTTAAAATACAGTGTATACAGTGACACTGGGACTATTGCGCTTAAGCTTGTTCAATGAAATATGCTTTCGTGTAACCGTTTATGTGATTTACACATCAACAGCATTCAAGAAACTAAAAAATTTCCTTCAGTAACCCTAGCTGTGGGGCGAAATACGTACAGTGAGGATAGGCAGCAGGCGACTATACCTGTTTGTTCCGATAGAAGACAATATACTTTTAAACAAATGTAATACTCAGTGTATTTCTTAACATGTCTTTTTCTGTCTCAAAGCTGAAGAAAGCACTATGGAAACTTCGCCTTTGCATTCCTTTTTTTCACTTGTAAAATGGTGCATCATGCTTTTTCTACCTGATTGATGGTACAGAACAAAATATTAACAATAAACTACTAGTATTAGTATAATATATACTCAAATGCTTGTATTTTGTGCTAGGTAGTAATGAACCAATTCTGGTACATGTAATGAAATATCTCAATAAAAAAAATATACGAGACTTAATTGACTTATATCTACTTGAATTAATCCTTTCCAATATCAAATGCGTCTTTGTCAAACAACGCATCATTTACAGAACGCATATTTACTTAAAAGAAAGAATCCTGGCTTTGCCAAATGTGAGAAAAAAATTAAAATTGAAACATGAATTTAAAAAAAGATATGGATCTTGTTTCCAATTTATTTGCAAATTCTTTTCTTTCATTTTAACACACCAAAACACAGAGAGTGGGATGTGGGATTTGTCTTTGACGGAGATAAACACTGAGAAAGTCGGTTAAATTCGGATTAAAACTAAGAGAAATTGAAAACAAAAACAGGATAGTGATAAAACGAACGTGTCAGGCATCAAAATGATTATGATGCATTATATATGATATTATTATTAAGAAAATAGCCAAGAAAACTAGATTTAAGTGCGCTACAATACATGTAGACCAATATACATATACAGTCATGTAATTGCGAGCATGCATATGTATATGACAAATGTATACATGTAAGAAGGAGGGATGTAGGGGTCCTCATTTTCTTCTACGATAACTATAGTTAGGCCATTCCAAGGTTTTCCCTGTTTAGCGTCCACCCATCTTTCAAAAACCCACCTACCTATTCTCAAAAGAAAACACACAAGCCAAAAACTAAAACAGACATTATAGTCATAAGAATGACGCCATTCAAAGCATTCGATTTCATTAATCTATTTTTCTCGTAAAAAGATCTCATTCTTTAGCAGAATGAAGATATTAAATGATTAAAACCAATATGACACATTGTAGACAAATACCTAGGCAAATTGACAGAATTAAAAGATTTTGACCAGAATAATCATTCAGGACTCCTGATTTTGTATTTTCTGCTATGGGGTGTCAAAAACTAAGGCGCACGCGGACGCTAAACATAGAAAAAAAACTTGGAATGGCCTTATTTAGAATGTGGGATGGGGTGGTACTATGTACCACAAGGCTAAGGTCATATTTTAACAATGAGGGCAACAATGAGAGAGGGGTAGAGAAAAAGAATGTCGTTGAAGTAAAATGTTTTAAAATGATTTCACACTTTTTTTAGGCTTAAAAATATTATCATGTATGTCGAATTACATGTTTAAACTTGATTTTTTGGGTTTTCAGTACCATAAATGTGGCAGCATTACATGATAGCGGTAAAGCGCTCACCCCCTGGAGATCAAGACTACTCGGTATAAGGATATCTTTAAAACATTGCTTGTTTGCCCTCTCCCGACCGACTGACTAAAAACGGCCCGACTCACAACTCTTTTTTACCTCCAGAAAGCAACTATAGATATGTTTAATTTATTAATAACTATTTTAACTTCACGTTTGCAGGTGATTTTGAATTTTAAAAAAATTGTCCCTACCTACCTACATGTACCCAATTTTTTATCCTGAGTCGGGAGAGGGCAAGCAAACTTTTTTTAAAAAGATGGCCTTAGTATATAGTGCGAGTTCGTGTAACACCTTTCCTACAAGGAATACAAAAAAGGACGCTTCAATTTTGTTTTTACACAGAATATTTTATATTTTCAATGCCAGTACATGTACTTGACAAACCAAGTAACAAAATACTACTTCTGCAGAAGAAGAAGAATTTTAATTAAATAAATCATTCTTTGGAAACTACCCAATCTTTTTGGCACAAGATATATGTTGATGAAATTATTTAAAAGAGGGCAGTGTGACAGTACATATTGTCGTTTTGTACATATTATCCTCGGCGACAATATATGGATCTACATGTACTGTACATGTATGTTCACTGCACATATTGTCGTCCATTGACACATATTGTCACCGGTTGAAAAGTTACTCATGTACATATTGTCGCTGGCGACATTATACATGTATGCATACCCTCACCGCACATATTGTCGCCCCACATTAGGGTTGCTTGAGGATTTATGAATTTACTTGGTTGTAAATCACACAGACGTGTCTTGTAGGCTATTTAATGAAGCGCGATGTCACAGGGGGAATGCATTCCTACGACTGCGATGGTACATACTGTTGCCCTGTACATATTGGCGCCGGCAACGATATGCATTTTACTTCACTAAATAATTATATACGGAAATACATAAAATTGCCTGAAAAAAATCTACATGTACAGATCTAGAATGTCGCTGGCGACAATATGTGCCCACCATCTCTGCAAATATTGTCGCCCCACAGTAAGGGATGCTTAAAGAATTGTTTCGGTAGTTGTCTTAATGTAATTGGTGTGTAAATCACGTAGACCTCTCTAGTAGGCATAACCCAAGAAGCGCGATGTATAGCGCAAACTCTGATGAGTTTCTATGTGTATATTAATATGCCTGAGTCTAAACATAAATGATATTCTAATAGAAAAGTAAATCTTCAGTTTTCATAAGATTGTACACATATAGAAATTAATGTTTTTTAACTTACATATTGTCATTTTTAACTTTAAAAGAAGCAGCTGCAATAAAATGCTATATTTAAAATGTAAGTTGCACTGTGATGAGAGAGAATAGCACAGTCAATTAATGTAAATGCATTGAAAATAGCAAGAATATTTCTGTCCCTCTCTCCCTCCGACCCCATGCAGTAAAACATTCTTCAAACAATACTTTGGGCGACAACATATGCAAACGTTTGCAGCATACATCCATTTTAACCGACTACAATATGTGCCCATACATATAAGTAAGGTATAATATGTATAATACTTTTGTCGCCGCGAGTGAGAAAAAAAGGCTCATCTCGGAGCATATTGTCTGCTGTTTTAATACATGTATGTATTGGCAGAGGACGATGTGGGCCATTTTTTTCCTTGAGCTCTATATCAACATCGTTTTCGTATCATCAAAGTGGTATTCGTATACTGACTGTGAGTATTGTCTTGTGAGGAATGCATGATTCTGCAGTGTTGAATAATAATATATTCATTTCATTCATTAGTTGCTATTTACATTGTAGCGTATTCACAAACCTAACTTGAAACACTACTAATTAAAAATGAAAACGTCAAAGATGTTACAGAAAAGCATATTTCTTACTGCGTTGTAATTTTTAATGCTATTTTGGTTTCTTTTTAATTAAACAAGTGTTTTGCATTTGTCAGTAATTTTTTTTGGATGGATTAGGATACACATATCACATTACCAATTGAAGATGCCACCACGATTCAGTACTTTGATTATGAAAGCTAACATCACATGCATAAATACCCGACTAGACATATGAATGTATAGATAATAATCAGGAAATGACACGTGACTGCAGTTGGTGATCATGAGAAGCTTCCTTAATGCATGGGTGACTGGAATTCTGAAAAATGTGACTCCATCCCCGCTAGATATCTTTCAAGGGTACATTGTATATCCAATAAACTTCTAACATTCTGTACGCAATGTATATGAGCATTTATAGCTACATGTATGTTGAAAAAGAAATAAAGACCAGTGTGCGATCGATTTTACACCTTTTTGCACCTTATTGAGATCGGATAGAAAAGCATGTTGAATAAGAATGAAATCTTTAATTAATATGCTTTGCAGTTTTGCATGACCTAAAATCGATATTGCATTATCAAAAATTTTTCATATCAAAAAATGAAAATACTCATATATCATTACCCTCCACAATATTTGATAATTTGAAACAATACACATGTATTCACCACAAGTACATTGTATTTCGAAATTAATTTATCGTTAATACCTCTTCCGTTATCTGTTCTGCACTATGAGAAGCTCGAAGAGGATTTTGAGTAGCATGGTTTTAATGAATTCAATTAATATCTATAATCAAAACCATTTAAAAAATATACATATTCACAGTTCATTTTAAACTGGAATAAAAAAACATAATCTACAGCAAAGAAAACTTGCATACCAGCTGCTGCAGAGTACTTGTAGCCCAAGTGGAATATAACGATAGCGTGACACGGCTCCAGATGCTTTCTGGATGCTTATGCGAGTTTTTCTGCTACACTTGTAAGCCTCAACCAGCATTTCATGTTAAATTTTCTGTCGTGATAAAATTTCAAAAAAAAATTTCGGTAATGCAACGCAGCCATCTGCCTGATGTCCATTCCCTTACAAAACATTTAATTGGGCCTTTTTAAGTTTCTAATAAGTGTTTTGTTTTTCCCTACATGTATAAACTTTAACTATAGTCGTATAGACAAAACATGATAAAATTCTAACTAGTCCTATGATAGACCATTTACATGAGCAAGTAGGTCAAGATATGCATTAAAAACATTTTTGTAAAAAAAAATTGCATAAAGGATTCTTAAAAATGAATCTCTGGTTATTTGCAGCTTCGTTGTAAGGAAAAAGAAAATCAACTAGGGACCGATATTTGGACTTTCCTTATAGAAAACCTGCTTAACTATCCTTAATACGATTGTAATTTAAACAAACATTAAGCTGGCATTGATGGTCTTTCCTTTAAGTGTAGGTACATGTTTAACTGGACCTCTCCAGTGAAAGAAAATCTGTACATGTATAAGACCTGTTTGGAACTAGCTGGCTTCTCTTTGCAATAATACACATGTAGGACAGTTGCTTCCTCTCTGATTCCATATTTTGATATTGATCTCCCTTTATTGGCTATAAAAATGCACCCATGTACCATCGTCCAAGTTTATCATTCCTTCTTTTGTTAAAATCTTTTAAAATTATTTTTAATTATAAATAGACAATTGGCACTTGCAACGTGTTTTATTCTAGGCATCTGTAAGGAAATATGTGAGGGACCCATCTGACAAAAATATATTTTAGAATCATTTCCTTTGTCAGAACTCTATTAATCTGATTTGGTGATGAAATATTGAGTGTCTTAGCAATGATTTTCACTGTAAATCTGGCATTTTCAGACATCGTGTTGCGCACAGCATCGATATTTTTAGTGTTTCTATAGATTTCGATCAACTAGTTCGACTGCCATCTATTAAACTCCTTTAAATATTTCCACTCTTGGATTTCTGAATTCATCTGAACACTGCACTGCGCGAAAGACTTAGACTAAGTATCAAAACCACATCTTCATATGGGTTTTTTCAGCGATTTTTATAATGAAGTGCAGTTTTCATATACGCTCTCATCTTCCTGGCAGAGACCATTTACAAACAGTTTTCAGCATAGTGAGTGACCATGCTTACTTTAAAAGTGAATTTCTTTACGAAGACAGTAGGAAAAAGCATACGGTTTCGGTGACTCGAAATTCTTAAATAGAACATTTCGACTGTGAAAAAATAAAAGTGCCATAGACTGTTGTATGTTGCATTACTTATTGAATGACCCTCGTAAAAGAAATGAACTAACAAATGATATGAAACATGTCAATGAAAATAAGACCCAACGATAGATGATATTTACAAACAAGGTCATTATAAAGACCGTAGAATTTGCGAAAAGATGACTTTAAATGGGATTGTTGAAATCCTTGTAACATCAACTTCTTTATTAGTAGCTCGTCTCGTTTAAAAATTGATCGTACTCAGAGCATGTTCTTTCGTATGGGAACATAAACACCATATGCAGGTGATGTTGGAACATTACTTCATACAAAAGGGAAGTCGTCGCCCGCGTGGCGCAGTGGTTAGAGCGTCTGCTCTAGAGTCGCGAAGTAAGGAGTTGATCCTTACGTCGCGGGTTCGAATCCCACTGTGGGACGCGGAGACCGGTCCTTCGGATGAGACCGTAAAAAACGAGGTCCTATGTCGCAGTAGGTGTTGGCACGAAAAAGATCCCTCACTGCTCAATGGCCGTAAGTGCCGAGTATAGGACAAAATTTGCAGCTCTCCACCGGCAAGTGGTGGCGTCTCCATATGAGTGAAAAATTCTCGAGAGGGACGTTAAACAACATACAAACAAACAAACAAAAACAAAAGGGAAGTTGACAATAAAAAAAACTGAAGTCATCTCGTTTTTCAAACAGTTTAGCTATGTGACAGATTTTTATTGCCTTTGGTTGTCTTAATAAACTATTGCTTGTACTTTTGCTTGTAACGTAACGTTAACATTTTCTTGAAGATTACATGGCGTCTATTTTCATAAAATGCACACTGTATTAAAATGCAGTATTTTATACACGTATTTTTTTAAATTGCAGACTGACAGATTATGAAATAAAACAAATGGATCAGGAAGTTTGTAAATTTTGTTTTCAATAGAACAATGTTGTGTACTATTAAAACATGATTTTTTTTTTTGAAAATTCATGCATAATGACCTCTCAAACTCTTATTAAACAAAGATCAATTTTTATTGAGATTAAAATTTTCCAAAGAGAGCCTTGCAACTTAATTCTCTAGGGTGCACTTGAATAAATAATTATGTAATATGTATGCATGTAGTTATCTTTTTAAAAAAATGTTCTACGACTAATTTATATATGTAGCTGGAAAAAAGGAATAAAAACGTGCAAGAAACAGGGGAAATGATGTAAATGTGTGAATAATTACACTGTATCTTGAATTGAATGTTATAACATTAACTTTAAATGTGGAATAATTTTTTTATGTTGTGCTTTTAAAAGATGTACACTTAGATTTCAATGTACCTGCTCACTGTATTTTGTATCTCAGTGATATTGACATACATGTAGTACGACATACGTAAAACATGACTTTCGGAAAAACAACTATTCCCAAAACCTAAATTGCACGATATGTATATACATGTAGGCACTTTACGTTTTCCTGCAAAAGCTAAAATTCTAAGAATGGTTCTTGTTTAGAGAATATCCATGGTTCTTAAAAATAAGTATACAGCAAGAATCGTTTGTTTTTATTCCGTCTGAATACTTATTACATGTAATAGACAGTAATATTGAATAATAAGAAAGACACATTCACATACTTGTACAATTAAGGTATGGTATAGTTAAAAATATTGTGAATCAACACGATCGTAAAAATGAAAATATATTTTCAATACTATACATGTACTTAATGCAAAGCAAAACAAAGTGCATGTTCAATGTCAACGTGTATTTTATCGAATGAAATTCTAACAAAAATAGTTCGTATCTGATTTTGATTCACATTATGAAGAGGACAAATTCCTTATAGCCAAAATTAATTATAGGATAATATTAGCACAATATTTCCCTAAGCGAGTGCGTCATCGGACATCATTACCATAATCCTATCGTCATACAAACCTCATTTTATCTCACGAAGGAAGAGGAATAACCGTTTCAAATTTATTCTACAAAATGGAGATTCATGTAATCTAAGTACATCTATACATGTATATGATGTTTGTCTTGTCTGTTGCCATTCAATATCAAAACCCTTTTAATGTTTCATTTTCTGGTAAGTAAATTATTTGTATTTAATTTAATGTACAAACTTAATTTTGTGGAACGAGAAGATGACTTATGTACGTTGTGGTATGACCACGTGGCGCAACCTCAAAATACGATGTATTTCTGCAGTGAGTCTGTCGGAGACAAATTATTTGATACGAATATTTGTCATCCAGTTTTCACTTTAGGTTACTCATGTGATGTGACACAACTGTTCCGTAAAATATACAAATTTACCTCATTTATGTCAATTTTCCGAGATCTTAATTTTATTTCAAATTCTACAGAGAGTGTTAAAAATAACGCCGGAAAGGGGGATAATTTTCCCGAAATTCATAATTATAATGTTTCGCTGTGGAAAATCTAGCATAGACTTTGAAAATGTTTGAACAGCGTTGAGAAAGACAAAACGTGACGGCAAAAAAGATTTAGAAAGAGGAAAGACACATTCAATGGCGACAAAACAAAATTTCAGCTCGGGTAATCCAAGTTCAAAATAGTCTTTCGTTTTTCATTATTATGACTAAACTAGATCATTAAAATAAAAGAAAATGGAGACTTATGCAATTGTCTCTGTTTTACAGGGAAAGTTTCGCGTTATAACGCGAAAAATATTTTTTTTTACCTACGAAAATGAGCTCAATGGGCTCTCTTACTTATGCATGTGATACTAACAAAGATTTTTTTTTAACAAGGGAAAAATAAATCCCCCCTCCTACCCCGAGAAAAAGAATCAAAGTGCACTTGATTTTTATGATTTTAAAACCATTATGAATTTAAAATGAGACATAGTAGTTGCTTCTTTCTGTAGAAATTAGGAAATTTTAAGTTACAACTGTAAATGGGATAAGAGAGACAACTCTATATACATATACTCCATAACCAGACAAGACAATCTTTAAGGTACGTGTTTATCTTTTGCCTTGTGTCTTTCTACATAATTATTAACGTAAACGATACATTAAACTAAATGAAAAATAAAGAAAAAGATTGAATGTATTTCTCATCGTTTGCTTGAAAAAGTAATTTTAGTGTAAAATTTCTTGTAAATGTACGAAATTTACGTATTAATCGTAGTATAAACCAGGAGAATACATATGCATGGAAGGCGATAAAAATGTCATATCCAAATAAATTTTGCAAAAAAAATCTCCAGATATATATTTTTTCGAATTCATTATTCTTAAAGCAATGTAGTTAAATAAAAAAGTAAATATATGATATGTGACTGCATGATTAATATTGAATGATTAGCAATCTGTCTTCGGACTTTAAGGTAAAACAGACTACGATTTCTTTTCAAAATCAATGTTCCGTATGGTCGTTCTAGTCTCATGTTGTAAATTTTGAATTTTCTGGGTGGAAATAAATAGGAAATTTACAAATGATAACTGTTGACTTTTGTAGAAAAGGCAATTGCTTTTCATTACATTTTAGTTAAATTTGAGAACTTGTAAGTCTTGTTATTTCTCATATTTGAGATGCAATGTTAAAAACAATTCTTTTGATTTTTTTTTTTACACATAACACGTGAATGATTATGTCTCATTCCGAGATTGATCTTCATTATCACCGATATTATGCTATAATTGTCAATTAATAAAATACATTATATTGCAAGACGTCAAATACATATATCAACAACATTAATTTTGCCCGTCTTCATTGCGTGGTGCATCAAGACTTGTGTTCCCTGCTCAATTGCTTATTCTCCCATTAAAAAAAAAGGATTTTGAATTATGACTTGATTTAGTCCAATATAAAATAAATATACAATATTCATTACATTGGCAACTGTCTACACCGTGTGGTCTTATCAATATTTCCCCTAGCTTCGAAAACAAAATATAATTGCCGTCTTTGATGGATTCTTGCAAATAATCACACAGCATCATATTACATACAGGACACCATATATTAACGTTATTAATGGAGTTCTTAGAAGAATATTGCTATATCAACTACCTCATTATAGGAAACAATATCTTTTGAGTAGACCTTCATTTTCTTGCATTGATATTAACTATTTTTGATTCGACCGACGGGAAAATTTGATCGCAATTAAGTTCATTTGTGTTCTATACATGCAACATGAACGTCAAATGTTAGACTTTACAGACAATTGTGCATAGTACTTTGATATTTAGAAATATTTTTAGTAGAATTAGCATTGTTGGCACGCGCTGTTTACGGAGTTAGCACAACATACATGTACACTTGGTATGTTATACTGAATTAAAGACATACATTGTACGCAACGTACCTTACCTACTGATAATTTTCCAAGATATTCTTCATTTAAGATTATAGTGCCATCAGATGTTTGTAGACAAAATATCAGCATGCATTACCAGGGGGTTTGAAAAGATACCTATTGATGAAGATTCTTGTATAATTGAAAGAAAAATATACGAAAATTACTAAACATATTCTTAATCTTTTGTTCATCCAAACTTGTTTTAGAAGAGATGTACAACAGCATATATAGACATTTAAATGTAGCACACACTTCTTTTAAGTATCGGAACTCTTCAACTCCAGGGAAAAAGACAATAAAGTTAAAACTACGTTGCGTTTGTCCTTAATGAAAGATCATGAAAAGTTTTGCCACGCATGCAATCATATATTATTTATTAAGATCATTGATGAAAACATGAATAATAACAGATCTGAGTATTAACTTCTGAACTGTTTTGAAGGCGACACAATAAGAAGCTAGGACTAACAACTTGCGGTCTAAGAAATACTAAAGGTCTAAGAAACATGTAACGTCGTTTTCAATATGATTGTCTCAAACATTATTTCATCTTTTATGTAGAACTGTAAAAGAGGCCCAAAACAGTTAGACAGAAACTTGATTTATTCTAGATTTAAAAAAAAAAAAAGGTTAATGATCAAGGTACATGTAAGAAAGAATCTTGTAACTTACAAGGTCTTGTCACCAATTGCTGTAAAATATCCTTCCTAACCCCCCCCCCCCCCCCCCAAAAAAAAAGAAAACCCAAACAATCAAACACAATAAAAAAACAAAAGAAAAACGAACTCCATAATAAAAATTAATGGAAGATATAGAACAAAATTTATTTGCTTGAAGGCGGATCTTTGATGACGATCAAGGTTACAAAATCAGTAAGCTTAGTCAAGGATGAAATATCAATGAAAAGTCCGTCCCATTATGGTTCAAAAGACGTAAGGCAAATAAAAATTAGGTCAATGTCTGGAGGCCTAACAACTTCATTCAAATTAAAAGGTCCATTAACATATAGTAAATATCAAAGCTCAATCCAAACATATAAGACAAACTTCACTTTCCTTAATGTCAGTCAAGTTAAAATAAAGATCACAGATTTTTAAGAAGCCAAAACTTTATGCAAAGTCTGTTTTTAAAATCAAGCTAAACATCAATTCCAATTTTTAAGGATCTAATTGATGCAAGGCAATATTTTTCACTACAGGCTAGTTGCAATTATAGCACTTTGCACATAAGTCAAATTTTAAGTAACATATATGATCTATGAGGAAACTAGGAAACAATTTTTTAAGTAGGTTCAATAATCCGTATACGTGGTATACTTTAAAAAGTCTAGCTACAACTAGCACTGATATTAAATATCACATTCGCAGATGATTGTTTTATTGATATAACGTATTTTTAAAAAAGCGTCAAATTCAGAGCCACGTGCAAATGCCCTCGTACGTTGTATGGCTTAAATGCCCCTATGCCAAAGTAACATGAGCAAAAAGATTAAATCTCTAATAAAGATAAAGGATGACAAACAGATAGACGCCATGCATGGTGATCTTAAGCGACCGAGGGAGGGGTGTGCCCCTAATAAATTTGCCGATATATAGTAAATTACAGAAAACAAAGCTACTTTATGTTTGTGCCCCTTCAATAAAAACGTCTGATGATTTGTTTTAAATTTTACACTGAAATTGCGTCCTACGGACATGTTTAGAGTCCCTCTGCTTCATAGGCCATACATAAACTACACAGCCTTTTGATGAGGTTAATTATAATAGAGAAACCATACCGACCAAGCATGAATAGTCGTATTTATAAGGTCATTGTTATTTCTTCAGCATGAATACGAAAGGTTTTGATGGACATACACCAGAAACAAAATGTCATGTACAGACTCCACAAGAACAATCAGAGAGGGAAACATATTCAAAGGAAGTAAGAAATCAGGAATGGCAGTGCGACAAATCAGTTGTTGAATGTGTCCATTATATGCTGACCAATCAAATTGCTTGTGATGTTTCCATCTTTATTGGTCCTGAAAAATTTGAAGTCAAGGCACACCGATTCATTTTAATTGCTAGAAGCCCAGTGTTTTTCGACAAACTCCGATCCTGCACTGCATCTGAAGAGTTCCGCTACAAGGTGAACGTACCCAACGTTGAAGTGGATACCTTTCAGAGATTTATTCGGTAATTAAGTGTATGCATCACCTCAAAATACGCAGCAAAATCAATATAAAAGTTTTTAATAGTACAATAAGAAAGGATAAATGTATATACATTCATTTGTATATTTATTTTGAATAGATACCTCTACACCGACGAAGTTGATATCAATCTAGAATCAGCTATGTCATTATTGCCTGTTGCCAGACGGTTTCGAGTCAACCATCTTGTCCAGCTCTGCTTGAGGTTGCTAAATGACGAAGTTGATGCTCATAATGTTTCTTATTTATTAGATCAAGCAATCTTATCACACGCCATAACAATGCGCGACAGGGCCATGGAAATCATCAATAAGTCTACAAGAGAATGTCTGAAATCAGAGGCTTTTTGTAATATTTGTTCAGAAGCACTTGAATACATATTGAAATCAGACGACCTGAATATTTCAGAACAAGAGTTGTACGAATGTTGTTTGAAATGGTCATCTACACAGTGTCTCAAGAAATCTTTAGAAATCACAGACGAAAATATTCGGGATCAGTTAGGTGAATGTATTCATCAGATAAGGTTTACACTTATGCCAAAAGATTACTTTCAACATGAAATATTTGGCAGAAAAATCCTTAGTGATGAAGAGAAGACAGATATAATTGAATGCATAACAGACGGAAGTCCAAAGAATTCAGTCTTAAAATTCAATCGAAACTTACGAAAGACAACCGAATATTTCCGAGTTCTTCGATTTGAGAAACTCGACAAAAAGTTGAAAGAACACACTGGTCGACCAGATGCCATCATGTTTGAGACTTCAAAGCCTTTATGGTTTCATGGGGTGGCTCTGTTTGGTTCCTACATTGAACAAACTATAAATGTCCATCTAGAGATTTCCGACAGCAGAAATAACGTTATCAGGGCCCTCGGTCTGGCTTTCCAAAGCACCGAGTCTGAAGAAATGTATGATGTACTTCTACCTATCCCTTTTGAAACAATTGCTGGAGCACGATACAATGTTGTGGTTATTGCTGTCGGAAAATTTCGCCACATGTATCGAGGTGTCGAAGGAAAAAGAGAACTGACATTCAAAGACACCCAAATCACCTTTTTTGAATCAGGAAATTCGTCAAATGGAACCACAGTTAGCGAGGGACAGATCCCTGGATTTCTCTTATCATGATATCGCACAAAATAATTTTAACATCGTACAATGAAATACATTTCAATTATCGTATTTTGACCCTTAGTATACACACAAAGAGTAATATGAAATAACAGAATATTAACTTCCTTAAAAAAAGAATAAATTAAGGATATCAGGTTTTTTAAGTACAGAAGTAGGCTATATTAAGTACCTGTATGTGCTCTTATATATCACTGTACAGAGGAAAACAGCAAAGAAAATAATTGTTCAAGTTAAAATTAAACAAACTGCATTTTTGTACATGTAACCCCCCTTCCAAGCATAACTTCTTAAGGCTTTAAAATGAAAAAAAAGTAATATTGAATCTCAAAGACATCCAGTTATATGTGTAACATAGTAATCAAGTCATGTAAATCAATAACTCATTGGCTGATGACAATTACGAAAATTGCGTTGTGTGTTATATTGAGGTAATATTTGAGTCAGACGCAATACATTTCTTATTAAGGAGAAATATTGGACAATTTTACAGCCAGAAAAAAAAAAAATAAAGGAAAAGAGATTTTTCATAATGCAGAAGTACAGATACATTGCAAAATCGTTAACGCGTAGATTTAGTACCATACCAACATAATAGAGCTTAGAAATTTAAACTTGTAAGAATTCTCCATTTAAGAAGTGAATTATGCAACGGGACATGAGAGTTTGATACAGAAAATGTAATCAATAGAATTATCTGAAAAGAAGAGACGTATTCAAGCTTTCTCTCTCCTCTCTCTCTCTCTCTCTATAATTATATAATCTTATCTAAAATGGTGAGTATCTTGAAAACCATGTTGTATCCATCCAAAGTTGTTCGTCTATAATTATACGGTAAAATGTATTAATGGAGAATGTGCATCAGAGAAGATATGATTGTTGCCGACACAGATAGCTGGACAAACGTATAAACGACCAAGATATCGATTATAACAGATTCCTTAAAAGAAAATAATAGCCTCTTTCTCTTCCAAATTGGAAAAGGTAATTATATTGGCATGTGACATCATTCAAAATTCATTGATTAATTTAAAATCGGAAACTGTGATATGTAAGGAACTAAAATAACCAGCTAACCATTCTATCTATCTATCAACATGTAATATATATATATATATATATATATATATATATATATATATATATATATATATATATATATATATATATATATGACTAACAGGTTGCAGGACTTTCCTAGTCGTAGATCTTCATTTTTAATTCCTTTTAAATTTATAAAACAGAAGTGAGAATTAAGCCGTTAACTACCTGCCTTCTGCGTGGCAATAATATTTCCCAGAAATTACTTCATCAGTAATGATTTAGAAGCCAATTATTTAGAATGTCAACATTCCCTTGGGGTAAGTGATGTTTTAATGTACTGATGGCAGTATCTCATGCCAATAATTCATCTTTTCCTTTTGTATCCCTTGGGATTTTTTTTCTTCTCATGCTTTGCGCGCATTTTATTTATTAAATACTTTTATTTCAAGATGTTGAGATATTAAACAAAGAGCTCTTTTTTTGTAAGTACAGAAATTAATTTTTCCTGTCTTTACTAGTATCATTGCCTTAAGAAAGATAAGGGGATTGTAAATTTCTGGTTTTTGAATTTTTTTTTCCGACAGATGTGGCTACACTGTTGAATTGGTACAAATCTTAAGGACCCCTGTATACACTAACAAAAATGTGACCATTGGAAACATCTAAAAATAAAAAAGGTTAAGCTTATAAAGGTGTAAATATTGATTTTTATGCCCCCGTATCGAAGATTCGGGGGTATATAATTTTTGCCCTGTCCGTTTGTCCGCAAAAACTTTAACCTTTCCCATAAATTTTGACTGGTTGAAGCTACATAATGGCTTTCATATTTCACATGTGTATTCCTTGTGACAAGACCTTTCTTTGGGTACCATCATATTTGACCTTTTGACCTTGGGGTTTGACCCACTTTTGCAAAATTTTATGAGACATTAACCTTTGTCATAACTTTTGAACAGTTGGTGCTTGGGGTTTCAAACTTCACATGTGTATTCCTTCTGACAAGACCTTCCTTAGGAAACCAACAACTTTGACCTTGACGTTTGACCTACTTTTGAAAAACTTTAACCTTGGCCATAACTTTTGAACAGTTAATACTAGGGGTTTCAAACTTTACATGTGTATTCCTTGTGACAAGACCTTCCTTTGGATTCCAACCACTTTGACCTCTTGACCTTGACCTAGGAGTTTGACCTACTTTTGAAAAACATTAACCTTGGCCATAACTTTTGAACAGTTGGTGCTAGGGCTCTCATACTTCACATGTGTAATCCTTGTGACGAGACCTTTCTTTGGATACCAACCACATTGACCTTGACCTAGGAGTTTGACCTACTTTTGAAAAACATTAACCTTGGCCATAACTTTTGAACAGTTGGTGCTAGGGCTCTCATACTTCACATGTGTATTCCTTGTGACAAGACCTTCCTTTGGATTCCAACCACTTTGACCTCTTGACCTTGACCTAGGAGTTTGACCTACTTTTGAAAAACTTTAACCTTGGCCATAACTTTTGAACGGTTAATACTAGGGGTTTCATACTTCACATACATGTATGTAATCCTTGTTACAAGACCTTCCTTTGGATACCAACAACTTTGACCCTTTGACCTTGGAGTTCGACCTACTTTTAAAAATCTTTAATCTTTGCAATACCTTTTACGGCTTTCGTACTTCACATGTGCATTCCTTGGGACAAGACTTTCTTTTGGATACCAATAATTTTGGCATTGACCTTGGAGTTTGACCTACTTTTAAAAAACTTTAACTTTGGCCATAATATGTGAACGTCTGGTTCTAGGGCTTTCAAATTTCACGAACATGTGTATCACTTTTGACAAGACCTTCCCTTGGGGCCCCATTTGACCTTATCCTTGACGTTTTCCTTACCTTTAAAAACTAAACTTCGCCTTTGGAGCTAGGGCTTTCGAATTTCACAAGTATATTCCTCGAGACAAGACCTTTCTTTGGGTATCAACTGTTACATTTTTTTTTACCTCTTGACCTGGATTTTGACTTGCATTTAAGAAACTTTAACCTTCGCCATAATCTGCCATACGTGGGCATCAGTGTTTCACAAACACATCTTGTTTATTTTCATCATAGGATACCATAATTTTACTACCAAGAAAATTCTGAAAGACAAGAAAGCATTGATGAACAGAAATCACTTTTGCTTACTGAAAAGAGGGAACTACCTGCAAATAACGAGTACATGCAATTAATATATCTTGGCATAAAAATGTTAAAAATGCTTGATTTTGCTTAAATGAAATATGGAGATAAAGAACAACAACTAGGTCCAAAAGTCCATTGAAACAATGCAAATCGGGACCAGAGCAAACACGGATCTCAAAAAGCACCAGAATTGGGATCAGGTGCCACGGAAGAGCAAGCACTTCCCGCCAACCGGCCACAATCGCCCCCCCCCCCCCCCCGTGATTAGAGTAGCGATGTCAATTTATTTATCATTCAAACGCCACAAAATTATAACTCTTTAGTTTGCAGTTATATAGAAGTTTTTTAAGATCATCGTAATCAAAGGGTCCAATAAACGATCCCCAACGGTTCTTGTGACATTGATAAAAGTGTCAAACAAAAGAAACATCACTGTGTATTATATATCTAGATTTTTAATTTTCATAAATTACAAAAGTTCACTAAATTAATGCATTGTTTTGTGTACGAGAGAGAGAGAGAGAGGTAGGTTTGCATTATCACACGTCAGCCTTTGTTGCATATGATAACTTTGGAATCTTTGTCGGTAATGCACATTTTCATCTCCTTTATGTCTAGAGAAATTGGGACTTTGTCCTTGAGGCTTAAAATATTTGACATTTTACTACCGGATTCAGTAACATTTATAACAGTACCTTCATCTTTTAAAGCTAGGTACAAAATTTTCGTTTCCCTGTCACATGATACGTCCCCTATGTGGCCGTTTACAGACACTCGCCATATTTCTCTTCCCTCTCGTGAAATGCAACACAACGTATTTTTAAGATCCGAAACTACTATGTGACCTTCAGACGTCATACATAGCATATTGGGGACACTCTCCGGAGAGGTTAGGATCAGCTCCGTTGAAATTGATACTATCACGACACCATGTACGGTTATAATGTCGATACAAGTTTGAGACCATGAAGAAACTGCTACTCGATCTTCTGAAACTTGACAGATTCCAAAATATTTTTTGTCAGTTTGGATATATCTCTGAATGTTAAATTTCTCGCGTGAGGTTTCGACTATTTCTAACACTGATTTGTCCGGTTTTGTTATAACTATGTTCCCATTCTCACGTATACAACACATAGAATGGGGAACGTCGATTAGTGAAAGAGATCCTTTTATGTCACCGAAAATAGAAAATCGTTTGAGCTTAGCGTTTTCCCTATCAAGAATACACAAATCACTAGTGCCTGGAAGAAAAACAATTTTGTTAAGGTAGCAAGACAGTTCATCGGGTAATTTAGCATCGAAACTCCGGTCAACGCTTAAAATAACGTCATTTCCAGCCATTTTAATTAATTCTATTCAAGAGATGGCTTATGGAGAGAGGAGGTGTATTTGAGTTGTTCGTCTTCAGTTGCAAATCAGAAAAATCGGTGTCCAAGTCACTTCTAACTCCTTTTAATTCAACAAAGCCTACTGCTGAAAATCCACGAAGAAATTCCTTTACCTCGTCATACAAGGTGAAATTTAGACGTGCTGTTTTTTGGGCGGTTGTTATATCAAATTTGGTTTTGAGCTGATTTTCGATAATTGGTAGCAATTCAATTAAGTTTTTGTACTTCTTATCTTTCTTCAGGACTTCAATGTGACTTGCTGCTTCCAAAAGTGAATGTACAATCTTTTCTTTTCGATATATATTCTCGATTTAACTTCTGAACGTCAGAGCGAAGAACTGAGATCTGTCGTCTGCAGGTTTCAAAGATGTTCTCTATCCTTTGCTCCAAGTTAGCAATATCGTCTAAAGTTTTCTGCTTACTTTCCTCAAACGAGCGATCGTGGATTGTATCAAGTTCTGCGTCATTAAGCTAGCAAGTAAATAAAAAATCCATTTATTTCATTATCACAAGTCATCCTTTTTAGAAACTGCTAAATCCATGGAGAGTATTTTCATTATTATCCTTATATTAGCGGACATTTAAGTCAAAAATAACTTAACAATACAACAAAAAGCAACAAACATTAAAAATCAGGCAAATCGCATAAAATATAAGATATTCTTCCTTCAGTGGAATACAAAACAGACGTGTGTATTTTACATCGAGTCGATCCGCGTTTTAATATTAGATTTGGAACAACCTCTTGATTTTACTCATCGCCTACACTCGAAATAGTTTCTAATCCATGTAATATAAATAAATGCCAGTAGCATCTGTTTTTTGTAGAGGCAGTATTTTCACTCACTTCCTTAACTGATATGATTTACACTACATTTATATGATAAGGCATTATCTTCCTTTACAATTCTGATATATTTTTGTTATCCTATGAGCTATTGATTTAGTATTTTAGCAGGGGGGAAGTTAACTGAACAAATAGCTAGTCTTTGATAAGCTTCTTATCGGAATAAAAATATATACATACAATGTTATGTTAAATATAGAAAGTGTTCCTTGTATTCAATTCACATCTATAGAGCAAATACCGAGGTTTTATTGACTAAGTTTCACGGCCTAACAACATACATTTAAATGACCTAGTTCTGAACTTTGCATTAAATAAACCATTTCATTTAATCCAATGGGCTTAAAAACACATTTTTTATTGACTCAAGTTTAAATTAAACGTTTTTTTTTACCACAGTTATGAATACACTTATGAAACTTTTGAAATGGATGCAGTTAGTTGTAAAATACCATGGAAAACATACCTTTGAATGCAGTCGTTTTAGAACTCGTTCTATTCGTGGTTGAAGCTCTCGAAAAGAGTCATTTACAGGCAGACATCGACACAATATTCCCGAATGAGAGGTGTCAATGCACTTTGCACATATTACTCGCGCGTGATGAAAACAGTAATGATCAAGCTTCCTCCCCGAATGATCGCTACAGATGTCTGCTCGCGTTATTTCCGGATTTTGGTCATGTTTTGATAAAGTTATTTGTAGGTCAGCAATCAGCGAATCCAGAGGCAAATTATTGACAAATTCGTCATGCGAAACGTTTGGTACTATGACATCGGATCGACAAAGTGGACACGTCAATTTTCCACGCCCATTTTCGGCAGTTCTAATCAGTTGGCGAATGCAATCTGTGCAGAAGGAATGTTGACAGAGAAGTCGACGCGGACGGTCGTAGGACTGTAAACAAATGCGACACGTTAGGTATTCCTCCTTCAGATTGTGAATACTTTGCGCGGCCATTTGTAAACAAATGTAGGTGTCGTTGTGTGGGGCTCCAAAAGGTTTAACAAATAAAATTAGATTTTAATAATAATTATTAGATTATTTAACAAAAGTATTGTTGGCAGCTGCCTGTGTTTCGAATTTCTGTTGGATTTCCATTTTTAAAAATAAATTTTATGAATTACTTAAACTTAATTTATATAGTACATACATGTATACGATTATCTTTAATGTATACAACTATTTGCATAGATATTTAGGATTTATATATACATGTAAACTTACATTTTGTTACAATAGCAACCATATAGGTTTTGATTGATACTGATTTATGCAAGAATTATCATACATGTATTACAATTTGTTTTTGAAATGTGTCTTTATGATATGACTAGCCGAAGAACCAAAAATCTACGTATTTTTTTTCTTTGTTTGATCCTTGTTCGCCTACGAAAAGACAATTTACTTTTGAGGTTAAAAAAATACCAGAATCAGAACATTTCATAATCACATTAATCTTGAATCTTTGGCCTTGACTTTTTTCAAGAGGAGCAAAATCATGTCATCTTACCACTAATGTAACACTCGATCTTTGAATTTACAGTCTGTAATTAAACTTGTGTCTTTCTCAAGACATTCCCCACCGGTGAGGTAAATATGCGCTAGGTTTGGCTTTTCAGTTGAAATATGAGTTAGTTTGGCTTTTTATAAATGAAATATGAGTTAGTTTTAATTAGCTTTTCAGTTGAAATATGAGGTAGGTTTCAAATGACTTTTTTGGTGAAACTGAGGAGGACTTGTTTAAGCTTAATTTGCGTTTGGTGTTATAAGAAATTTCCGTAGTATGAATTTCAATATTGGAGAAACATGAAGATGTGCGAAATTTCTTCGTTTCTTTGCCGCTGTGAAGTAATGTGAACGCATTAGGGTCATTACTATCGTAGAAATCTTTTGTTACCATACATTGTTAATTGACGAATAAATTACAGACGCAAAAGCTTCTGTTTTTTTACAACCTTTTCCACAAATATGCTCACAAGTTACATGTATGCCAATCAATTTTTCGCAAAAGTCGCCTTACAATAAAAAAAATTTAACGCTTAAAGATAAAACTTGAAAACTTGAAATTAAACATAAAAACTTGAAATCTAGCATTTGTCATACTAGAGTGTTCCAAGGAACGCATGTGTCGCCTGGTCTTCTATCATTAAAGACATAAATAGAGCTAAACGCTGGTTATCTAATATCTTTTAAATATTTTACTAGCTATAAGGTAAACCCTGGTTATCTAATTCAATATTTTACTAGCTATAGCACTATAGTTCAAGAAAGGGAAAAAAAAGTCCACCGATAGTAAGACAGCGATTAATAATATTTATCATATAAAAGTTACAGTCAATATATAAACTTTAAGTAAAAATAAATACTCAAATTGAATTTATTAAAAATAATCATTCATTCATACGAAATTACTTCATCAATTCCTAAGATTTACGTGCCCAAGGCTTACGATGTTATACCGATTCAGAATTAACGGAACATTACTCAGGCTTTTCGTCAATTTGAGAACATAGCTGACCTTTTTTGTCAAGTCGAGAAAATTTCATTAGAATTTTTTTATTTTAAATACAAATTTGATTCAACAATTCCCAAGTTTCACATTCAAAAATCGGATTCCGATCCTGTTTATTTTCTAATGACAACTAATTGAATCAAAGTCTTGAAAGTACTCATGAGAGTTAATTCAGTTAGAAGTGATATCATTGGGAGTCGGGATCTAGTGATTGAATGTGTTAAGGTATTCAATGTATAATGACCATATTTTGCACATAATAAATGAATGGTCCGATATTTTTATTCATGGTAGCATTTTGAAGGTGTTGTCAAATAAAAATACTCCACCAAAGGATTTTACAAAATTTTGATTATTGTCCAATTAATTGCACCTTGATTTTTACATTGAAGTCTATGAGCAGTGCATGTTTTACTAAGATATTGTAAAAAGTAATTTGAACTTGATACAAATCTCTTGATGAAAATATGCATAAACTCTCTCTTCATTAAAATATGAAATAAAATGAATCATTTACCACATATATTTTGACACAATAATAATTAAAATTTTCATGTGAATTTAGTTCATTACACTTTCATCGTTATCTAGCAATATATATTCAACTAGTTTAAAATGATTCAATACCCATTCATTATACATTAAATACCTTAACAAGATTTTAGATACAAATCAACTGTTGCATATTTTCATAATGTTACAACACCAAACTTGAGAAATAGTTTAAAAAGAACTGGAATAACAAAAGACCTATGGGCCACAACACTCATCTGAGTAACTTTAGCCCTGATATTCTTTTTCAGATTTTCAAAGATTTTCCCCCTTATATTCCCGTAAAAATTGTCACCCAATATTACATGTACGGCCCAAACCTAACTCTAAGGAGTTTATGAATGCACATGACATGGAAATGTTATAAAATCAATTTGATAAGCAATGCCTTGCAGTAATCCTACATAAGAATTTTTCCCTGTATACATGCATTCAAATTTAATCCCAGTTGTAGCCAATTCTTATCGAGGATCTATAATTTGAAGGAAAAAAAATGAATCTACACAACTTAGAAATGTCTGCATACCAATAGTTTCTATTGTGGTCTTGGGAAGATTTCAATTTTTTCTAAAATAGTCCGATATAAAACTTTGGTGCACTGTTGTGGCCCCACCCTACCCCTGGGGGTCATGAATTGAATACTTTAGAATCTGCATTATGTCAGAATGCTCGAACATAAGTATCATATTTTCTAGTCCAGCTATTCTTAATAGGAAGATGTCAAATATAAAACTTTGATCCGCTCTACCACCAGGGCCCATGATTTGAAGAATTTAGAATCTACATTATGTCTGGAAGCTCTCACCCACATTCCAGATTTTCTGGTCCAGTGGTTCTTGAGCTTTTTACAGATTTGTTCCAAATACATTAAAATGTAAAACATTGATCCCCTATTGTGTCCCCATCCTAAATTAATATATTATCCAAATAAACCCCGAAACGCCTGCACCAGAGTTCATCCTTATTCCTCTCATTACAAAAGATGAGGACCGTAACTGTATTTATAATGTATAAGGTTTCATTCGAATAATAATTATCGTAAAAATGTCTACTTTTGTTTTCGATCAACAGAGAGAGAGAGAAAGAGAGAGTCGAGAGCAGTAGTGATAACAGTTGGCGGATCCAAGTTACTTGCAATTTTTAATGAAAATGACAACGAGCACTCATTCATTTTTTTATAAGACGTAATTATTGAACTATATGTAATCAATATGATCGGATCAATATGATCGGATATTTCCATTCTTATGTCGACACGATATATCACTGTGAGCTTGAGATAAAAGATACCACAGAATCTGACACATCTGTTTCATATTTGGGTATTTTATTTGAAATAGACGTCAATGGTAATCTAAAAACAAAGCTTTATGATAAACGTGAATAATTTAAATTTTCAATCGTCAACTTCCCTTACCTATGCGGCAATATACCATTATCACCTGCATACGGAGTTTTTACCTCTCAGTTGATTCGATACGCAAGAGCGTGCTCTACGTATGAACAGTTTATAAAACGAGGTAAATTATTGACAAACAAGTTGATGAAACAAGAATATCAGCTGTCTCGTTTAAAGTCATCATTTCGTAAGTTCTATGGTCGATACAATGACCTTGTCAGCAAATACAATTTATCATTGAGTCAAATGCTGACTGACGTTTTTCATACAAATTGTTAGGCCATTATTTACACACTGAATTGTCGACGGATTTTTCCGTTATTTCCCGATCATGAGAAGGAGCACACGGCGGGTGTGACCGGTCGGCAGGGGATGCTCACTCCTCCATGGCACCTGATCCCACCTCTGATGTTTGATGTCTATCACTCAGTCAAATGCTGACTGACTTTTTTCATACTAATTGTTAGGCCATTATTTACATACTGAATTGTCGACGTATTTCCCCGTTATTTCCCGATCAACAAAGAGCACACGGCGGGTGTGACCGGTCGGCAGGGGATGCTCACTCCTCCATGGCACCTGATCCCACCTCTGATGTCTTAGAGGTCCGTGTTTGCTCTGCTCCTATTTTGTAATGTTTAATGGACTTTTGAGCTCGAATACTGTTCGTTATCTCCACATATTTCATCATACAGTTTAAAATACTAGTATGCACGTTCGATTATTTTATCCTTATTGGAAATTGAAATAGAGTATCCGAGGTATATTACTTATAAACAACAGGAACAGGTATGAAAAATAAAGTTTCTAAATGGAAAGAGATAAATATCAATTTATGAAATTGGCATTTTTCGTGTACGTACAAAAAAGAGAGAGAAGAAAAAAGCAAACAAAATAAGGGAGGACATATAATTATCTACTTCTGCTTCTACAGCAACTGCGGGATTTTAAATAAAGTAATTTAAAATTTAAAAATAAAGAAGTAGATGTATGTAGATGTACATGTATGTCACCTCCTCAGATGAGTGTTGTGGCCCACAGGTCTTTTGTTATTCCAATTCTTTTTAAACTATTTGTCAAGTTTGCTGTTGTAACATTATGAATATGTGCAACAGTTGATTTGTATCTGAAGCCCCCGCTAGTATTTTAATAGTGGGAGTGAGTGGTTCATGTAAAAGTTATTTAACCCGACAAATACTGCAACACAGGAACGGAATGTTTAAAAAACCGATCATTCGGATGTTTTGTTATAATGGCATGTGCCAAGAGTTGTACAGTCAAATGAGAAAAGAAATTCCTTTCATTGAGTCTCATCAAGGGTTCCCTCCTAACGAAGGAATGGTTGAATGGGGAGGTGGTGAAGGACATAAAATATTAGTGCTAGACGACCTCATGATCGAGCAGGATGACAACAGGGAAATGATCCAATTGCTTTGCGTCGGATCACAATATCACCGTCATTCATTTATAATTGCAAAATTTATCATAAAGGCAAAGCTATGTGCACTGCTTCTCGAAATTGCTATTATTTTATCCTGTTCCCATCTTACAGGGACCGCTTACAAATTAAATCGTTTGGAAAACAGCTAGCTCCAGGGAAAAGTAAATATTTCATGGACGCTTTTGAGAAGGCCACATCTAAACGTGATGCCTATTTGCTCGTGGATTAAATCCACATTCAGACAAAACTTATCAGTTGCGCACCGACATTTTACCTGGACAGGTCACTAAAGTTTTTCAACCGAAATGAATGACGAAAACATGAAGTTTCTTTGTTGGTACATAGCATCGAGTCCGTACATAACTCTCTATGCCTGTTTAGAACAAATAACTGTCGTAGAGCGCTAGAAAAGTGTAGATTTTCATATCTCACCACTTTCAATTCATAAAATCATAAAAAAGTCCAACGGACTGAACATGAAGGTCATGTATGCTAACAACGAACTTAAACAGCTAGCAAATCAGTTTGGAAGAGAGAAGACGGTTGTCGTGAAATACCACGGTGATTTTAAATATCTACACGTATACGACAACAGAAAGGAGTCAAAACGATTGGATATGACAATTTCTTTTAAGACAAAGGTAAATATAAACTAATTGTCATTATGAAATTATTTCATTAACGACTTCCAAAAAGTGTTTGTTGTTGAAAATTTGGTTAAAATATTAGATTAAAAAATGTAATGAAAAATTTAATTGCAAAAAAGAAAAAAAAATGTATTCTTATTTTTTTTTTTTTCAAAATTTCATAACAGTTAATTCTTATTTATTTTCAGCCGCTTCTTTCTGATGTGTTGAAAAAGAGAACACGGGAAATGGATTTAGATAATTTTGGAAGCATTTTCGATTACACTAACCCCCTCTCAAGTCAGAGCCCTTTACAGCTATTAGAGCTCCACAAAGAAGGGGGACACGAGGAACTGGAAAGCCAGGAACATCAGGAATGGGAACGACAGGAACAGGAACGTCGGGAATGGGAAAGCCAGGAATGGGAACGTCACGATCTGGAACGCCAGTAATAGGAACACAAAGGACAAGAACACGGGGAACACCAGGAACAAGGTCAAACTTTTGTTAATCTACAGGAACTTAATGTTTTTTTAAAGGCAGTTCAGGAGGGGAAGCTTGCATTCCCTGTATTTCCCGAGGCCTTACCTCTCAGCACTTGAAGCCATTACTCTCACCCCCTCAGCACCTGAGTCCATTACTCTCACTCCCTAGGCACCTGATACCTCAGCAACCGATGCTACTTTTTCCACCTCCTCAACAAATGATGTCATACTTCGTGCACCCTCAAGACATATTCATGTGGAACAGGACTTTAGTCCTTTGATTTCGAATTATACAACAATCGAACCCATTACACCCGTGAAGGTAAAGAAAGGATTTCAAATTAAAATTCCTGCATTTAAAAGACTTTGTAATTTCTCTTTCACACCACTGCCACCCTATAAAAACTAAGCCATCAGAAGAAAAATTGTTATGGTGTTTTTTCCAAGACTTATTTTCCATTGCATATCTATACATCAGTTATATGTGCTCTGTGTGTTTGGATGTTGAGTGAGATCTTCTCTTTTTTTTTTATTACTAAAGTCTGCAGTTTCTCACGTTTTAGACAACGTAAATGAAAAATACTAATTCTTTTTTGTTTGAATAATTTTATTATAACATTTAGAATAGACAGATATTATAGTTGTTGTGTCTTAAATATCCATGGCATACTAGTAAATCTAATAGATAGTTTTCAGTAGGCCCAAATTAACAAGAGTTATTTCCCGTTGGCCGCCATATTGGAGGTCAACATGCCCATATTCCTTCATTATTCAACCAACTATAACTTTTTATACTCGCCATTTTGGGGTAGGAAGCATTATTTTTCTGAAATATATACATTTGTTAAAGCCTCCCTTTTTTCACAGTTTTTATTCTTTTAAGATTTCCCCCCAAATATTTCTGTTAAATCCTCTTAAAAATGGTAAGACAAAAAGAAAAAATTACCAGGTTGACCACCAAGATGGCGGCCAAGGGAAATAACTCGGAGAGAAAATACGTCATATGAAAACTATCTATATAAACTTTAAATATTTACAATGCTTTATATGTGTAGAAAGCGTGTCTGGCATGAAATAACACATTTCATAGACCTATATCCAAAAAATCCAATGTAATTCAATGTTATATTTGATAACCGTAAAAACCGAGGTCCCGTGTCGCAGTAGATGCAGGCACGAAAACGATCCCTCACTGCTCAATGGCCCTGAGTGCCGAGGATAGGTCAAAATTTGCAGCTCTTCACCGGCAAGTGGTGACGTCTCCATATGAGTGAAAAATTCTCGAGAGGGATGTTAAACAACAAACAAACGAAACGTTTTAATTAGTTTTTTGTTTCTCATAAGATAATTATTACCGTCTTCCTTGGAAGACGGTATACAGAGACCTGAGTTGAAGTATTTTATTGATTTATTTTATTTTGGTTGAACTTTCATATAGTAGGGCTAATGTCAGTAAAAAGTTGATGAAGAAATGCTCAAGAATAATACGGCCTAATAGGTGTATGCCAGTCTACTGTTTAAGGTTGTTGCTAAAGACGGCCAAGCTTTTTGAAAAAGCTCTAATTGTAATAGAAAGTTGATACATGAACTGCTTCCCAACATGGGAGTGCGCAAGATGTAAACACAGAACGTAATGTTTCTGGATATCATTTAGAGTTAATATTGACATTTTTTGAAAATGACCCATACACATTCTTCGACTATCGAAATTATTATAGAATTAAGGCTGGAGAGTTTACTTGCATATTGCGTTATTTGCATTGTTACATATATAACTGTAGTGTATATAGTATAGGAAGAGACTCGTTTTGAGGGAAGCTCGCGATGGAAGACATTTTTTTCATTAGCAAGTCTTATCATGGGTGTCCTGGAGATTTGGGTGGTTTGTTGATATGGACAACTTTGGAACCAAAGTCTGCCCCTGGTAAAGGCAGAATCCCTATCCTCAATTTCTATATACTTATTTAGATGTAAAAGTTACAAGATGGCAAGGTATGAGTAAGTATGAACATTAATATTATTAAGTTAAAATGTAAAAAACAAACTCAATATTAAACCATATTACTAACATTTTAATACTGAAAAATTTACATTAATTTGTAAAGAGTATGTACGAGCTGAATCAACAATAAAGAGATTAAAGGATCGGATACCTAGTGAAGTTAATGCAATTTTGTTAATAATAAAGTAAACATACTAAATTGTATTGTTCTTGTTTAACGATTAAATAAAATGAACGTTGATGCATTTTTTTTAAACATAACGATACATTGTAGATATGCAAGTTACAGATATGTAAGGACAAATTATGGCATAAAAGAATCACCCTACGTCTTGTCATCGATTAGTTTTTTCCACTTTTCAACACAATTTTGAGAGTAGAAATTACAACTGTTGTTGTTTTATTGAGTGTATATTATTAATGTAAATACAAGTAGAAAAAAAATTAGGCCTAGCAAGGTAAGACATAAATCAATAGGCCACAACCCTTACCCAGGTCACCTAGAATCTACTGTTCTTCAGGAAAAATATTTTATTAATATTTTTACTCTCTTTATTCCAAAGAAAAAAATTAATCTCATATTGCGATCTGACCGTTCACGGTAGCTCAGTCGGTAGAGCGCTCGCTCCGTGATCGGGAGGTCGTGAGTTCGAATCTCGGCCGCGACAGACCTAAGTCGATAAAAAATAGGTAGCAACTGTTCCTTCGCCATGCGCTCGGCACTTTGGAGTGAAAGTTGCGGGTCTTTCGGATGAGACCTTAAAAGCCGAGGCCCCGTGTCACGGCAGGCGTTGGCACGATAAAGATCCCTCACTGCTCAATGGCCCTGAGTGCCGAGTAAAGGTCAAAATTTGAAGCCCTTCACCGGTATATGGTGACGTCTCTATATGAGTGAAAAATTCTCGAATGGGACGTAAAACAATATACAATCAATCATATTGCGATCTGTGTCTAGCATAAAGGGGCTATGTTTACACAGCACTTGAATCTCCTCATCGTCGGGATGATCCAATGCCAAGAATATTTAAACCTTGCCTTGTTTTTATGGAAAAGATTTTTTTGAATTTTTTTTCTCGTGTAAATATGAATTATGTAAAATATGATTCTCAATATACATGTACCCTCATCCTAATGCAAAGGTCCATAATTTAAAGAAGAACACAGTATCCAAATCATAGAAATGTATGTTTATATTTATAATCAAGTGTTAGTTTGGACCTGCTATTTAAAAAAAAAACATGTCTTAGAGATATTTGTGAAACACTTAATATGCCCCCCTTTGAACATACATTGTAGAGTGCATAAGCCTTTATTATGGGCAGTATACATTATGGACAGTGTACATGCAAATGAAATTGACCTTTTGAACTTAAAATCAATAGGGGTCACCTACCGGTACTATCTGAGATGCATCTACCAGAAATAGTCTTCTACATCACATCTTTGGCCAAAACATGTTTATCATGATATATCATTAATTTGTTCGACCCTTGCAGAGATAATGAACGCAGAGCAAATAATTGGAATTTTTTTCTAATCCAAGGGGCATAACTCTGTCAAAAAATGCATTCTGCTCTCAATTTTAACATTATAAATTTATTTTAACATTATAAATGTAACCAAGATCTTGAACAAAATGTTTTCCCCCAAAGCTTTTAAACCGTTTTTAACCTTTTATTTGTGAAAAGTGAACTTCGAGATCATTATATTAAAATTTGAACAAGTATAAAGTCAAATAATTATACTTTACATCATTATTACAATTTGACAGAGTGGTGCAAACAATTCATATCTTAAAGAAGTTGCTCAATGCAACTCTAAGCACAATAAAACTTCATGTACATAAGACTAAAAAGGTAAGAGTAGTTTGAATTAAAAATATAACAATTTATAAATATGTATTGTTTATGCTGGGTGAAGGGATTTTATATGCCATTCTTTACACTAAGAGTAAACTACTAGCCTGAGCTGTGCAAGGGAAAATGCCAGTTATGACAGAAATATCCTTAACACGGATATTATAGATGCGGTCATAGGTATGTACATGTATCTATCTATCTATCTATAATATCCTCCTATCTCTTACTTATCAATTCTGTTGATGGCGAATATAGAGAGCGCTCTAGTCATGTATGAGAATTTAGCAGTTGCTGACACATACTGTTCAGATATTTTTTTAGTTATTATTTAAATGATTTATTTGATAAATTTTAGCGTTTGGTGTCAAGTATTCGAGAAAACATACTAGTATCACTGAAAGGGAAGCGGCACAAGCCATAATTGGAAAACGTAGAGACATACATCAAGAGCTTGCAAAAGTTGTGAAAAAACCCTAAAAATAAAGTGCATTTTTAAATCAGTCAATTATTATTTATATTACCCACTGCAGAAGAATAGGAATCACCTTGTCCGTCTGACTATCTGTCCCTCCGTTTGCAATTATCTGGAGAAACACCAGAGGCTCAAACTTGGTACACATTGTTCATGACCTTAGGATACCTCATGACCTTGACCAAAAGGTCATTCTGGCAATTTTAATGTCATTGGCAAAAAAAAACCCGTCCCGACCATTACTTTGAAATGGAGAAACGTTGAAAATTTGAACTTGGTACAAATATTCTTCACAACCTTCAAGGTCCTTCAGATATGGCTTGACCTTCATCCAAGGTCATTCCGGCAAGTTCAAGATCACTTGCAGGAAAGGATGTCCAGTTTATTTCAGGCCCATAACATTCTAACGGATTAACATTGGATGTCCATATTTCAATTTAAGATAATTTATGTCTAAGGATGTGTCATTTTCTTAAACAAAGGTAATTTTGGCAAGTTCAAAGTCATACTGAGAAAACTCTATAGAGGCAATTTATTTTAGAAAATGCAGCGGAGTTAGTATAATTTTGTGAGCTCACCCACAATTCCCTCTACTTTGATTCACAATTTTGAATTCAGTGCAATCTTTAAAATAAATTGAAAAAAAAAAACACTATTTATAATCTTTAATGTCAGTTTTCTTTTTTATAGTTGTCAACAAAATGTGTAAATGAAACAAAAAAGGGTTGAACTTGACTAAGGTTGGAACAAGAAAACCCTAAATTTAGGTATTTCGGATGTATACTCCTGATTTTGGATCACCAACAAGCTTCTCACAATTTACTCATATATTTGCATGGAGGCTTTTTTTTTGGGGGGGGGGGGGCGAATGTAATGAATTGTAGGATACTAACCAGAGGCTAATTTAATTTTAGCAACAGCTATTTTAGCTGCAGATCTGTAGCTCGCTGGTCTGAAAAGATTGGGATGGACGACTAGAAAGCTACAGTGCCACCTATTGAAAAAAGTGTATATTTATTGCGCACAAAAAGTGCGCTGTTTCTTGATTTATTTCTCCGTAGATATCAAAATATTACTTACCGTGTGTTTTTAATATACTATTTTACTACTTCCAACAACAAAACTGTATGTAAAAGTCATGTACGAAGTGCGTTGGACCGAATTGTCTTGCCACCCAAGATGGCAGTATGTGGAGGTGAAATTTTCGATGGTCTCAATTTTAGGCCCAGGAGAGCTATTAACAACGATTTTGGGAAAGGTTTTATTGTGGAAGTAGTGAAAAAATATGTTAGGAACACACGGTTTGTAATATTTTGAGATGGAAGTTTGAATATACGGAGAAATAATTCGAGAAACAGCGCATTTTATTGAGCGCAATAAATACACACTTTTTTCAATGCGTGGCACTGTAGCTCTCTGGTCGTCCATTCCAATTTTTTCAAACCAGCGAGCTACACATCTGCAGCTACAGCTATTTGACCATTGAATAGTTGGGCAGTGTATATAAAATTTAACCACCGGCTAACTTCACTAGTGGTCAAAATTAACCTGAGTGTGTTTTTAGCAACCCAGTCCTGGACTTTAATTTATCGATGGAAATGGTTGTATAAAGTGTTGAAAAGTCTGATGTTACATGTACCGATTTTGGTAAAATTTTGGGATTTCAAATTTTCTAAAAGTTCCTTGGAGTTTTTAAGCATCCACATCTTATTTCCACCACTTCTCTTATATATTTACTCCTTTGAAGTGAAAGTTGCGAGTCCTTCAGATGAGACCTTAAAAACCGAGGCCCCGTGTCACGGCAGGCGTTGGCGCGTTAAAGATCCCTCACTGCTCAATGGCCCTGAGTGCCGAGTAAAGGTCTAAATTTGAAACCCTTCACCGGTATATGGTGACGTCTCTATATGAGTGAAAAATTCTCGAATGGGACGTAAAACAACATACAATCAATCAACCAAACTTTAAATCAACAGTGAACCAGTTTATTAACCTCTAACAGCTAGATAAATCTTCTCACTCCACGGTCATGCTCTTAAAAATCAGTTATGCGTTGAGCATGAACAACAGGCATTGCTGGGTGAGAATCTCTTCCGCAGAGCAGACGCAAAACTATCTATGAATTTTTTCTATTGAAAGCCCTTATTACACAAATTTATGTCTTCATACTGGTCATCTTTAGCTTTACACCTGCATGTGTTTAAATGTATCATCAATAATAACTGGTAATTTATTATCGAAAGGAAATGAAAACAAACTTTGTTTTGCTTTTCCTAACAGCTTCAAATGCACTCTCCTGAGAACCATGCTGGCTAGATATTTTATCAGTTCTGTTCGAAGGCTAAGGGAGAGATGGCGCAGGGACATACAAAAGAAACAGCTAAAACCCCAAAATGACCTTGGACCTCAAAAGTTTCAGAAAGCAACTGGACTCTGCTTTTGAATCAGAAGAAACCCTTTCCCTTGTTTCCACTAGCTGGAAATGGAAAAAAAATCTAATTGATGATTATGTCGTTGGCAAAATTCGAAAACTTTAATTCCTGCTACAGTTAATTAAAAACAATTATAAAATTAAACATTTCCAACTTATTTTAAGAAAACCATGAGCATATCTACATACCTGTTTCATCTGGGGAACAATAAATTTGTATGATGTGATAACATATAGGAAAATTGCAGAAAAATGACGTCCAATCCACCGAGTACCTCGATCTCCAACTCTAGTCAGAATTAATAGCTTTTCATCATCAGACTTCGTGGTTTTCATACGTTTTATGCAGAACAGCTCAATTCAGGGCACTACTGTAGACAGGGTTTTTTGTCGCCCTTTCATACTTGCTAAAAAATTTGCCCCGTTTTAAATTTGCCCATTCATAATTCTGTTTAAAAATTATACTGTGCTTTTTGAATTCGCCCCGTTTTGAATTCGCCCACCTGTGTTAGGGGCGAAAATAATACGGGGGCGAAATTTTCCCTGTATACAGTATTTTTTTTTAAACTTATACAGGCTAGCTTATAAAATATTCACTCTCTCATGTGATTTCGCTTTCTGAATACATCTTTCAGACTTAGTTCTAGCCAATGAGGCATGCAGTGACTGGTTAAAATTGTTGGTGAGCCTTTCTCGAGAATAGGACTTTTACCATATTTACATCCTGGCATTACAGTGGCTCCATCACAGCTTAAACCAACAACCTTGTTGGATATCTCGTTACAGTTCATCTTCAAACTACTGACAACTGTATCCTGTTATCCTTGAACAGTATTTTCCGCTGTAGCTTTGGCTACTGAATGTACACCAATGAAGTTACCTGTCACAATGCCTTATTTCCATGTGCTCTACGTATGTACAATTTCTAAAACGAGGTAATTTATTGACAAACAAGTTGATGAAACAAGAATATCAGCTGTCTCGTTTAAAGTCATCATTTCGTAAGTTCTATGGTCGATACAATGACCTTGTCAGCAAATACAATTTATCATTGAGTCAAATGCTGACTGACGTTTTTCATAGTTACTAATTGTTAGGCCATTATTTACACACTGAATTGTCGACGGATTTTTCCGTTATTTCCCGATCATGACAAGGAGCACACGGCGGGTGTGACCGGTAGGCAGGGGATGCTCACTCCTCCATGGCACCTGATCCCACCTCTGATGTTTAGAGGTCCGTGTTTGCTCTGCTCCTATTTTGTATTGTTTAATGGACTTTTGAGCTTGAATACTGTTCGTTATCTCCATATATTTCATTCCACTCTTGGACAAACCACATCACTTGTTCCTTAACAGGTGACTCTGGATCAATATCCTATTACCGATAAGATCTAGTGCCTCTGATCTAACTTGAGATATTCTGAAACTCAACCTCAGCAAAAGAATTGATGAAAACTTTTGCAGAGTTAATGTTCCTTTATGTTCTCCGTAAATTAATCCCTTTCATTTCATCTCATTCACATATCCAAGTTTCTTTTCACGAGAGCATGACAGGTACGAATTTTTCCCTAGCTTTCCGAACTTCTCTCTTTATTAAGTGTACAAATTATCTTCTTTGCCTCAAATTTTTCATAGAGTTTGCTCTTTCCCTCGTGAACGTTTACCGCTTTGTGAAGCAATGAATTTTCATGCTTTGTTTTACTGTTTAGTTTGTATCAGGTATAACCAGTCACGAACAGCCGAGACCATTGGGTATTTAAATGTATTAACTTACAATATAAACACGTAATATACCTTCTCCAGCGTTTTCTAACCAAGGTAGCTTGAATTTCAATGATTAAAAAAAATTCGATTCCTTTTTATCATATGCTTCATGATAACCTTTTCCATCCGTAACCTTTGGGGTTTTTTGGTTCAATCCCCCCACTGATGAACCGCCACACTGTTCCGTCAATCATGTAAAGCCCTGTAGCAACGGTTTTTAAAGGGGTCCCTCCAAAAAAAACTAACAAGCAAAAAAAAAAACAAACAAACAAACCGTACTGTCAAAACTCGAAAATTCTATTTCGGGCAAGGGAGGGGGAGGGGGGTTGGAGTTTTGTTTTTGATACATTTTTTTTTAAATGCTGGAATTTGGAAGTGCTCAGACTCTTAAAGCAATAAACCAGTAGCTCTACTGGTTTGTACATATAACAATGGAAGAAAAAAGTAGCACTTGGACTTGATTGATTGCATGTTGTTTTACGTCCCGTTCGAGAATTTTTCACTCATATAGAGACGTCACCATATACCGGTGAAGGGCTTCAATATAGACCTTTACTCGGCACTCAGGGCCATTCAGCAGTGAGGGCTCTTTATCGTGCCAACACCTAACGTGACACGGGGCCTCGGTTTTTAAGGTCATGGATACTCTGTGACTAATTTTACAAAAATTTCTTGAGATATGGACCATATTCCAAAAAGTTGACACACATCGCACATGTGGCCAAAGCATTAACTCTTTGAGCCTCTGGATCATAACCCTGAGTGCTGAGTACATTGTAAGGGTCTAAATTTAAAACCATTCACAAATATACGGTGACGTTTTTATACGAGTGAAAAATTCTCAAATGGGATTTTGAACAACACAATTAATCAATTCCCCCCGTTGTAAATGAAATGTTATATGTAACCTTAATTTGCATGCAAGGATGCTTCTTCATTATGATATCCCGAAAAAAGGCAATAAACCAATCGTATTGAGCACGTCTTGCCTTGGGACACAGATCTCTTTTGTGTTTCTTGATACAGGTGATAGTGTTATTAAAACTCTGCATTTTACCTTTCAAGAAATACTTTTTCAAATTGTTGGAGTATTCCTTTCATGCCACTGCTTAAATTTCCTCGGAGAAAACTTTACTTTTACCTAATTTGGTACTCCTTCCACTAAATGCCGAAGTCTAGACACATTAAGATTGTACGCTGACATTGTGTGTTTGGAATAGACGAATTCTTCTTGTACAACTTCTCTCTTTTGACAAAGGGAAGGGGGTTGTATACTCCATTCCGGTATTTCTTTATTTTTAAAGTAGCGTGCAAAAAACGACACCTGCGGCTAGTTATTTTAAGGAAAGATTGGTGATACCCTGCTGTCACATCTATCGCTTCACATCTCAAAATGTCGCATCGTCTGGTAAGTAATCAACATTTACATTGGATAGTTAATTTTTTTAACTTAACGAGCAACAGACTTCATACCTTATATCGTAAAAACATCAAAAGTAGTCAATTTACAAGTGCATTTAACTACTTATCTGCATTTCTGTTATCGTCTGATATATTTACATCTAGAATGATATCATATAATCACATGATCATACATGTTGAAAAAAAGGTATGGAACGCAGTTTCAGCAAAAATTATATAAACAAGAGATTTTACATATGTGACTTCAAACAAGTTAGAATAATTTACCATCAATTAAACTTTTATCATAATGTTATTATTTAATTATCTTTTGGTTAAAGGGTGCAGCAGGGAAAATGTAATAAAATGAAACATAACCGAGAAAATCTTAAGAAAGCATTCAATGCTACTTTGGAGGGAATGTCAGTGTACAAAGCAGCAAAGGTGTATAGTGTGCCAGAGTCCGCTCTAAGGGACAGAACTTTGGGAATTGTTCCTATTGATGTGTCCATTGGATTTACACCCATCTTCAACAGAGATCTAGATGAAGAAGAAAAACTATTAAGTGCATGGCTGATGTTGGTTACGGCTACAACAAAAGAGGAGTTCAGACATTGGCTCGGGAATATATAGCAAGTTTAGGAAAAGATCCTACGCACCAAAGCTCAAACTCATCAACTTAAAGTAACTGTTGGTCTTATGAGTTCTTGCAAAGATGGCTAGATTTGAAAGTAGCATCTCTACAGAAATTGACAACCTGTAGAGCTGAGGCAGCATCTAGGGATAAACCGAATTCCTATTACAAAGAACTGCCATCCATAATGACAAGGCACAACATTAAACAAACCCCTGAACAAATTTATAATAAAGATGAAACTGGACTCAGCACAGAGCACAATCCACAAAAAATCATTTGTAGTAAAAGCACAAAACCACAAGCCATTACATCTAGATCATCACTTACCACCATCATAGCTGCTGGAAATGCAATCGGAAATTATCTGCCACCCTTCTATTTGTTTAAGGGGAAACGATGTCGGATGATCTACTGAAAGGGTCTGGAGCTGAGGGCATCATGACAGAGACTGGATTGGCAAACACACAAGTATTTGAAAAGTACTTGACTGAATTCTTTGCAAAGCTCACGGGAATCAGTGACAATAGAAACCAGAGGTCTGTTTTTGGTATTATATGATGGACACAGTTCCCATGTCAGTCTAACCTTAACAGACTGGGCGAAACGACATAATGTCATTTTATTTGTCCTGCCACCCCACACTAGTCACCTTACCCAGCCATTGAATGTTGCTATTTTTAGACTATTGAAATCTATGTATAACAAAGAGTGTCAGATGTTTTTACAAAGAAATCCTGGAACAACTTGTAGCTGAACTTACAGCAAAACCTTATCTTAGAGCCTTATCACCTGAAAACTTAAAATCAGCATAAAAAAACCCCCAGGAATCTATCCATTTAACAACAAGGCCATTTTAAACTCAGAAGTTGCTTCATCCATAATATACAATCAAGACAAGGACGATACCACTGACAATAACAAAGATCAAAATAATCAGTTGGCTACTAGGAAGCTAACCTCTACAAAAACGAACATCCATGGAAAAGAAAACATTGAGATAGTCCAAGATGACACATTCTTGGACTCTAGAAAGATCCAGACCGTACCGAAAAACCCGAAGAAAAAAAATCATTCCTCCATTTATCACAGGCAATTTATTGAAGCAATTTTTTTTCCCCATAACATTCTGAAAAAATGCACTTTGAAAGATATTTTTAATCTCAAAATGATTTACATTTTAAATAACTTGTTCATTGAATTTAATGACAAAATTTTGCTTAATTGTAATGCTGGTAGCGCTAGCGCACCATGCATGTACACTGGTATCAGAGTAACGTCCTTTGACACTAGTACTTACTGGCGGTATAGTTTTCATGTGTATTTCAAGATTTAGTGAGTAAACAAAACAATTTCAAGCTGATACATTATTGAAACACATGTTTTATTGTTGATGATTGACATTTTTTGTTCACAATTCTAAGTATTTAATTTTGTTTTCAACCCTCATCTATAAGTACACCGGTGCCGTAGAAACCCGGCATAAGTGAAGAGTTTGTCGGTTTTTCAGTGAAAAGGGCAATGGGCGAGGAATTGGATAATGCATTTCTAATGCAACTTGGGGAAACTCTGAAGGTGAGGAATCAAGAATATATGATGGTGCTTCAAACATGTCAGGAGTGAGAAAAAGGAGTACAGGCTAGAAAAAAAAGAGATACTCCGGGAAATATTTACACTCATTGCAAGGCAAATTGCCTTAATCTTCGCGGGTATGTTAAGGAAGCATTCAAATCATTTCATGGGAAATGAAGCTTTTCGAAAAAATTTAAATTTGATAAATTATGAAAGCCGCCGATAAAACGTAAACTATTAGGCCTATTAACTATCGTATAAAGACAACAGAGTGCCTGAGACCAAGAAGTGCACCACCACGACGTCATCACGTGACTGCTTTTAATAGCAAAATATTCCTTTTAAAAGGAAACAAAACGACACTACCCCGGGGTTTGATAATTTCTTTAAGTAACTAATATAGTTCAAAATCATCTCTTATGCCTTAAAAGTGCTGCTAGAGTCCCATTTACCGGTCGGGAAAATAATTATTCCATACATTCGCACGAAACCTTACCCGATGTTTTGCATTACATACATGTACATATTACCAGAGATATTACTTTAAACCATGTTTAACTCACGATTCTAGCAACATTTTCAAAGTATGATAGAACGCAAGATTTCGATCTGTACAAATCTTATGTTTTGAAGTATCAAGCTGAGTGTTGTTCTTTTTTGCATTATTGTTGTCACGAATGACAGAGAAAAGGTCGACAGGGATACGTAACGGTAAATAACTGACTGTTTTCAATAAAAGATGTAATCGATGAATATAAATTAGCGTACTTAATTAACAAACTTTTAACTCCATATGAATCATACATAGTATTTACGCTATTTGCTTAACAACCCCCTTTTAAGTATCTTATCACATGCTATCTTGGCTCCTTTTTTCAGCTCTTCAAAGATTTTTTAATTAAATATTTCGGATTTCCAACGTTTCGGCAAGAGCATCACTGAAGAGACATACAGTGTAATTTGCCGAAATGCGCATCTGGTGCATCAAAATCGAATAGCCGTGTTTCGAGTTACGCCGGAACACCGTTTTTATTCCCCGTTTAGTCACGCCGATCACGTGATTTTAGGAAAATGGTCCACGGTTACTTCCGGTTTACATTCGAGTCGGGTTGTTTACTTCAGTTACGCCTGAAATCGAGATTACGTACGCCTGAAATCGTCTATTTATGTGTGTAATATAATGTGTTAACCGTGAAGGTAGAAATATATTTTAATGTACGTTTATTTGAAATATCTAGGGTTCTCCTTTCTGAGTTAAAACCAGTTCTTGTTCATGTATCCCGCGATATCAGTATCAGTTAATATGTATTTTAGGAAATAATACATTGTGAAAACACAGTTTAACGACTACTTTGTTGTATTTTACTCTATAAGTTGTTCATGTACTTCATTCTAGAATGTAGTGTCAACATGCGCTGTCGTGAATTGTCAATTGGGCGGAATTACAGCAACTGTAAAAAAGGGGAGGGGTGAAAAGGAGACTTTACATAAAATCGCTGCGTCCTCTATAATGACACAAAGTTCTAAATGTATATATGATTGTTACACATATTCAAACATTATTTCAATATGTGATGAAATGGAAATTCATGGTTCAAAGCCTGACAATTGGGTACATCAGCTCAAAAGTCATCATCTCATGATTTGTTCATATCCAAATTTCACGCACAAGATCTAGATCAAGGCATTTTAATGCTAGAATTTTTTATTTATTTATTTTTTTTGGGGGGGGGGGGGGGACTTGTTCGGTTTCTTAAGCTGCTGCATCAATATAAACTTGTAAAATCCCTTATTTCAAAAAATCAATTTAAAAAATATCTTGCTACTGCTTGACACTAAAATTGTCCAAGATCTCCAATGAAGTACGACTGAGGAAATACATGTACCTTGTATTAAGTGTATCAAATTTTACATTGGAATTCAATCTAAAGTTGAGTGTACTGCCTCAGTGGTGGTCAAGATAGTGCACAGAAAATCAACTGTGTAATATTTAAGCATCTACACAGTTGTAACTGGAAAGAAGAGAAATGTGACGGACCAGACCAGGATTCAAAACCCAGGCACTTGCATCACTAGTCAGGTGCTCTACCAACTGAGCTATCTGGCTATCAGCAACTGGACCTGCCTACCGGGTAACTGCCACACACTCAATTACCCGCAATGTTGCTGAAATGCCAATATGCAGTTTTATCAATTTACAAAATCTCATGTCCATACACATATATAGTCAAAGTATAATTTATATTTTGTAAATATTTTTTTTAAATTTAAGTTTAGAACATATTTTTGAAACAAAAACATTTAGCAACATACAAAACAGTTCCTCAATGTATTTAAAATTGTTTCATTCAGATACTAAGACACATAAAGCAAACAAAAATACTGTCCAACTGTTCTGCAATTTTATTTGCATGTTTCACCTCAGTCCAATATTTTTTCTATGATAAGCCAAAAATCATATCTATGTTGACACAGTCGAGGAATGCACAGTAAGTTTTAAGGTTTAAGACACACAGCAAGCTTCTGATTGGCAGGACTTAAGCAAGCTCTTCTTTCTAAAACATAAAAATGGACATCAGACTATATAATCTAGCTAAAAATATGATTGTGTACTCTATATAAAATTTAGTACAATAATTTATTACTTCATTTTCTCAAATTAAAAAAAAAAAACAGAAGTCTCTGACGAGACTGTAGCTCTACTGGTTGTATTTATAAAGGAAGATAAAAGCAGCACTTGGACTTGAAACTTTGCAACAGCAATAAACAGAATAATGATCCTTGGTTTAGTCTCTTTTGTGGCAAGATTTATTATTATATCAGACTAGAACTGTAGGAGGAGTAGCCTTTTAAAACAATTTTACAGAAATTTTGATTTAAGTAACCATGGCAACATCATTCAACAAAATCAAAAAAACAATAACACCAATTATGTATCTCTGTAGTCTACTTGTATGCCACATTATACTGAAATCAGACAAAAAGTGTAGGAGGAGTAGCGTTTTGAAAGTATTTCAAGAAAATTTCTACTTGTAGTAACCATGGCAACACCGTTCATTGAAATCCAAAACTGGTAGAGAGAATTATGTATCTTAGTGTAGTCTAATTGTGTGCTAAGTTATACTAAAATTAGACCAAAACTGTAGGAGGAGTAGCATTTTGAAGGTATTTCAAGGAAATTTCTATTTTTAGTAACCATGGCAACACTGTTCATCGAAATCCGAAACTGGTACAGAGAATAATGTATCTTAGTGTAGTTTACTTGTGAGCTAAGTAATACTAAAATCAGACCAAAACTGTAGGGGTAGCATTTTGAAGGTATTTCAAGGAAATTTCTATTTTTAGTAACCATGGCAACAATGTTCACCGAAATCAGAAAATCAATATAAAGAATTAAGTATCTTAGTGTAGTCTACTTGTTTGCCAAGTTATACTGAAATCAGACCAAAACTGTAAGAGGAGTAGCATTTTGAAAGTATTTCACAGAAATTTCTATTTTTAGTAACCATGGCAACACCTTTAATTGAAATCAAAAACCGATATACAGAATTATGTATCTTATTATAGTCTACTTGTGTGCCAAGTAATATTGAAATCAGATAAAAACTGTAGGAGGAGTAGCATTTTGAAAGTATTTCACAGAAATTTCTATTTTTAGTAACCATGGCAACATCGTTCATCGAAATCAAAAACCGATATACAGAATTACGCATCTTAGTATAGTCTACTTGTGTGCCAAGTTATATTGAAATCAGATCAAAACTGTAGGAGGAGTAGCATTATAATGTTTTTCACAGAAATTTCTATTTTTAGTAACCATGGCAACACCGTTCATCGAAATCAAAAACCGATACACAGAATTATGTATCTTAGTGTAGTCTACTTGTGTGGGGTGCGTCGATTTACCCAAATGGACCCAAATGGAGTTATTTAAGACTCAGAGAGACCCCAAATAATGATTAAATAGGAATAGAGTATATGTAAAAAAAAAAAAAAAAAAAAAAAAAATTCATCAAAGATGAAAGGGTTGATAGCCGTTATTTAAATAGGCACGTTATACAATTATGAATATTTCGAACGTGTCTATTTAAATAACGTTGCCCAGCTCTTGCCACGTGGAGGCCACCCATAGAAAGAGCCACAATTTATGTTTTGGAAAAAATATGCCAAAGTTCCGAATGATTATTTTCTTAAGAAATGTTCAAGTAAAAAAGGAGCATTGAATCAATAAAGAAAAAGAAAAATGCTTAATTAAACCATACTCTTTAAAAAAAAAAATTCCAATTTTTCAAAGACATGTCTAAATTTGAAAATGTAGATCACAACATAAATGACCTAAATATTAAATCATCCATATAAAGTAACCAGAACATATTATTGTATGAGGCATGATGGAAACTATGTACAAGCACTAGTACTGAAATGAAGTGTAAATCTTATACGTAAAAAGAGCATATGTGTTAAAACATCCGTATAAAAAAAACATATATTAGTTGAAACATATTAGCCTAAATATATGTACAGACTCCTGTACTACATTGAAGTACATGTATATATATAGACATATAAGAAAAAAGAAAGAAAGAAAAAGTCTTAGAACAGAAAAACAAACTACAAAACTATACGCACTAGATAAAAAAATATGTTAACACGAAACGGTAAAACATATCTACATGTAAAAGGCATGCAAAACACACCCACACAATAAAGAAAAGAAAACATAACGCTAAGCATTATCTATTGTCTATAATAAGTAATAAAATAAATCTTGGTGGAGCAAACTGTTCTTAACGCGTTGTAAAACACGTCGCCCTACCAGGGCCCAGACTCAGTTTCTCGCTAAATCCCCAAATATCTAACTATTACCTACGAATTTCCAAAAATAAACACAGTTATAACTAATAAATACAGTTAAGCAGTAAAAAAAACTACTAACATCTACAGTTTATTTTATCAATTGCACCAGAAAACTGTTCTTATCGAGTTCACACACGACGCCCTACCAGAGCCCAGATTCAGTTTTCTCGTACAATTCTAAAATTAATAATTAAAAAAAAACTTTGTACATATTTACACTGCATATCATAATATTTTGTATCATATATGTTTGTAGTCACAATTATAATTGATGGTATTCAGTCATATTCGGTTTAGGCACACGCACATCATGGAAATTCAGGTAATCACATATGTTTGTAGTCACATTTGGTAATATTAAGTCACAATCGGTTTAGACACAATCACATAGCGGAAAGTCCGGTAATCATATTTAGTCACATTCGGTATAATTCACGGATCGAAATTAACGCCGGACACGCTCAGCTCTCGGTCGTTTCCTTTGGTGTGGTTTTTGGGCGATCTTCGCGGTCGGTGGAACCTGCACAATAAAAAATAGGAAGTTAAATGTTAGAAATGAAATGTTAAAAAATATTTTTTACATTGTTTGTTTAGTCATTTCTTTATTTTTTTATATTGCTCTATAGAAATACTATTACTAAATAATTAACATTACAATGTAGTATTTACCTGAAAACTGCACTTCGTAGACTTAATATAGTTCTTCTTCTCGGCGTCTCTGGGTTTCCGCGACAGGAGTTTCCAAGTTCTTTTCCTTTTTTCTGTCTGGCTCATTTTCACCCATAAATCTGGTGACACATGATGATTTTTAAAGGTGTCCTCTAGGATGTAGTTACCATTACCATGGATGGATCGACGAAAGTCGTTGAACTGAAACGCACTTATTTCGTTTATTTTGCTGATTAGGTCCGGGAGTTTATGTGGTTTCCAGTTAATTGATTCTTTCAGTCTATTGTTCATGGATTCTGAGTTGTTATTTGTCCATAGCTCGCTTACTGTTCCATTTTGAAGAGGTTTAAAGACGTGGTCGAATAGGAGTGGTTTTAAACGTTTTTCGAAGTAGTTGCGAAAATTTGGAAACTTGGAAACATTACTCTCCATATCAGCAATTTTGGATTCAAAGGAAAACGAATCGTCACTGTTGAGAAGTCCGTCGTAGCCGAAAATTAATTTCACAATAAACTCCCTTTCCTTTGCGCCACATCCCTCTTTGTCTTTCAGGTAACGTCTAACATTATCTTTAAGATGCTTCGTGCAGAGGAGATGAATGGGTTCATCAAATGCTTGATGGATGGCATTTTTAATGGCCTTTTCTTCGTCACTTCCAATTTTCAGTTGGGACGGGTAACCTAACTTGGCGTTGATATGGCAGAGAAACTTATAATAAGTTTCAGTTTCGCCGTCCCAGTGTAGAAAGGATGGTCCGAGAAAAATTGGATTTTGTAGCGTCTCGCGTTTTAGAATTTTCTGGTTTTTGTATGTTGTGGTTGTTACAAAACAAGGCCCAAGATTGAAAGTTCTGTCTATTCCAATAACACTACTATTTTTTCCTATGCAGTTTGTCCTCAAATCTTCCACCTGCTCGTCAGAATACACGATTACGCTAGGTGGTTTTGATGGCGTTACAAATATTTCCCTCACGTTATTTTCACCGTTTTGACACATACTTAACACGCTTAGAACCTCATCAGCAATGTTGTGGAGTTTGTGTTGGCCGTTGTCTGTCTTTTTAGTATCTCTATACACTTTATCCCTAATTTGTTTGGCATTGGGAGCGTTGATAGAATCATCCAGCATCATCTGGTGACTGGTCTTGAGAGGTTTCTGATGTTTTTCTCTGGTGATTTTTGCTGCTTCTTGGAGAATGGCTGGATCTGTTCGAACATAGGGCACGGATGTTCTGGTGCTGTTGCCGTGGGGAATCTTCTCAAATTTATAAGAGCCGTGGTATTCGACGATTGCAAGGTTTTCTTTGTCCTGGTGTTGAGGTGGTAATTTCGTGAATATTGTAACCCTCCTCTTGTACTCTTCGGCGGTCTTTAATTTTGAGTAAGATCTATGGCACTTCACAACAATGTCTTCGTTAGGCTGTGGCTCCAATGGAACATAATGTCTTTGGTTTTGTGCCTTTTTCTCCACGCACAGACGGTTTTCCTTAACGACCACTGTTTTAAGAGTATCCTCCTTTTCAATAAAAGTAGAATTTACCGTGGTGCCGGTACGCCCTCATACTCCACAATCGTCTGGAAATTCGTATTTGGTGGACATGGTCCTCTGTACAAGTACATACACGTTTTCTTTAGGGCCAGGTGGTATGTTGCTTACAAAGTCCTGTGGGGTAGATTTAGTAACAATTTTGTAAGCGGCGTCTATTGATAGACATTGGCCGTTTGGGAGGTTCTTTAACACTGGTGTGTCCCACTGATCCTCCTCATTCTGGTTGCACTCCACATCATCAATACAGTCATCGTCTTCCTCGAATACTGAGAAGCGGTTTGACACATTAAATGAAGAATTGAAACTGGAGTTTGGGGAGCTCAGTGGAGATGATGGTTTTGGTCTTTTTTTGATGTTTGGAGATGGAGATGTGCTGTTAGCTCTAGGTCTTTTCTTCACTTTAGGTGGTGATGGCACAAACGGAAAGGAGGGTGGTGACATGGATCCTATGGAAAGTGGAGGTGATGAAGGACTCCTTGCTTTGCTTTGCATCTTTGGATGTGGTTTCTTGTGAATTGGCGTGTTTTTGGTTGGTGGCATTTTCTTCACTTTAGGCGGTGATGGCACAAACGGAGAGGAGGGTGGTGACATGGATCCTATGGAAAGTGGAGGTTATGAAGGACTCCTTGCTTTGCTTTGCATCTTTGGATGTGGTTTCTTGTGAATTGGTTTCTGCATAGGTGTCGACATTTTCTTCTCTTCAAACTTGAAGCTAAAGTTAATTTCCTGGCGAGGACTAACTTTTGTAGATGACTGGGGCACCACTGGCACAAAATGGTTGGGAGTCCACAGTTTTTTTGGTCTTGGTTCGAATGAGCTGGACCACATTATTTTGATGGGGTCACTGCTCAGTGGATCCTTAGGCCGAATTGCCATGTTTAGTTTTTTGAAAGCAAGGTCATTGGCGCCGTTTACTGCAGGATAAATCACATCCATTGGCAGGTTCACCACATTACTCAAAGCTAGTAGATTCCACACAGAGGAGTATTGTCTTGGACGTGCACAATGTTTTAATGCTGTGTCATAAGTTGGGGATAGGAGATGGAAACTCGCTCGGTCTTTGTGGTCTTGGATTTTGTCTTTATTAACGTACATTTCCACGCAGGTCTTGTAGCGTAATTCAACTGCCAAAGACTCATCACCAACCAAAAGAATGGACACTGAATTGAACAAACAATCGCCGTCCCCTGTTGATTTGATTGCACTTTGTCCTATCTGGAAATGGCATTGTTGGAGTATTTTGTCGGCAATGGGGTCTATTTCCATATCTTTCAGAGTAGAAGGGACTACGTTGATGTGTCTTTCGGAATCTGAATGGAATGCTGCCTCGCTACGTAGAACGGATTTTAATTTCTCTACACCAGACTCTGAGGCCTAAAAATATTATAACGATACTATATTTTTGCTCAAATTTATTTGAAAGGAGATGAGTTAGCGCAGAGATATAAAATCATAATCAATTTGTGAATTTGGTATTTATATATAGTGGGTCACGTGTACCAATTTTTCGTTTCTAATGTATGTTTCATGAAATCTCGCATGAATCCAAATTTAAATTAAATTTTCGGGGAAAATATCGTTACGGAAGTTAATCGTTACGGAAGTTAATTCCCTGAAAATATCATCTTTAAATTTTAAAATAAATGAGGCGACATTAAGATTTGCAGTGGAATACGTTTTTCAACAATACATTATGTTCATATCAAAATTCTTAATTGGTCATGTTTTTGTAGAATGATTGAAATATAGTTATCTGCTGTGATAAAAAATTATATTTATCTGAGCCCTAAATTAAACAACAAAATAATAGAAACAATCGATGAAAATTATTGAAAGCTCATGGAACTTTATTTTTATTGAAATTCAAGTCCTTTATGCGCGTGTGGTAAAGTTGAGGATACATATCATGTCCAAAGTATGAGAAAGCCGGAAAAGAATTTTTAAATAATGATTGAACGTCTCTTTTCTTTTGTTCAAACATTTATTAAACATTACGATAGATTTCCTTGTTAGCATTAATTAATGTATCTTTATATGCATTTGTACAAAATTAAGTATATCTATATATCTGCAAAATGCATCGATTTGTAAACTTTTGCAAATATTGTATACTTTAAAACTTCATGTTTAACTCTGACGATTTCAATGTTTATTTACATATAGGAAGATGGCGTAATAATTTTCAGAACTTGTGCCGAATCCCTTTGTAATTATAAATTACAGTAAAATATGTTCAAACCAAAAAAATGATATTATTTCCTGATTGGAAAAACAATTTCCATACTTAATTAACACAACCACGTCTTATTTAATGAAAGGAAAAGTGACAATATTGTAAACTTATCTTAAACTCGAATGCCCCTGTCACTGTAAAGTATGGCTTTAAGATTACATCATTCAGGTATGCACACATTGTTCTAGATATCCATGTTTAATTGCAATTCACAACACATTCCATCCCCCCTGATCATAGCAATTTACATTCATCAGAACAAAGTTATCATAAAAAAGATGTTTATGTTACAATAAACATATTTCTAATTTTTTTTTTTTTTTACATATTTACATATGTACATTGTAAACTATGTTATGTAATTGTTATAGAGACAAAGATTTATATATTTTCAAAAATATTTTTTTTTAGTAGTAGTGTAAGCCCCTGACATATATTTGTGCCGTTAAAAGTAATACTGTAATAATTTCAGAATTTCCAAAAATATATTTTATGTTTTGCCTAGAATCATCAGTATAACACATTGCGCACACAGAGAATATCATTACCACATGTATGTTTTTACACTGTGCAATTGATAATTACATGTAATAAGCATAAATTATTGACATAAAAAAAATCCCAAGCTAATTAACAATCAATTATTTAAAATTGTGTTCATTAAATACATTATTTGAAAGCATCTATGTCTGATTAATGTTCAATATGTCATTTGGTTATCAGCTGGTTATTATATAATTAATATATGAATACTGTTCAACCTTTAATTGTTTTACATAAATAATATTTTAATAGCACATCAGTAAGGATACCGTATCATTCGCATCTTACACAAAGCATGGCAAAGACTGCACTATTCGGTGATAGTTACATTAAAAGACTATCTAGCTATTGTAAAGGATTTTGGGGTGTTCCGGGTGATTGTGGTTTTTATTGTGTTGGGGGAATGCGAGCAGATAATCCTAACAAAGAAGCCCTTCGGCAGTTAATACTTTTTCAACCCGACAGTGTCTGTATATGTTTAGGTGGCAATGACATCAGTGTTGATTCCAGTCCTAAGAAAACCTATGAAGATATTGTTGGTGTTGTGAATTGTCTTAAGAACAGTGGCATTAACGTTGTGTATATATGTGAGATTCTGACAAGGGGACAATTCGTAAAAACCCCAGGACTAAATAAGGAAACATTCGATAGAAAAAGAAAAATAATCAACAAACATCTACGAAAAACCTATAAACAGTGCTTTGTGACCTTTTCCGATATTCACTACCCTGACCATTACGACAAAGATGGAGTGCACATAAATTCATCAATTTCCATCAGGAATGATAGACCCGCTGCATCAGGCATGAAGAAATTTCAGTGTCGGTTGGCCAGAATTTTGTGCAGACATTAAGAACCAAATCTGTAGTGCCAACTTGTAAATTTTCAATTCATTACATGAACATTTATATTGAAAAATAAGTTTGGAAGATTTGAACTATTGAACTGATGTTTTACTAACTATATTTCGTATTATCATAATTATGATGGCTATTAGATGCACGTTCCTTTATTGTTACTAGCGTATAGATTACCTTATGCAAGTCGGCGGTACACTGTATAAAGATATTAAATTCATGTTTTCAAAAAAAAAAAAATATTGTTTAATATGTTTACTCATGCTGTTCCTCTAAAATATCGATAATAATAATAATACACCATATACAAATAAAACATAGAAATATTGCTATCCTTCATGAAATGAATACATTTCTACAACTATGGAAGGTAAATGCTACAGATTTATTTCATACAGTCATTCTACATTACAAGGACCATATCATCATTTTAGGTAAAAAGTTGAGTATGACATGGGCGTAAAAAGACTTTTCAACGTACTTGAATTATATCCACTTTTTCTCTATAAATACTTGTATCATTCTTTTTTCTTAAAAATCTATCTGATTCAATTTAATGTTGCACTTCAATTGTATTCCATTTTGGTAATATTTCTAGGGGTGTGGTTAAGTGACCCTGTTAATATCAAGCAACTATTTAGCGGTAAAAGAAAGAGATTGGCGCGTGGTCAGGTAAATTGTTTATCAAAACATCCTGGGATTCTCAAAATACAAAGTAGCACAAGTAGCTTGGCTATCAATCAAATCAGTAGCGATTGATCCAACTTTCAATCAAATAAGAAGCGACTGATTCAACTATAATTGATAAAATAACAGTCCAATTTAAATAAAAATACTTTTAAAATAGAGTTCCAATTATTACATTAAGACTATCTGCACTTAGCTATATGCTTCAACAAGAAATATATAAGAATGATATATAATTATTATATTATACGCCTATTAGCCGATCTTAATATACGAGTTACTTAATTAACTCAGAATTAAATAAGACGTTACAACTGTGCATTTATCTTTATAAGCAAGTTATTTGGTCTAGTCTTGTTTTTGTAGAATGACTGTTAACATTCATTGTAATAGATAAAAAATGTTTATGAGTGGAAAAAATCCTACCTTTTTGATCCGCTCCATTCCCATCAGATAATCGAATTTTCCGTCATCAGAACGGCACACTACACACACATAGTCCTCTGGAATGTCCGAGAATAACTTTAAATCCTCTGGTGATAAGTTTTCACAAACACTATGAAACCATTTAGTACACACAGCACAAAACACACAAGAATTGACACAGTTTTTTCTGCATCCACCACAGGGCCACTCATTTTTCTTCTTGTGTGATTGTTTACGCACCATTGTGGGTACTGTAATGCAAAATTCATAATGTTATAAATTTTTGTTGGAAAACAATATAGTATTCAAGGAAATTTTGAATTTAGATAACGTATATGAAATAATTTTAAAACAAAGCTATTTTTTTATAGTTCGTATAATTATATATTGTGTAAAATGGGAAGATCCTAAATGATGTGAAACTTACTTTTACAAATAAATTATCTGACACAAATACCGAAATATCTTAAAACTCTGCTTGATAAACAAATGTCTCCAATGAGAAATAAAAATTAACGATCAAGCACGGTGAAAAATAGACAATAGATATTATGCTTACTTTGATAAAATCCCTTTAATTGATCCAGTATTGACTTTTTTAAAAAAAAAAAAATTCGATTAATTACTATAATAATGATTGAAATTAAAATAAACTAATTAAGGCACTTACCTTTGCATGGCAGGATAACTTCCAAAGTAAAAAGCACAATTGAAAAAGACAGTGTTTTTATAGGATCCAATGGGTCTCATCATTAAGTTCTCAATTGTATCGAAATATTTGAGTGGTCAAACCATTTTACTAAACATTATTGGTTAATGAATTAATTATTTTCTCAGAAAAAATATAACTTTGTGAAACTCTTTCCGATTGGTAAGCTCCTTTATTTTAAAATAATTTAGTTGGACATTATGCTTGAAGTGATATAATGAATAAAGGAAATAATTTTTCTAGAGCATATTTTGGTAGAAAATGTTTTGAAATAAATATAAAAAACATTCAGCAGGATTTATTTTAATTCAAATCACCACTACATTTTCAACAATATTTATATACAATGCAAAAATTATAAATAATTTTATTCGTATTTAGACGCTTGAGGTCTTGTACTTTTATGAATGTATTCTGATTTTGGTATAAAGTCTATATATGTCCATTTGGGTCGCCATTTGGGTCCATTTGGGTCGCCATTTGGGTAAATCGACGTGCCGGACGGACAGACAGACAGACAGACAGACGGACGGACGGACGACGGACACCTTACTATCGCATTAGCTCTTCTGGTCTCTGACCAGTAGAGCTAAAAATTAAAGATATGGATTCTGTCTGGTATATTTTATTGTCTAGTCCATGACAATTTACTCGAACACTGAGAATTTATATATTATTATATATATTACCCGCATTATGAGGATTTAATACAGCAAGCATTGATTTTCATTAGCAGGTATACATATTATCAATCTTGTGAAAATCATAACTTACACGAAACTTTCAAAGCCATGCCTTACAGATGCAAGGAGGTGATCTGTCATAGTGGTACTCCAGCAACATCCTGTATACAGAGCTTTTTCATTAACTATGGTAGAATTTAAATTTTCTTTTCTATACTTCTTCTTGTCAGGGAATATACCTTCCTGGAAGCTGTATACAGCTACATGTACTTTACTGATCAGATTAAAAATGCTCTTTATATATATATATATATAAATCAATATTTGAGACAGTTATGCAATACTTTTCCTTAAATGACCTAGTAAGACTTATCTCAATGATATTTGTAATGGAAACAGTCAAGTCTCATGTATATAGAATTATACTTGTGCCTTAGCCCTATCTTTTAAATTTATCAGTGTTTCTGTGTGGAGTTCTCTAAAATTCATTTACAAATAGTTATTACAAAACTGTAGCTGTCTGGGAAATAACAGTAGGACAAACATCTCTGTTGTTTCAATGTCCTCATTAATTAAATTAACTGAAACTGAAATAGATGTTTTTAATTTCATTTTGTTCAACTCTGCATTATTTCTTAAAAATAAAAGTGAAATCTCCCCCCCCCCCCTCCGTGTAACATTTTCAATTTGATTTGTGTTTAAAGATACATTTATCACAGTACAAGTTACTTCATCAGTTTTCAAATTTTTTTTTAAAGTATTATCCAATATTGTTGGCCCTATTTTCAATAAAAACATTTGATTTTCGTACCTTTGCTCAGTCACGCCTGTAGATCTGCAAGTAAGATCTGGCTGAGTTTTTCTACCAGGACAACAAAAGTGGTGTGTGCAAATAAATTTTCTAGACAATTTTATGCTTGCAACTTAAAAGAAATTTGCATGACAGTAACAGAGTTATTGATAAAAGATAAAAGTTTTCAGTATAAACATGGTGTTGAATATTACCGGAAGTAACGTTGAGGAACATTTTTGATGCGGCGTGACTAAACGGGGAATAAAATCGGTGTTCCGGCATAACTCGAAACACGGCTATTTTCTTTACACAACAGATCAATTCTCGAGTTACTTGTTGAACCGTTGAGTTATGACATCATCTGTCGGAGGTTTTAACCCAAGTGACAGATACAGCATAACAAAATAAAGAACTCTTTTTGATTAATATTTGCATGTTTCTATTCATTTTCAGGAGTTAAATTACATCTCCAAATACCAATATTAAGACAACTTGTGTTTTAAGATTGACGTCATCATCATTTTGCATCACTGATTTCGTCAAGTCAGAATTTCCCCTGTATCTGCGATGTTATAAATTACCCCTAATCAACATGATTGATATTGTTCAGCAAATTGTTTTTGCGTTCCAGTATTCTGACCACTGTATTAAAGTATTTGAGAAGGAACTGAAGGAGAACAATATAACAAAGGCTTCGATAAAAAAAAACCCCAGAAATTGCAGATTGTGTTACACAAAGAGGGGTCTCACGAGCAATATATATATATTACATTTAAAGCATCTCTTGAGTTATATGATGATACACTCCATCGATTAGTGAAAGAAATGTTGGACACGAAGGCTCGTACCTTTGTTTGAATTCATTCTTCCTATAATTGTCTGTGAGCATGTTTTACAAATACTAGCATCCCTGTCAGAATGTGTTTCAGGATAAAGACTGATCTTATTGAGGCAATGAAGGAAACAAGGGCAGTTTATATTGTCATTTAAACGAGTGTACTGGCGACATGGTGTGGGATGGCTTGTGTGCACCGGCTGTTTAATTTGCTATTGATGTAGATCCCTCATCTCCTAGACACTCTTCGTCGAGCATATAGCGCTAACATTCCTGCAGACTCGATAGATGTTTAATGGAAAAGATGCGTCTTCTTTCCTTTCTATGACCATGTTTTGCAGGAACTTGATGATCGTCTTCTTAGATGCAGCAAGAAATTCCTTGCTCAGTACCTCATAGCCTCTAATTAACCTTAGACACCTCAATGACTACAGAGCTGTATAAGCTTTCATGGCTGACATACCCGTTCCAGTTCCTATATTTCACATAGAGGTAAAAAGATGGTCCTTAAAAGATCAAGGAAATATTTCATCACTCTCAAGGGTACAGTACATGAAATAAATCCTGATCTCTACCCAGACATGTTTAAGGCATCGTCAGTTTTGTTTTCAACGCCAGTCTCCACTGCATTAGTAGAGCGATCTGTCGGTGTGATGAAGCGCGTAAAGAGTTAGTTGCGATCAACAATGATTGATTGATTGACTGTTGTTTTACATCCCATTCGAGAATTTTTCACTCATAAGAGATATACCGGTGAAGGGCTTCAAATTTTGACCTTTACTCGGCACTCAGGGCCATTGAGCAGTGAGGAATCTTTATCGTGCCAACGTCTGCCTTGACACGGGGCCTCGGTTTTTAAGGTCTCATCCGAACAGGTCGAGGAAACTATTTTCTGTGACTTCAGAATAAATTTACATGCTAAATGAGGCACCAACGTGACTGACAAACCGACCAATCGATTAAATGAGTTGTATTATGGGTTACTACAAAAAATACTACATGTACGTTTCGAAAAGGCCAGTTTTTCAAATCGCTCTCGGAAAGACATGATGCATTTATCTAAGCATTTTACACAATATAATATGTACATCATTATCTACGAATTCCATGCTCACATTTACCAAATGTTTTACAACGGTAAAATTTGGGTTTTCGCACTCCATTGTACGAGTCCGTTTGTTGACAATTGCCTGGCAGCTTTTCCCGTGCCGTACTACAATGTATCAGTGAATATGAATTTCACGTGACTATTCCCTGGTCCAAAACAATCGACTCTGAGGTGTACTGTTTACTACGATATACATGCTTAGCCTACGCAATACACGTTCTGTGATCAATTGTACATGAGAATTAGACTTTTTAAAATAAATGATGTGCAGAAATAAACTTATGGGTTTTTTTTAAATAAATGCATTAACTTTTAATTTCTAGTAAACAAGTAACAAAGCAACAACGAATAACACCAGCAGCATGGCAAATTTACAATATTAATTTATAAAAACTGGATTCTTATTTACTTGTGAAGACTTTGTGAGCAGTATTTCAACGTACTATTAACACGGAAAATTGTTTGTTTGTGTGATGTTTAACGTCCCTCTCGAGAATTTTTCACTCATATGGAGACGCCACCACTTGCCGGTGGAGAGCTGCAAATTTTGTCCTATACTCGGCATTTACGGCCATTGAGCAGTGAGGGATCTTCTTCGTCCCAGCACCTACTGCGACACGGGACCTCGATTTATATGGTCTTATCCAAAGGACCAGTCTCCACGTCCCACAGTGGGATTCGAACCCGCGACGTAAGGATCAACTCCTTACTTCGCGACTCTAGAGCAGACGCTCTAACCACTGCGCCACGCGGGCGACCACATCCGTTTGAAGAATACTCATGATGTCGTACGATTAAATCTCATCTTACTTCCGTCTGCAGCACTAAAGGACCGAATTTTTTTTGTCAGCGAGGTTGGTTTAATAAAGTTTAAACACATCACATCGTATCTTTCATGCACTTTTTTATTTAATAAACGGATTTGGGGCATTATTTTAAAAATATGACGAAAATTCCCGTATACAGAAATGTTTTTATGACTGAAAAGAGGAATAATCCCGTTTTATAGTAATACTTCCTCGAAAAAGGAACTGTGCCCAACCTGTTCAATGCCTCAGGGTACCACGCCCCTTACCAATCATAAATAAGTTAAAACTCGTACACAAGGTGTTATGCATACAGTAAAATCCAGACTGTCTTATTGAGGTTGTGTCTAGTGCGCAGCCACAAAGAATATATGTTAGTATAAGATACCTATTAGCAGAGTTGCCGAGTATATAAATTGTTAAGTTTGTGTGTCTAATTTTCATTTAAACTCTAGCATTATTATTAGTTCACCTGAGCCAAAATGTTGAATTTCATGGCACCTTCGTCAGGGGTTCTGTTGTTAGACCGGGGCTCTGTTGATTATATTTTGATAAACCCCAGCTCCTGGGTATTAAAGGAACTAGAAGGACAGTTATGATGAGCAAGGGTGCCTCTTCCAAAACTGTGAATTTCTTGGCCCCTGGGTCAGGGCTTCTGTTGTTAGGACGGGCTCTAATGATTTTATGATGAAAATGCTCTCATTCTTTGAAAATCTTCTCTGCTCTTGGGTATTAAGCCGATGAAATAAGTACATAGTCATGATGGGTGCTTCTTCCAAAATTGTGAAAGATGTGGCGTCGGGGGGGGGGGGGGGGCTCTGTTGATTGCTTAATTGTATTAAATTAAGAAATCCTTGCATATACATGTAATTTAATTAACAAGTTATATAATTGATTGAGAATACAAGAAAGAATATAATATAAATAGAAGCAAAATAAAAATAAATGTTGGTTTAAATGATCAAAGCATGCCTAAAGCGAGATTCTTGCTTGTAAAGCATTATAAAAGATTGACTAAAGATAACGTAGCAAAATGGCCAATAGAAAAGAGTATGGGTATATTATGGTATCCTGATTAACCAACACTTGCCTCTTTGGTACACAAACAAGTCGGTAATACTTGTTACCAGCACTCACCACTTGGCTATACAACATGGCTATTTTCCACTTGTCACAAACTACAACATGTCGCCTAGTCATCCTGACTCTCTATGATCATTTGTTCACTGATGAAGTATAAAAAAAAAACAACTTTGAACAGGCATTTACCAACTAGTCTATCATCTACATTATAAGAGTATGGGTATATTGTGGTGTCCTGATTAACAACTGATAACATTTAAGAATGCATGCTAAGACTTGCTTCAGATGTTTGATCTGACCTACATTTCCAAGGAGAGTGACCAGGTTGAAGGTTTTGGAGCAGGTCCATTATCAAGAAACTATAAGGGCTATCTGATGATGCATTACGGGTAGAACACTCTCAAACTTGCTTCAGATGAAGATTTTGACTTATTTGGATGAGTGACTATTGTTAAATTTTTAGGTAAGTCTATTCCCAAGTAACTGCATGCCCTATCGGACCAAAATTGCATAAATGTTACATATAGGGATGTACAACGTGTACACTACTAAATTATTAGTTTAGTGTGTTACTTTGCCTTGTTTAAAGACCACATTCGTTGAGGTGAGCTCTGTAAGCACTGATTACCTATGTTTGAAATTCTTTGGCAACATAGCTTCATCCTTCAGGTAATTTTGTTTTATACTTCAATTGATTCTTGACAGTGTTGTATTATACTCAGATGACCGTTAAGGCTGTTGGGCTTATTGTCTTAAAATCTTTTTTCTCAAGAACAACTGGGCCAAAATATAATTATATGAAAGCTTCATTACATATTGCCGGTCCTTCGTATAAACCGAGGTCCCTTGTCGAGGTAGGTGCTGGCACGATAAAGATCCCTCACTGCTCAATGATCGTAAGTGCCGAGCATAGGACAAAATTTGCTCTCCACCGGCAAGTGGTGGTGTCTCAACATGAGTGAAAAAATTCTCGAGAGGGACGTTAAACAACATACAAAACAAAACAAACATTACATATTGTAGATTCAGATTTGTTCAAATCAGGACCACTGGGCATAGAACGGGACCACAGTAGGCTATTTAAGTTTAAAGCTGAACACGACTCGTAAATAGGCATACGCCATTTTCGATATTACATCTACGATACATCAACACCAGGGTATACTCTTCGCATTCGTTACACCTGACTGCTTTATTGTCACGGGTATCGGCGTGGAATGGCGACCTGTGTTCGTGCTGGTTATCTTGCATTACCTTTGTCTACATTTTATTGTATACGTAGTTACGTGTATCTGTGTTTGTATACTGCACTGACCTGTACAACTATAATTGTAAGTTTCTTTTGTATCACAGTTATTTTTGTCGCTACCGAGTGCTATGTAGCACACGTCCGTCTACACCGGTGTCGACTGATTATACTGAACAGTGTCCAAGTCAGGCCCTTTATATTGGGGTTCTCAGATATAGCGAGAATCCGAACAAAAATGGCGGAAACATTGCTTTTACGAATCATGTTCAGCTTTAACGTAGGAATATATAGGAATTAACCTTTAAAAATCTTCTCAAGAAGTGTAAAGCCCTGATTAGTCATTTGAATGTCAACCGTCACGGTAGCTCAGTCGGTAGAGCGCTCGAACGAAGTGAAATAGTAGGGGCTGGCTTTAGTCAGACTGTATGTTAGACCCAATAGGAGTTATGTCGGACCCCCCCCCCCCGAACAATTTTTCCAGTATATTCTATAGAAAACAAAGGAAATTCGTTTCTTTGCCCCTTCAGTAATTTTTCAAACATCGTAGCCTGGCATTTCACCATTTGAGTAACTGTAATAAATATGCACATGGAAACAGCAACCATAAACATGTTTTGGATGTACATTTGCCTGATAAATAAAATAGACCGAATATTGTTCAGTTGAATTACCAATTATCTTCTTTGTGGTACATGTAATTTGTAATTAAGAGGCTGCAATCGATTGCTGCTTAAGTTATGTCTGTTACAAAAACTAATAAGTACACGTAATTAGTTGCATGACTTAAAGCATCTACACATGTTGTATAATAAAAATGTCACAAATAAAAATATGGGAGAAAATATCTGATTGCAATATAACTTGGCTCACAAGTAGACTACACTAAGATATCGGTTTTTGATTTCGATGAATGGTGTTGCTATGGTTACTAAAAATAATAAATTTCTGTGAAATACTTTCAAAACGCTAACTCCTCCTACAGTTTTGTTGTGATTTCAATAAAACTTGGCACACAAGTATAATACACTAAGGTACATAATTCTGTTTATCAATTTTTGATTCCATATTATCATTATCCGAACTACTATTATTTCAGTAAGTAATCACGAAAAAGTTTTCTTATACGTATAAAGGCTTTAAGGACATACGCAACGTACCTGACCTACTGGTAATTTTTCAAGATATTCATGATTTAAGAATTTAGTGCCATCAGATGTTTGTTGACAAAAAATCAGAATGCATTACCAGGGGTTTTGAAAAGATATCAATTGATGAAAATTCTTGTATAATTCAAAGAAAAATTCACAAAAATTACTAAACACATATTCTAGATGTTTTGTTTATCCAAACTTGTTTTAGAAGAAGTGTAAAACAGCATATATAGACATACAAATGTAGCACAGAATTCCTTTAAGTATTGGAACTCTTCAACTCCAGGGAAAAAGACAATAAAGTTCAAACTACGTTGCGTATGTCCTTAAGGAAGTTTATGAGGTTTTTTTTTATTTATCCAACTGAAAAAAAAAATCATTGAAATGTTTGAGAAGAATAAGTGACATTGAAAGGCATTGTCTATCTTCAAAATAAATTATAACAAGTGCCACATCACAAAAGAAAGTCAAACTATATATAGTAAACGACAAATTAGTATTGTTGAAAAGTACGAAAGTAACGATCGCTGAATGAAAAGGAGGCGTTGAATCAAGTTTCATTTTAATCTAAGGATGAAATGTTAGTGTATGAGGTATAAAATAGGTGTACGTTCAATAATCAATATTTTGTGAAAAGCAGCATCTGTGCATTCACTCAACTAAGAAATTTTGGTAAGAGAATAGATAATAGGTTTTTCGTTCTTTTCTTTTTTTTAAGGCGCATAAATCCTTTGCTCACTCAATTAAAATATTGATTTAATGCTTGTGATTTTCCAAAAAAAAAAAAAAATGCATTTTATAAGTAAAATTCAAACAATTTTAGCATAGGTTGCTGGGCAAAATTTGAGAAAAAAGACATATTTATAAAGGAATAATAGACATTATGTCATTAAGAGTTGTCTCTCTTATCAGAGTATCAATGAACCTTAAATCAAATCAGCCATTTTTCTTCCCCGAAGAACGACAGCAGGAAGATAAAAAAAAATGCTTATCTATAACATTTAATATTTGCAATATGCTTTTTTAAAATCAATTAAACGTTTAAAAAAGTAATCAGCAAAACCTATATTTTCATAGCTTTCATTTATATATTTAACATCCAGTTTTAACTTGATTCATATAATATCTCTATTATCAATTAAAGGAAATATATTTATTTATCATATATAGATGTTGAAAATACTAGATTTAAGTAAAATAGTGCAATTTTTACATTAAAGTAACTATAGAATGAATACAGATTTCAACATTATCAGATTTTTCTGAAATTCTTCATATTTTTAATTCTATATTAACGTAAGATATATCTTAATTTAAAATTATTATTGTAAGTGCTCAGCAGATTCTACAGAAGAGGAGATATGAGTACATTTTGCATGATTATCGTTATTCCAATCATTATTCTGGAGAGTTTTACTTACGGATTGACAGTGAAAGGTGTGCATATGTATAGCGAAAAATTAAAGTTAGTACTGTTAAAAGTCTTTGTAAGCATAAATTGGGTTTTATATTTCCTGTTCATGCAAGTGTCATATCTACATTATTGAACATTTCCCTTATTGAAAAAAATATTCTTTGCTTACGTACATAAAAAATGTCACCTTTGCTGCTTTCAGGGGACTGGGAACTTGTTTTACATGCCGTGAGTGGAAAAGGGGAAAATGTCATGAGGGCATGGCAAACAAAGTATAAGAAAGAGTGTGATTTATTTAACAACAACTGTCGTTGTTCCACGAAAGATGGTTGCCTACCTTTCTCTTATAAATGGGAAACGATAAAGGAATGTCCAAGAATCCTTAGAAGTGTCAAGATTGATTACTGGAAATGTCTCAATATTCAAAAGGTATAGACGACAAAATTGCTTTTTATCATATTACATGTAAATTGTGTGTTGTGCGATATGCATGCATGATATTGCATGTTTATGAAGATTTTTCTTAATAAAAATATGTCATCGGTGTCATTAAGTACACACATTGTAACGAATGAACTAGAACAGTTGTCAAAGTATTTATTGGTGAATGTGCAGATCAGAGAATCAACATATTGTGAAATAAATACCCAGATCCATAAAGTTTGCATCCAAACCAAATTTCAGTGATTATAATTTTTGTAAAAAAAAAAAAATAATAATAATAACCTTGTTATTCCTGTTACTTTAAAGATAAAGGTTGAGCTGTATGCTCAAGGTAGGACTGTGGCATTTATTGAATTTAATGGAAAAGGTTCCACTCACATGAACTGGTTTGACAAAAACCGGGTACTAAACAGCAGTTGGTTTGATATGCGGAAAGGAGGGCAATTCAATCACTTTTCTATTACCAGGTAAGTTTTTAATGTGAATTTAAATGCAGGAGGGTGTTTGTCAAAGCGCTTTATAATTTAATTACAATATTTTCTCTTTATATGCTGCGAACCTCAAAAAATAAATAAATTTAAGAGACTTAGATATGAAGATTACGAACAGAAATCAAGTCCATTGAAACAGTACAAATTCGGGGCAGAGCAAATACGGACCTCTTAAAACATTAGAAGTGGGATCAGGTGCAATGGAGGACAATTCAGTATGAAAATAACGACCTTACTGTGGGACGTGGAGACCGGTCCTTCGGATGAGACCGTATAAACCGAGGTCCCGTGTCGCAGTAGGTGCTGGCACGAAAAAGATCCCTCACTGCTCAATGGCCGTAAGTGCCGAGTATAGGACAAAATTTGCAGCTCTCCACCGGCAAGTGGTGGCGTTTCCATATGAGTGAAAAATTCCCGAGAGGGACGTTAAACAACATACAAACAATCGACTTAATGATAGATTTTATTTGTTAACAAGTTTATTGTATCGACCATAGAATTTGCAAAATATTGACATTAAATGAGACTGTTGATATTCTTGTTTCATCAACTTATTTGTCAATTGCTTGCATCGTTTAAGAAAATGTTCGCATAACATGCTTTTGCGTATCCAGTCATCTGTGAGACATTAATTCCACATGCAGGTGATAATGGTATATTGCTATATATATAGAAAGAGAAGTTGAAGACATCACAGTTATCACGAAGTTTTGTTTAGGTTACCTTTTAAGACTTTTGCTAGTAAAATATCAAAATAAACAGTTGTGTCGGACTATGTGGTAGTTTTATTTCGAGTTAAAATGGATATATCGAGTCAACGTAGGAATTAAAATGAATATTGTTAATTGATAAAACGTCGTCGATATATCTAAATGTTGAATAGAAGGCACAGTAAGAGACTTCGTCTTTTCATGTAGAAGTTTTTGAAAAATTCTGCTTCATATGAATACAAAAATAGGTTTGCTAATAACGGACCGCAATAAGCACCCACTGGAATTCCAACAGATTGTTGGAAGACTTGATCTCCACAAACTACATTTTGTCAATCAGAAATTCAACCATCTTTCCAATATCAAATTCGAAATTTAATTCTTTCATCTTTTATCTCTGCTAAATCTGAGTATTAAGTAAGGGTATTAATTGATTTTTTTTTTCAGTTGATAGTTCCAATTTTTTTCCACGTTTATTATAGAACATATTCAAAGGCAAAATATCTTGAGATGTCAAAATTTTTGCAAAAAAGAAAAAAAGACTCTTTTTAAAAATATGTAATTATAATTGCTATTAAATTATTTATTTTTTGGCACCAAACATCTGTTGGAAACGATATGCAGGATTTCAAAGGTTTCGAAAGGAACGAAAATGTAATAAGTTTCATATTGCTCTTCCACCTCTCATATTGGACATCTTTATGCAGTTTTAACTTAACTCTACTGGTCAGAGACCAGAAGAGCTTTTGCGATAGTAAGATGTCCGATTTTGATGAACAGTCTTGCCATGGTTACTAAAAAAAGAGATTTCTTGGAAGTACTTTCAAAACGCTACTCCTCCTACAGTTTTGGTCTGATTTCATTATAAGTTAGCACACAAGTAGACTATACTAAGATACATAATTTTGTTTATCCGTTTTTTATTTCAATGAATAGTGTTTCCATGGTTACTAAAAATAGAAATTTCTGTGAAAAACTTTCAAAACGCTACTCCTCCTACAGTTTTAGTCTGTTTTCAATATAACTTGGCACACAAGTAGACTACACCAAAATACATAACTCTGTATATCGATTTTTGATTTCGATGAACGGTTGCTATGGTTACTAAAAATAGAAATTTCGGTGAAATTCTTTCAAAACCCTACTCCTCCTACAGTTTTTGTCTGATTTCAGTATAACTTGGCACACAAGTAGACGACACTAGGATACATAATTCTGTATATCGGTTTTTGATTTCGATGAACGGTATTGCTATGGTTACTAAAAATAGAGATTTTAATACGCCACTTCTCCTACAGTTTTGGTCTGATTTTAGTATAACTTGGCACACAAGTAGATTACACTATGATACATAATTGTCTTTATTTTTTTTTTATTTTATTGAATGATGTTGCCATGGTTTTTAAAATCGAAATTTCTGTAAAATTCTTTTAAAAGGCTACTCCTCCTACAGTTTTGATGATTGCAATAAATCTTGGCACAAAAAGAGACGAAACCAAGGATCATTTTTCTATTTATTGCTGTTGCAAAGTTTCAAGTGCAAGTGCTACTTTTATCTTCCTTTGTTATAAGTACAAACCAGTAGAGCTACAGTCTCATCAGAGACTTCTGATTATAAATAGTTGTTAAAGTAATGATGACCCTAGAGTCAGGGCGGGCCATGCATGGGATTCAGTGATTTACCTTGTATTATATAGAAGTTTTTCTACAATGAAGTTTTATGATTTTATTGATAATCATCCGTATGGAAACTGCAATTAAGCTTTGCATTGATTCAAGCAAGGTGTTTCGCGTTTTCAGTCGAAACTACAGAAATAATGTGTTTCGTTTAGATCTCTGTTTTGAACCTGTACTTACATAGTAAAAAAATTCATAAATCACTATTGATTTGAAAATAACTTACATCATTTTTCCCGAATGACTATAACATTCATCTTTATTTCTCAATTTTAAAAGTGTGGTAAATGAAATCTGGAGTATCAATCTACGGTCTTTGTAATAATTCAAATATGTTGGATTGATGTTACAATTTAACGGTATTATGCTACAATGACAAGAGACTCATTTTACAGGGAAGCTCGCCATGGAAGACATTTCTTCATAAACAAGTCCTATCATGGGTGTCCAAAAGACTGGGGATGGTTTGTTGTTATGGACGCATCGGGATCCAAACCTTGCCTTTGGGAAAGACAGAAATCTTACCCTCAGTTTCTGTACAGTAAAGATGCAAAAGTTACAAGATGGCAGAGTATGAGTATGTATTATAAATTTTGATTTTATTAATAAAAATCGCTATCAGGATCTGGTGAATAAAATCAATTTTAATTCATTGTATTTAAGTTTGAATGCTGTGAAAATTATTATTTAACAGAGTATGGACGAGCTGAAGTGCTAAACATCTATATCAAGAGAGCTTAAGCGCTCGGATACCCAGAGACGGTAATACAATCTCGTAAAATTTAATAATAAAGTTAACATGATAAATTGTTTTGCTTTATTTAAATTTATTCCACAAAGAAATCCTACCAACCCTCGATAAATGTTACTTTTTAAAACGAAACATTTGTGATTTCATAGAACCTTTATATAAAATATAATATTTAAATCAATTTATTTCATTTCTTTAAATTAACCCAGTAAAACTGATTTTTTTTAAATTCCTTAATTTTGATTTTTATTTCCTTCAGAGCTTATTAAATATTTCATAATGTACTTGTAGTTCATATTTTTTTCTTTTTCACATTGTGACTCCGTGAATACAACATGATGATACATTTAATTTTTCGTGGCTTGGAACTTTCAAAACAAGAACAAGAAAGGTTAATAGTAAAGACGCAAATTTGATCGAAAAAATGAAGAAATATTGACGCCTTGTAACGGAAGAACAAAGATTCCAAGGAACTTCAGTGTCTATTTTAGTAGTATCTATATACTCCATTGCAAGATACTGTAAAGTATACTTTTTTCCCACGGCGTAACCCGCGGAATCACAATTTCGGTCTAATCCGCTGGTATAAAATATCGTTTTTTCTATGATTGCCATTTTATGTCTTCAATGCAGCTATGTTATGAAAAATTTCTGTGAAGTGTTTCACAGAAAGAATTGTGGACGTCTATGTAGTGTGAATTAATCCATCTCGGATATGTCTACAGTATAACAGATACTAGATCCATCCCATCAATCTTCCCCCTCCCCATCCTTTCAAAGGGATTTCGATAATTTTGATTTGAATAAGTGAATTAATTCATTTGAAGAGGCTGTTCTAAAATTATTTACCCGGCACTCAGGCCCATTATATTGAGCAGTGAGGGATCTTTAACGTGCTAACGCCTATCGTGACACGGGGACTCGGTGTTTCAGGTCTCATCCGAAGGACCCGCAACTTTCACTTCAAAGTGCCGAGCGCATGGCGAAGGAACAGGTGCTACCCATCTTTTATTGACTTAGGTCAGTCGCGGCCGAGATTCGAACTCACGACCTCTCGATCACGAAGCGAGCGTTTTACCAACTGAGCTACCGTGAACGGTCCGAGAAACTATAACATATCAGAAGACAGAAATTCCTGATAAAAATCGAAAGTGTTTCCATGGAATACATGTGTCGCCTGCTTTATAGCATCATCAAAGATTAAAATAAATTTAAGGGTGGTCAGCTATTTATTTGCTACTAGCTATTATAGCAAAGAAAACAAAATCTCCATATACATGTAGTATGACCGAAAGAATAGTATTTATAAAATCTGACAATCAAACAAAAATATGATTCTTGAACCCTTAAAACTAAACCGAATAATGATTTTGAAATTAATAGAAATAATTGAAGCGAGATCAATAGACCAACGTTTAAGAACAGAGGAAATTCGGAATGAAATCTGTATATTATTCGACAAGAAAATATGTATATGTTGGTATGAAACCTTCCTAAAATTCCTTCGTTACCAGGACTCCATGAAATAATGGAGGACAAAACACACAAGAGACCCAAGGATAATTCTTCCTTACCAAGAGATCAAAGAAATACGTCTGTTTTCTTTTCTCTAAAAAATACCCCATACCAAAACGGTTGCTTTTTTTACACTGCCCTTCGGAAATGATACAAATGACGTCATGGAAGCTATGGAAAGCCAACGGGTTCAAAATTCGAACTGTAATTCTTTAAATGTACACATATACACCTCAATTTGTAAATTGTATATCGTAATTTCTTAATTTGTCAATTGTTCTATATCACAATTTGTCAACTGTAACTATCCAGCATAACAAGTGTAAAATTTAATTATAAACTGTTCTTTCGTAATTTGCAAGTTATGCCAGGTTGCATTATACTAATGCCTTCTATGATGAAAGGGGACGCTATAAGGGTGTCAAGTTATTTCGCCCCAACTCTAAAAAAGATTCTTAACTGAATTGAGTTTTGTAATATGCATGTATATTATATATGCCTTCAAACATTCTCTTAGCTGTTTACAAATACGATAGATGTATACAGAAAAAAAGGATATTCCTGGATATAAATTAACACACAAAGTTCCACTCATCGTATTTACTGAGGGGTGCCGAAGGAATAGAAACCGACAGATTTTTCAGCTTTATAAAGTAGCGTAAAGACCAGGCACATAGTATAAAAGGCGTGGGAGTCCCCGGGGAGCCCTCCTTCTCGCTATTTCCCGAACATAATGTTTTACTGTTTAGAACGAACCCCCCCCCCCCACCCGAGTTTTCAGATAAAAGTGTCGTTTATTCATTTTTTCCCCTTTTTTGTGGTCGTTGGACCCAATGCAAGAATTTAAAAAAAAAAAACAGTTTTGTCTCTTTTGGGATGCATGGACGAACTGGTACATGTAAGAGGGGGATTCCCAATTCTTAGGCGTGTGTAATTCTTAATTTTGACGAAAACTTAAAAAGTTCTTTAATGATTATTTATGAAAAAAAAACACTGAAAAATGATCACTTCTCATTATATTTAATTTATATATAAGTCTGTAAATACAGTGTAGTAAATAGCAGCCCGTAGCAACGGTTTCAAAAGGGAGGCAATCTTTCAAAAAATTCTGACAAGCGAGAGAAAAAAAAAACCTTAAACTGTCCAAACGGGGTGGGGGTTGGGGGGTTGGGGTTGGGAACTTCCCAAAATTATCTGAAAAAAACTTAAATGTCGAAATCATGGAATTTGCCAGTGCTCGATCTTACCCCAACAAAAAGTTTGTAGGGGGCTGGGGGCGCATTCTACGAACCTGTATACATTTTTCTAGGACTTTTTATAAAGGAGGGAAGGGGGTCCATATGTCGAAGGGTCGCTGTGTTGTTTTTATGTAATTAAAACAAAACTGGTTTGGTCTTATAGTATAATCGTAGATGCAGAAAAAAACCTAGGAAAAAAGAAAATCATACTCACAACACTCATACAAAACAATAGACATAAAGACTTGTATATAAACATAAAGACTTGTATATAAACATAAAGACTTGTAGAGTGCACAAGTTGACAAATCGCAAGATTACGAATTACACGTCGTGAGATTTGACATAACTTGCATTTACGATTCAGACAAGTTGTGTTGGATAGTTACAATTAACAAACTGTGATAGAACAATTGACAAATTATGAAATTTAATTTATAATATACTGAAAGGAAAAAGAAACGCAGGGTAACATAATATGCGTAAAGTTTTTGACTATAACCGAAAATTATGAAAATCGGTCAAAGGGATATCTTGGTTACTGTGCATTAAAATCAGTGTTCAGAACTACTCAACCGTGAAATGTATGACGTCACATCAGGAAAGTGGTAAAAAGCCGAAAACCCGTGCAAATCAATGACGGCATGTTTTTCAACACATCTCGTAGTACCATTTGCTACACGTAAGTTATACACATCGTTTTTCGATATTTACAGTCGATTTGCATTTCTTGAAATCAAGGTACGGTTGACGGAAGTACCATGGGGTCTGGCTATTGCATTACCTAAGTAAGGACAAAGGCAACGACAGGTTTCTGTGCAGTTTGTTGTGAATTTTCAACAATAGAACGTCTTACACGTCCTCAGAGAGGGCGTGAAAGGTTTCCAACCGACTGTGACAATGACGTTGACGCGTAACAGCGCCACGTCAAGATCAGGCTATTCATCTTGCCACCTGTATAATCACCATCACATTACCCTAAAACTGCTTTTAATACAGTAGGCTATCATAATCGTTACATTTACCCCAAAACTGAAGGCAGCGCGATTTTGGTTTGTGAGCTTGTCAACTTTAAGTGTTCCTCTAACTCGCGCATGCGTGCGTCGTTTGCCTATTTTTTTATTTTTTTTTGGGACATGTTAATCCCCCTCCCAATGCTGCCAGGGTTTTTCAAGATTTTCTCGCAAACAATCACATTTATCCACTTGACTGGTCTCCGTCAAGTCCATCTTTTTCGCATCAAACGTCTGTGGGACTACATGGACGATAGGGTTTAAAATGTCCAAGATTGTCTCAATCAACTAAGTTCTGCCTTCTCGGAAGGGTTGAATAATATTCCTATTAGAAGGATAAACACACTGATGAACTTCATGCATAGGAGAATCAAGGCTGTGACAGATGCGCGAGGGAGACATGTGAGATAATGAGAATTTTCACTTTTGGGGGATGCCGTAATATGAGTTTTAATAACTCATGAATTATTTATGAAAATCAAATGAAATTTTGTTTGAATTTTTATTAAGGGTGATTTTAAATGTTAGATAGGATAACTCGAAAATACGGCTGAAATATGTAACCTTATTTCACCTAAAAAGTTTACCCTGCGTTTCTTTTTCCTTTCAGTATATATAAGTTAAGGTTTACATATGGATATTTTAAGAATTACAGAGTTGGAATTTTGAACCCGTTGGCTTTTCATAGGAAACTCACGATTTCTGACGATATGTCAATCAATTATATCTTGGTTTTTTTCCGTGAACTTGTTGAAGTTACTGAAAATATTTTTCAAAGTCACTGAAAATATTTTTCAAGATACCTTAAAATTATGTAACTTCTGAGATTTTTTTTAAAATATACTTTCATGAAATGTTGGGGAATCAAGTTTAAAATAATTAATTAAAATAAAGTACGCCTGTTTACAGGCAATCAATATTTGAGCATATTTTGATAAACTGGGAATACTTCAAATGCAATATAGAACTTCACAACCCCCGTCATATTATCGGAATATGATTCTGGGAAAATGATTATGCCTCTTCATATGAAATTAGGGTTGCATCTAGCCTCTTTCATAGGCAAATAAATGTTTGGTTAAAATGTTATCTCTCTTGTTATTTTGAACATTTCAACCAAGTTCAGTGACTGAAGGCCGACCCATTAATTTACTGCTCAGACATTCACACCCAAAGACAGAAATTCACAACAAAAAAGAAAATACTCCAATACATTGTAACTTTTCCCAGCAGTCTTTTGGAAACCTTTCTGAGAGAAATACTATTTATAATGACCTCCCCCCCCCCCCCTAAAATGCAACTGATTACAGAGATTTTGAACTAGATCATTCTCTCCAAAATTACTCAGATAAACATAACAACAATAATGACCAATGTGTTTCATTTGATCATTCTTATGCAAACTGTGCAGATAAAGTTTTCAAGAGTGAAAAACAACACTTGAATAAACTACTTGAGCATTCATATAAGAAAAATTGTTCAGAAAAACAACATAAAAATACTGACTACACATTCTTTGAACATTCTTATGCAAAGTCCTCTTGAACAAAAGATGTACAATGACTTCCTTGTCAAGAAGATGCAAAGTATCATAGAAGTGAATCAAGCAAAATTTACTTTATTATCAGCAGTCTGAAGTACCTGACACATTAATAATTTTGCAGTATGTAGTGAAAAGGGGAAAAAAACACACAATGCAACAATTAGAAAAAGATACGCTGATATGATTTTGTCCGATTCTTCATGTGCATCTCGGCAAAAGAAAAAAAATCAAAAACTCAAAATTTGCACGTGAGCGTAAAAAAAAAACTCCCAAGAACTTTATATAGGAAATTTGTTCTAAATTACGAGGAGCCCAGAGAAAATGAAACGTATCAAATTTATGCAGCTGGAAGGGAAAAAAATCCTGAGAAATATTTAAACGCAATCGGAAAAGTATAAATTGAATCCTGATGATATACCACCCCCTCCCCCTCTTGATGAAAATACTCATTTTAATAAAGCTATGGATTCTGTTAAGGCTTTTGAAATTATTTTTTTCAATTTTGTACAATTTGTCATGAGGTTAGAACTGAAATGAACATGGTCAAAAGTCATATTTGTAGGCGTTGCTATAGAGATAAACATCATATCAAAATGTAATTAGCAGAAAACAATATGAACCCAGGTACTGTACCTGAAGAACTTGGAGATTTCACAATCATAGAGTAGCAGCACATTCGAAGGGGAGTGGTGAAAAGCCCAATCAAGCACAGAAATAAAAGAGACAAGTATAACAGATAGATAGGTCTCCTTATACAACCGCAGCCTCCCCACAATACGATTTAATCATCCATCAAGCTGCAATGGCTGATCAACAGGAGAGAGTGGAAAAAACACGAATGGACAGAAAAAAAGACGGATCAAATATCTACCAAACAATTTGAAAAATTAAAGTTGTTTCTTCAAAATCGGCTAGTCTAGATCTAACAAAGGAAAAAAGGATACCAAAGTACGAAAACAAACTTAAAATAAAACCATATCGACTAAAAAGGATTAAGTAATAATTTAAAGAGGAGATACAAAATAAGTTTATAATGTGCTTAACCATACAATTACTGTTCGAGTAAGATAGCGTTACAAAATGCAAAAAAGCAACAAAGAAATGCGTCAGATATTTTAGGAATGACTCTAATTCTTGGCCAAATTATTCGAGTATAACCTGGTTTGGGTCAGTTTACGCTTTATAATCCGCTAAGCGGATTATAAATCAGCGTAAACTGACCCAAACCAGGTTATACTCGAATAATTTGGCCAAGAATTAGAGTCATTCCTTATAATTTAATTTTAAAATCATTAAATAACTATGGGTGTAAAAATTCGTTGCTTTTTATTAGTTCAAATTTGCCGCTCAATAATACAACCGTAGTAACGGAAGTGATGGGAAGCGAGGGGAGGTAAAAACTGATACATAGGCCTAGCAGCTTGTTTACATGTGGTAAGATCAAATTACTGTTTGAAGTTAAAGGTACATTTATTAAATCTGGAATTTTCCATGAATCCCGAGGACTGGAAATGAGAGGATTGATTCAGCTGGTTGTCAGGGGGTGTGTCCCCATACCAAACCAGGTTATACAGAAATAGTTTGTGTTCCTTTTTGGATATTAACCAATCAGAGGCTAGAATACAAACAAAATTAAATTATTACGCATTGTGTGTTCATTCTAGACCAAACGATTCTATTGTATGGGTCTGTATGCTAAGCGATCTCTAGAAATATTTATTAGAAGAAGGGTCAGGCTAAAAGTGTTAAAAGGTGGGAACAAGGACAGTTTTTCTCAATCGCAATAACAGCACAGGAATGAAAGCTGATAAGAAGTTGTTAGAACTAGGACTGGGATGAGGTTTCAGATAAGTGTATGGAACTTTGGCTTGACAACGCTGGATGCAGATTTCCTTTGTGTGCAAGATCTGTATATGTGTAATTTGCTTTCAAACCTTTCAACATTCTTCTACCAACTTCAAGGATGTAGACAAATAGATCACGATGGGTGTTCTGTAGAATACAGTTCAGAAGTGACGATCACAATGAAGGAATATGGTTATGGATTATACTGAAGTTGTGCGGGAGGAAGTTAACAATGGTATCAAAATTAACGTTTCGGCATCATCACGCTCTGCAATACTTAAGAGAAGACTTAACATCTGAAAAAAAATCTGCTTACCGGTACACCTTAAAATTTGGTCATTTCTCACAAGTACATGCGTGGAATGGGCGTGTTTTTGTTCGTTTGTGTGTTGTTTAACGTCCCTCGAGAATTTTTCACTCATGGAGACGCCACCACTTGCCGGTGGAGAGCTGCAAATTTTGTCCTATGCTCGGCACTTACGGCCATTGAGCAGTGAGGGATCTTTATCGTGCCAGCCTCTACTGCGACACGGGACCTCGGTTTATATGGTCTCATCCGAAGGACCGGTCTCCACATCCCACAGTGGGATTCAAACCCGCGACGTAAGGATCAACTCCTTACTTCGCGACTCTAGAGCAGACGCTCTAACCACTGCGCCACGTGGGCGACCGTGTTCGTGTTAGTTGTCTTACAAAACCTTTTTATACATGTACATATTGCAATTTATGTATTTGTGTTTGTTTGTACTCCAGTGACCTGTGCAACTGATGTAAATTTCTTTGGTAACTTTCTTTTCTGCTATGGAAGATACTCTTTTTGCTACCGAAAGTTTTACAATAGCTATGTAGAATACATCCGTCCTCACCGGTGAAAACTGATCACACTGACTGGAGTCCAGGTGAACGGCTTAAATAGAGGCTAATACAGCTAATGAAAAATGCAGAGTAAAGTGGCGGACAAACATAGATCTCTGCCTTTTACGAACCGTGTTCAGCTTTAAGCCTACCCCTTTATGCAAGAGACATTTGCACATGTGAATCCTGTATGAAAATACTTGAAAAATGAAAGGAAGTGCCCTTTTATTCATATTATGAGCGGCTGTCCAAAACACGCTGTACCGTAACAACATTAATTTATCATAATTATGTATTAGAACACGTGTTCTGTGTTATGGTCCTATTTAAAAATCATTAGCCATTAGTCACTATTTTTATCAATAAACTGTGTAACAGATATTCAAGTTGAGCACGATTTTTACTCATTCGAAAGCTTGTCTAGATCTGCCATATTTACACGTGTCAGAAAAATCCCGACGAACTGAAATTTAGAAAAGAAAACGAGAAAGGCAGACTTTCACCAGATTTGATAGACATTGTTAGTTTTATTTACTACTCTCATCAAAACCCAGTTCGAAGAAGTCACTGAGAAACTACATACGGAGCAGTCACAGAACTCCGATAATTTACAGTAGAAAGTGAAGGAAAACATGGCCAATAAATTAAAATCGGAAGGAAATAAGATCCAATACGAATTTATCGACGTCCTGAAAGAGAATATACTTAAACTGGAGAAACTTCCTAAATCAGATTCTAAAGATGCTGACCAGATATCTTTGTCAATAATTCATGATATTGATGTTAGGAATAGAAAGCAGTGTCGAATATCTTTTACTCTAGATTACTTGTCCACGACTTCACCGATCAAACACTTGTTTTCTAGTGTATTATTGATATTTTATATTTTGTTATCTTCTGTCATCATTCAAAGTCTCATAAGGCGTCATTACTCAATCAATATATAACTGATTTACTCTCCGGTGCGCCGTAACGTCATGTCATCAAACGTTGCCATTTTTCTAGCTGCAGATCTCTAGCTCGCTGGTCTGAAAAAAATTGTGATAGACGACCAGAGAGTTACGTGCCACCCATTGAAAAAGTGTATATTGCGAAAAAAGTGCGTTGTTTCTCGATTTATTTCTCCGTATATTTAAACTGCCATCTCAAAATATTACAAACCGCGTGTTCCTAACATATTTTTTCACTACTTCCACAATAAAACATTTCCCACAACCACTGTTAATAGCACCCCTGGGCCTGAAATTGAGACCATCGAAAATTTCGCCTACCTACACTGCCATTTTGGGTGGCAAGACAATTCGATCCAACGTTCTTCGCACTGACTTTTACATAGTTTTGTTGTGGAGGTAGTAAAAAAATATGTTAAGAACACATAGTTAGTAATATTTTGATATATACGGAGAAATAAATCAAGAAAAGGCCCAATTTTTTATGCGCAATAAATATACACTTTTTTCAATGGGTGGCACTGTAGCTCTCTGGTCGTCCATCCCAATTTTTTTTCAGACCAGCGAGCTACAGATCTGCAGCTACCATTTTTCGTGTGTTGCATTTACCAGTCTCTCATTTTAAAGTCTCGGAAAACTGTCAAAAATTAAGCAATTTCCTTGAAATTTTCCAAATAACGACATAATAGATAGGGAATTAAATATATGTTCATTTTTACACCAACTTCATATCTATTTAATACTTTTATTTCGAAATAATACTAGCATATTCGTTGATAAAACCCTGAATTTTTGGTCGTGTGCCGTAGGACCATATCCTGTGCAGATTTAAGTACTGTATAAGTTGAATTTTTAGCGAGACGGAAAATTAGCGATTTGGTCGTAAAAATCGGTATATCATTTTAGCGAGAAAGTAATTTTAGCGATTTGACAGTATCTTGCTAGATAGCCTCACCTCCCTGGTGCTAAATGAATTGTTAGCGATATGCAATTTTAGCAATCTCAACACCCTCGCTAATAATGCCAAAGTTGAATCCTCGCTAAAAATTCTGCTTATACGGTGTAATAAAATGTATAAAATATATGAAAGATTTTGACGTGTAGCACTTGAAAGTTTTTGGCTAGTAGCAACTGAAAGTTTTGGCCGTATCTTTTGAATTCTGATTTTTAAAGTTTCGTTTTGTCTTGTGAGGCTTCAAAACATATTTTTGTCTTCCAAAGTGTTTTTCCTCTTGGTGACGTCTCTGTATGGGTGAAAAATTCTCGAACGGGGCGTAAAACAACATACAATCAATCAATCAATCATCTTCCACTTCTGATGAATACCCTTTCCTTTACTAAATACATGCGATGTCTTTTCATACTCCCAATCCTCACAACATGCACATATATATTTTCCCTTCCGGTATTCCATACAAATTCGTTCAATAATTGACATTTAATAAATCTTTATATTAAATATCTTTAATTTGTGCACATATTTCATACCTTTATATGCATTTTAAAATAAAAAATGAATGAGTGATCTTAAACAGAACACTGTGAAATGAAAACATACACACATTGCTCAAAAGCATGTGTTGAACAGGGGCGGTCAACATTATTAACCACGATCCTGGAAAGAAACACATGTAAAACACTTCAATTTCTTAAATTTAAGAAGCCAATACCATACACTGTCATTCTTTTACTTGAAATCTGCAAAGTTTACATCATTGCGATGAGAGATCAGCCACTTTTCCTTTTACTGGAAGTGCTTTCACTTGAAAATGTTATTTTCCTACCTTTGTGGTAATCAAAATTATATTCTTAATTATTTTGTGTTCTTCTGATATAATTAACTATAGTTTATTAGTTTATATTGATTTAAATGAAATTTGATGGTGAATATTTTCAATGATTATGGTACGCGAATATTTTCAATGAATATGGTGGGAATCCGCGGATGAATTACAGATGTACTTGTACTTTCACTTTTGAAAACATTACGAAATGTGGGAGTTGAAGTGAGTTTGAAGATCTAGACGGAATAAATCGTAAGCAGAATTTCGTCATATAAAATGATCAGTTTAATTTACCTTTTGTCTAAACAATATAGAATCAGAATTTAGCTCATTTGACAAGTCTTTCTTCCTTCGATCACCCAAATACGTGGAAACACCCCGTTTCAAATTCTTCTTAAAATGATGTCACTTTTTAAGTCACCTGATTCACTCAGGTGACCTATTGCTATCTGTTTTCGTCCGTCGTCGTGCGATGTGCGTCGTCCGTTAACATTTGAACATTTTCAGCTTCTTCTCTGAAACTGCTAACCAATTTCAACCAAATTGGGCATCTAGCATCTATGGGTTAAGGGAACAAAAATTGTGAATTCCATGGTCCCTGCCCCCCTAGGGCCTGAGGGGTGGGGCTAAAACTACCAAAATTATTGCAATCTTTAAAAATCTTCTTCTTTACTCCTGGACATCAAGCAGTCAAGCTGTTGGCTGATTGTAATAAGCATTGAGCCCTCTACCAAAATTGTGAAATTCATTGCCCCAGGGTCAGGGGTTCTGGTGCTAGGGTGGGGCTATATAGATCATATAGTGAAAGTGCATTATTTCTTTGTAAATCTTCTTCTCTGCTCCTGGGTATTAAACAAACTAACTTAGTAAATACATGTGTATTTATGATGAGCAAGAATGCCTCTTCCAAAATTATGAATTTCATGGCCCCAGGATCAGGGGTTCTGATGTTGGGGCGGGGCTCTTTTGATAATATAGTGAAAATACATTAATTCTTTGAAAATCTTCTTCTCTGATGCTGGGTATCATTCAAACAAACTAAGAGCATAATTATGATGAGCAAGGATGCCTCTTCAAAAATTGTGAATTTCATGGCCCCTGGGTTAGGGGGTTCTGGTGTTAGGGTGGGGCTCTATTGATAATATAGTAAAAATGCTTTAATTCTATTAAATAAACTTGACTGCACCTTGCCGTTGAGAAGGTACACAAAGTGCATAGTGATGCATAGTTATGATGATCAAGGGTGCTTCTTCAATTTTTTTTTAAAACTCGTGGTCCCATGGTCAGGGGTTCTGGTGTTTCTCGGGGGAGGGGGGGGGGGTCTATTGATAATATAGTAAAATGTGTTTCTTCTTTGAAAATATTCAACAAGCGTATAGTTCTCTTCAAATTTTTGAATATCATAACCCTGGGTCATGGATTCTGGTGTAAGGGTAGAGCTGTGTTGAATCTGTAGTGAAAATGAATTTAATATTTCTTTGAAAATCTTATCATTTAATTTCTATAAAATAATTGATTCTGATTGGTTAAGGAATTCTTTTGATAACTGCATCAATAGAATATGGAGCATGGCCGGAACTACTTTGGCTAACTTTACATGTATATTTCCCGCTTCCATATTACTTTGTGAAAGAAAAATGAAATACTTTTACGCTTCCTGAATTTCAAAATTTGTCCGTTGTACGTTCCTGAGTTATTTTCTACTTTCGTTTCTTTTCGAATTATCCCCCTTTGCTAAACAAATCAGATCGTCTGCAAATGACAACAATGCAGTTGCGGGAAAAAAGGGAAGAAATCATCATACGTATGTTAAATGTTTGTGTTTGAGATAACTGGTATGAACAATAGAACTATGAAGAAATGTTTTTATGCTACCAAAGCGGGGAAATGCCGTTAATCTGTTAATTCTTAGGAAACGAATGCATGAGAAAAACGACGCTGAGCAAGGACGGATATTCTTTCAAAGTTAAACAGTCGGCAACGGACTCTTCCAGATTTTGAAGCATGTTGTGTTATGCATGTACATGTTGTGATACGTAATATGTTCGATCTGAAATTCAGATGAAGAGATGCTCATATGAAACCGAAAATTTCTGTGACCTACAAAGAGTTGTTAAGGTTATATTTGAGTAGCTTTACATTTACGAACCTAAAGATATCAGCTTACTGGGGGAATATAAACATTGGGATAAAGCAAAAATTAATACAACAGGTAAGTTTTTGTGTTAAAACTGTTTTTGTTAGAAAAAGCTAGTAATGACACGACAATATTTGAAAACGTTGTTTGTTCGTAATACTCGGCGTCTGAAAATTTAGGCAACTAAGCTAGGCCTATATGTAGGACAGTCATTCGATCGTTCTCAAGTTGAATCTCATCATTGAAAGATATATATTAAATGATAAGAAATAAATCTTATAATTTTTTCTTTCATCGATGTATCATAGAAAGCTTGGACGTAAAATTTCATCAATCCAATGCGCGTAGATCTGTACATTCAGCCATTTTGAATTTCAGCAACGTTGTTGTGATGTATTCCTACGCACTGTCTTCGATACTTAAATATTAAAGTGAAAGAAAGTTTCATTTTATTATTTTTAAATCATAATTAAATGATAAGTAATGAAAGTAATATTTTTTTCTTTGACCGAAGTATCAAACAAAAATTTGGACGGAAAACGTTTTCATCAATGCGCTACGCGCACGCATTGATGACGTTTTCCGTCCAAATTTTTGTTTGATACTTCGGTCAAAGAAAAAAAATATTACATTCATTTCTTAACTCTGCTCCTGGGCATATCAGAAGCAAACAGTTTAATAGTTTTAATATGCAAGGGTATTTTTACCAGATTTTTTAACATCTGGACTATTTGGTCAAATCTTCTGGTCCTGACCAGGGCTCTATTAAGTTATTCCCCTTTGCCATTGACTTTTGATAATTAATCACTGTAAATAATGAATTTGAAAGGTTAATAGAATAAGTGAATTATGCAAGAATTTTATTGTATAATACAAAAAGTACTTCTATACTTTTAATGATCAGGTAGACTTTTATATGATAGATAAATAAAAATGAGATAAAAATAATTTATCTTATTAATTGTTCTTCAAAGACTAAGAGAGGCCCATGTGAGAGGTTCTGATATGGTCTTAAAAATAGTACAGATGCACTAATAGTTTGTTAATAGTCTGCATGGTGATAGTGATAAATGGGGGACAGATTAGAATATAATTTATGAGTTGTTACTGAATACTAGACTAATTATTTTGTTGATCCTGATCATCCTATTTCTCATGCTTTTGATAAAGCTTCATCTGTCAGTATATTTTATACTCTATGGATCCTCTAAATTGTTGTATTATACTCAGGTGACCATTAAGGCCCTTGGGCCTCTTGTATATGAGAGTTAATGGTTCTTTTTACAGTTTACTTTGATGTAAGACATTTTACACAAAAGCAAACCATATTGACCTGGAAAAAAAAGAGCCAATTTAAATTATGGCAAATTTTAATGTCATCTACGAAATAAATACAAACTTCTGTATTTTTTCAACAACATCAAAATTAAAAATGTTGTGCATATATCAATGTATTTTCTTTCATTCTCTAAATTTCATTCATTGATATACACATATAGTTTGCTTAAGATTTTTTAAATCCAATTAAATTGATAGTTGCACAGTTCTTTGTAGAATGTTTCGTGAAAAAAAAATGCTCAAATGTAATCTGCATCATTTCTTAGTTTAACGAAACCTTCATAGTCAGTATTGCAGATGGACCAATTCATTCTATAAAATGTATAATTAATTATTGGTCTTATATACCTCGTGGAATTTGACTGTTAACACTGAAAAAACCAAAATTTTAGTATTCAGAAAAGGAGGATGCGTAAATTTTTCATGGACATATAACAATGAAATTTTGGAAATTGTCGACTCTTTTAATTACCTAGGATTGTGTTTCAATTATAACGGAAAATTCAATGTCACGCAAAAAAAATAAGCTGAACAAGGTCAAAAAGCATTATTTGGTTTAAACCGTAATATACAGAAATTTGAATTCAACGTCGAAACCCGATGTCAACTCTTTGATACATATGTTGGAAGTGTTATCTCGTATGGAAGCGAAATCTGGGGTTTTCATAAATCTCCGGAAATTGAAAGACTGCATTTATCCTTTTGTAAAATTACCCTCGGTGTTAGGCGCAATGTATGCAATTATATGATTTATAGAGAATTGGGACGATATCCACTTATTATACAAAGGAAATTGAAAATTATGAAATTCTGGTGTAAATTATTAAAAACAGAAAACTTCATTTTAAAATCTTCTTATGAATACCTGCGATATGATGCAGAGAATGGGTCGGGAACAAGTATAAACTGGGCGCGTGATGTAAAACTGGAACTATTTAGATTGGGTCTGGGAGAATTTTGGATAAAACAGCAAGCAATAAACTTTGCTCATTTTATGCACGTGTATAAAAATAGAATCCTAGATATATACCTCCAAGAGTGCACTGCATTTATGGATAATTCGTCAAAATGCTTTCTATATAAACATCTTGTCCAATCTGACTTCTGTAAAATGCAATCCTATTTAACAAAACCTTTTCAGAGTAATTTAAAAAAACGTATTTCCCGCATTAGACTTTCGTCTCACTATCTTAACATAGAATGCGGAAGGTACCAAGGCAAAAGTAGAGAGGATAGATTATGCGATGTTTGTAATACACGTGAAATAGAAGACGAATTTCATTTCATTCTTCAATGCCCTAGATATCTAAATTTAAGAAAAAAATATATAAATGAATATTATTACAAATCGCCAAGTACTTTTAAATTAATCCAATTGTTGGGTACCAACCGCATATCTACTTTAGTTGGTTTAGGGAAATATATTCATTATGCCCTAATATTACGCAACGAAGATCAATCAGGTTAACCTAATTTCTATCTGTGTAAGGTTTATATTTTCAGATGTCTGTACATTAAAACATCATTGATATACATTGTATTATAACTTTGAATTATGTATTGTGCTGCTTATTGTATTGTACTTAATTTGTTCAATATATATTATTGTATACTATAAATGAGTGGAACTGTTGGACTGAGGAACACTTGACCAGGGGTTTCACCCCCCAATTTAGGCTCACTGAGAGTCTTAAATTTTGTAATATATCTTATTATATGTTATTTTTGTAAACTGATGGGCTGTATTGCCCAAAGTTATATCCTGAATAAACTATTAATTAACAAATAAGAATGAAAATTTTTAACTTTGGGAAATCATCAATATACATAGTTCTATGAATGTAAATCTCCAAAAGATTAAGTTATAGGTATTTCTTTTCTCTACTCTGTTACAGGTTACCAGATGAGTATTGCCGCTCAACCTTATTATTACCGATTTTACTGTTATGCCTATTTGAATGTTAATCAGAATATTTCGCAAAAGTTCTGCATATATCTTTGTGACGTAAGTTGAATTTTTATATTTCTTGTCTAAAAGGACCCATTTGCAAAATCACATCGTGATGGTTACCGGTAGTTTTTATATTATTTCAAAAGTGTTGTTTCTAATTAAGTAATATATGAATACCAGAAATAATGATTCACATTGAAATATATGCGATATCATTTGTTCAACCTACATGTATTATACTACAGAAATTCAACCTTGATTTGTGAATGTGATCATAAAGGGTTATATTTATGATGACATGTGTTGCAGGATTTCATTTCAAATTAATATGAGGATGAAACATACACGGTGTATAAAATAGTTTTAGTTTAAAGGTTATTTCATTTTAATGGGCTGATCATGGTAAGACAGTTTGTGATAGGTTAACAAATTATATTAAATATAAAGCTAACAGGTTTACATTTTTACACACTAAGAAAAATTATTTTTTTTTAATCTTAAGTTGTATATTAGATTAAAAAATATCTTCCAGTGAAAATGGTGTACACTTTTTCTGATTTATCAAAACAACAAAAAATGAAATCGGTTAAAACTACTCATAGTATTATAAAACATTTTGAATATGTGAAGGGGAAAAAGCTGCTACATAATTAGAAAAAGCCTGAACATGTTTACAATGTTTAAATCTTATGAATTTTGAGTTGAACACATATACATGAAATGATTATCAAAAAATAAAATTTACACCCAGGAGCAACATTAGGAATGTAAAAAAATTAAATTGAATTTCAAAAGTATAAATTTTATTATATTTTGTAAATAATTTTTAACAAATGTTTTGCACCTGTTTCCTTATTAGAGCATCAAGTGTGCTTAAAAACATGTCTAAAGTACAAGTGGTCCTTGTGATAGAAACCATTTTGTGTAAAATTGTTTCATACGGAGCAACACTCCATGAAGGTAGGTTTAAATATTTATGTTGATCATTGGAAACAAAATTACAATTCTACATACAATTGAGCAAGAATGTAATGTAATCCATGTATACGTAAATTGCTAAATGCATAAATAACATACATGTTTATTAATATTTATTTTCTGACCAGTGTACACAATATTAAAAATCTACGAATGGATAATCATGAATAACCATTAAGTGTTCTTCTGGAAAGTCTAATTAGATTTGTTTACTAGATAATGTTGGTGACAAAGCTGTCACAAAATGGCAATATCATGTGTTTCTAACAGGAGACTGGGAACTTGTTTTTCATGCTGTGAGTGGAAGCGGAGAAAATGTCACGGAGGCGTGGCGAACAAAGTATAAAAAAGAATGCGATCTATTTAAAAACAACTGCCCTTGTTCAATCAAGGATGGCTGTCTTCCGTCCTCATTTAAGATGGAGACATTAGGGTCGTGTCCGAGAAAACATCTAAGAAGTGTCAAGATTGACTATTGGAATTGTCTCGATGTCAAGAAGGTCAGAAAACTCTCGTAATTATTTATGTGCAATATGAACATTTTACATTCTTACATAGGTATGAATACTGTAGACCTACTTTTTCAGCGGGTGGATTAAATTTCGCTATGTAAGTGGTCACAAATTTACCACAGATATTTTCCTAGTTTATTACAAGTACGTTTATGAAATACAATAGCATTCCAAGAAATCCGCATAATTTTCTACCCGCGGATTTAACAGAACTTGTGATCCCGTGGAATTGTGACCTCGTGGAAAAAGGTACGTTAACAGTATATACTTTTAAAGTCTAGTTAGTTGTAATTACAATTTTTCGGTAAAAAAAACTTTCGAATTATCACTTGAATTAAAAAAGATTGTTCCTAGCTTGTCTTCTTATTCTTGAAACAAAAAGCTAAAAAATGCACAATATAAAGAAACCAAACTGCAGAATTTTCCTGTCAAATAACTGCGGGTCACTTGCAAATGTAGAGGGTACGCCTTGTGTATGGGAGGGTCTACACGTGTTTTCTGGTATCCGACAATTCTCAGTCAAGTAGCTGATTAGAAAAAAAGAGAGTTAATATCAAAGGTCAACGAAATTTTATGAATGATAAAGACCATTATGTGCATTGCTTTTAATATATCATGTAGATGAAGTCTCTATAATAACTTGGATATATCACTTCGTACAAATAATGTATTTTTTGTTAAAATGAAATTCTTTGTGTCCTTTTTGTCTTCAAATCGGGCGTCGGGGTGGAGAAATTGAACCTCTCTTCAACGTTCATTTGCTCTCCTCTTTCCAAATTTATTTAAGATACTGAAATTAAACCATAACTTGGGATATTGAATGATATTGTGCCTTTTAAAATGAAGCAGCTTATAACGATGAACTTTACAACTTGGCTGATAATAATTAGGTTACTAACGTAGAACAAACCAAAACTAAGTTTTTAAAAACCTTCCTAGAATGTCCATATAACGTCATTGATTGACGTTATATTACATCTCGTATAACATTAACATAATAAACATAGAGACATACTTGTATTCTTTTCCATTACACTTTAGGTAAAACTTGCACTAAATTCCCAAGGAAAAACTCTGGCATTTCTTGAATTTGATGGCAAAGGTTCCAATCTTATGAACTGGTTCCAAAATAGCAGAATATTGAACAGCAGTTGGACAGATATGAATAAGCATGGAAGCTACAATGTGTTTTCTATCGACAAGTAGGTATAACAGGGTAAAGTATTAATACGTAAAGAACTGGCGATTACATGTACTTAATATGATCATATTGAAGTTACTCTGGAAAAAATGGATTACATTCATTGAAGGAACATAATATTTCAATACATTAATACAATAATTGTTCGAAGTAAAATGTGGTGAATACATGTATGTTTAAAAAATATTTGTCTATTGATTTTTGAACATGTTTATTGCTGGTTTTAGAAACGGCAGAATTTTGAAAAATGAAAAGTTGTTATACTAATTAATGTACATTGTATTTTTATTCAATCTATCAAATCCTCAATAAGCATTATTATTTAAAAAAATATGTACATCAATTTCATATGATTAAACATCTTTAATTTCGTCAAAAAAAATCAAAATATAATTAATTTAAGGATTTTTCATCCTGAGGTTTTGAGCAGATTTTTGTCTGGGCCTTTATTTCTAAAATTCTGCATCATATTTAAATTCTACCGTCTGGTTCCAGAGGGGACATCTCAAAATGTCAAAATTCATGATATTTTCGTGTTTTTATGGAGCACTACAAAAACATGACAGATACCACAGAGTTATATACAAAATAATAATAATGATTGTGAGATTCTCAATATCCTATGTTTAAAATTTCAAGAGCATTTATTTTATACTTTCTATTTTATGACATAATCGATGACCCCTTTTAAAGAACTTCCGTTATTCATAACGCCAAAAACACACTTTTGACGTCCATGTACCCATCATTTGAAAAATCGTTTAAAAAATCAGTTATTTGAAAACGTAATTAGATTTTTTTATCCTGAGTTTTCTTAATTTTGTTAATTTTTGTAAATTATGAAAAAAGTTGCTTTAAAAAAGTAAATATGCTTTATTTTACTATGCTGCGCGAAGTATTGCGCAATGGAAGCCCCAGTCGGCCCCTTAAATCAAAATTAACAGTTTTTAAATCATATATAAAAGTTTATCACATATTTACCCCTTTATACAGTGGATATAGCTCATTGCATATCGTTTTCATATCCATACTATGTATTCCTACGCCGCGTGACGTAAAGTAAATAAACAAATCCATGTGCATGATGGAAAGAAGAATTCCAAATAATTCAATTGTAAATATTGTTGGA